>NC_081522.1:38594482-38969482 GCF_030273125.1 Centropristis striata
GCAGCCTCCCCTTTCACACACACACTTACTGTGGAAACGCACACGTGTCTCCCTCCCAGTTTTGTGAATAGAAGTTAATCCACCTCAAGCATCGCCCACCACTGTTCCCTGTCAACGTTCCCCACAAATAGCACACAGAGAACCGGACACGACCACGGCCCCTCTCAGCCTGGCCCTCCACAATCAAAACAACAACAACATCATCATCAACAACAACAACAACAACAACAACAAAGAGCCTAAATTTCTGCATCTCAACGACTCGATCAATATACACATGCAGTAAAACTCTGTTCTCCTGCATGTGACTGATGAGTGATGTGTGCACACAAAGTGATCACACCGATGAAAATAAAAGTCAGAGAGGAGCATGAAGTGTGTGAAAACACAGAGTAAAAACAACACAACGAGACGCAATTCAATTCAGCCTGGAGAAGAAAAGCACATGCAACTTCATGCTCACTTTCTTCTCTGCTGTCCCGTCACAGTTGAAGGCAGCCATCAGTGTGAATGATCACCATTCATGCCAGAATATATTTATAATATAGGAGGCAAATAGCTGCAAAGTGCAGGGTAAAGTTGGAGCGAGTTTAGGCCCACTAATACATGACGTGCAGTGGGAAATATTAGGCCACATTAACGCTGCAATGCCTGCAAGTTCCAGGCCTGGAGCCGGGCAGGAAAATATACTGTCAGGGCGGGAAACCGTGCACGTCAGAGAGCAGAAAATGACGTAATTGAAATGTAGTTGTCTGGTCTCCACGTCTTTGATCGATGACGTGGAGTTACCAGAAAAGGGGAAGTATATAAAACACGAGCAACATGATTTAATTGCATTAAAATAAATCCCAGCAATTTAAAGAGAGAGAGTGGCATGTGAGCCAACCCAGGAGCAAGGCACTAAATGATGCTGCAAACTCTCCTAAAACACCGTGTTGCAGCTTGAACACGTACTGCACGTAACGCATGTGCTATTAATAAACTTTGACCAGACAAAGCAACAAAAAAAACCGAAGCGATAAAACAGACAGATGACGTTATGTGCTATAAAGGGAAACAGCGTGACCTCTGACCCGTGGAGTCCCCGTGCGTCTCTCTGTCTTATTATTACGTATAAGGACATAAAAACCCTTTGGTGTGCAGGCAGCGGGGGGCTGGGGTCTGTCTCTGGGACTGGATGTAAACTTAGACATGCGTCTCTCCAAAGGTGACGTAATTGTTGCGTTTTTACTGAATGGGTTTGAATCAATCTGGTGCGTAAAAAACGAACACCTTTTCATCTTTTTACGTGGTTTGTTTGTGCTTGTGTGTGTCATAAAGTTTCCAAACCTGCATCCCGTCTCTGTGCTGGCCCGCAGATTAACTTTACAGACGGTTCAAGTCTCACCACGCGTGTCCTGTCTTTGTGTCTTACAGGAGGGAGCAACGACAACAAGACAAACAAGAGCGCAGACAGAGATGAGGTGACTCGTGTGGACCCCGTCGCTGCTGCTGCTGGAGCCTCCAGCTGTGCGCCGGAGATAAAATAAAAAACAAAAAAAAACCGGGGGGGACCCACGTTTTGGATGTTTCCACCGAGGAGCGCACAGAGAGAGATGGAGACACCGGGCCACCGACCTTCCTCCTCCTCCTCCTCCTCCTCCTTGTCCTCCTCCTCATCCCGAGAAAGGTAATTGCACGGCCTGAGATGTGTTAGAGGATGAGGATGACGTCAAACCCAAATCACCCTTTAAATTGCATTCTGCGTGAGGCTCGTTATGACTGCTCGGTGCTCCGGAGCAGGAGTTGTGTCTGCGCAGGAGCTTCTGCTGCTCGATCCCTCCATTCTCTCCTCTTCCTCCTCTTATTTCCATTGCAGGCCTCTAAATTATACATGCCAAAAAGTCTCGTGTCGCCTATATGTTGGATCAATTTGAGTCATTTTGTCCTTGTGGTGGTTTGAGACTCTCAGCAGGTCGTCAAACATGTGAAAACGATGCGTAAAAGTAGCAGGACGTAGATTTAAACTCTGATTTAAAGAATGTGTCTTTAGGAGGGTGTTGGAGTGTGTATTCGTGACGTAATTGTTTGCCTGTTGTCTTGGCTCAACGTTGCTTCGTTTTAATGTCCGGACATAAGAGGAAGCAGTTTCATGGACTCCAGAGGGTTAAAGTATCAAAAGTAAAAGTACTCTTTCTGCAGAATGGACCCACTCAGATTGTTTTATATATTCTAAATATATTATTAGATTATTTGTATTGATGCATGCATGGAAGCAGCATTTTATAGGGCTAAGTTTAACTACTTAATATACTGTTGAAAGGTTTAAATGTCTCATCGCTTTATATTGAACATGTTTTTTTAATGCTAAATCTCAACCTGGAAAGTCACTAAAGCTGTCAGCTAAATGTAGTGGAGTAAAAAGTACAATAATTACCTCAAAATGTAGTGGAGTAGAAATGTAAAGTTATATTAAATGGAAATATTCAAGTAAAGTATGAGTCCTTGTGGTGGTTTGAGACTCTCAGCAGGTCAAACATGTGAAAACGATGCGTAAAAGTAGCAGGACGTAGATTTAAACCCTGAATGATATAATGTGTCTATAGGAGGGTGTTGGAGTGTGTATTGGTGACTTAATTGTTTGCCTGTTGTCTTTTTTATGTCGGGATAATATTCCTAGTGTGGACTGTAGTTTTGTTGTGACCCCGGAGACATTGTGCGTGTTTATCATCAGTAAATTTGCTTTGCTGTTGTCTTCTATCGTCAAAATGCGTTTTTTTCACTCATCAAATCAACACATATGTTAAAATATTTACTCTTTATGTGCCAGAAACCCTGATATTTGAATTTCTGCAGGTCTACAGTTGGTTGGAGAGACTTTTTAGTTGGCTGAGCGTCCACACTGAGCTGTCAGATTTATATTTTTTCCAGTGTTGCATGTAGAACCATGTGTTGACCAAAGTTATGCAGTGACTCTAAATGTTTCCTGGTGATATGTGAGCAGGTGCGAGCGCGCACACGACTCCAACACCCCCTGCGTCTGCTCCAGACTCTTTGTTTCCTGGCACCAGGAGCTGTAAAGTCCCCTCCCAGATACCTGCTCCGTCACCTCCCAGCGTGAGTCATCATAACGTCGACAGCTCAGGCAACACCTCGACGTCACCTTACATTTACTCGCCCTTGTAATACCGCTGTAGTCACCAGTAGAAGAGGGAGGGACGCGTCGTGACCTGCTGCAAACCCAGGCCACAAATATCAGATTCCTCACAAAACACAAGACCCTCCCAGTTTCTATAAAATTACTTTAATTGTTGCAGTAATTATCAATCTGTACCGTGTGCCAGACGGAGAGGTAGAGGACACGTTATGGCAGATATGATCGTGTGTGTGTGTGTGTGTGTGTGTGTGTGTGTGTGTGTGTGTCTGACCTGCAGACAGTTGGACACATTTCATGGCAGTTTCTGTTTTCTTTGATGGTGCGTTCAGGTGCTCTTGAAGACAGGAAGAGCTAATCACAGTTTGACAATCAAATGTTCCTGCAACAAAATGGATGCTATAGATGTTTCAGCTTGTGTCTATGTGTGTGTGTGTGTGTGTGTGTGTGTGTGTTAGTAAAAACAGCAGCTAATATCCTGCAAAAACATGCTTTTTATACGAGCAGGATGCACAGTATATTTAAAGTATTATAGCACTGCTTTTTGGTAAAGTACTACGAATTCTGAATACACAGTGAATCTGCTGTGAGTATAAAAATGCAAGACAGCAGGTTTAGTCATTTCTTTGCTCCTGGTTAAAGTTAGGGTGATTTATTTTAGGTTAGGAGAGTCTTATATTTATTTAAAAGGTCTGTTCAAAAAATTAACCCCCAAAAACATAGTATAACGTGCCTCTAAAGGTGTAAACATGCTGATGTTTTGTTTTTATTTGTCCAGGTTTTAACACTAATTTCTGATGTTTTTGTGTTTTGTGAGCAGCGATAAAAAACACTCAGTGTTACTAAATGTTCCGAGCTTTAAAGTTAAAGATATGACAATCAAAACAAAAAGACAAACACACAACTATCATTTATCCTGATTTTCTGTCCTGACGTCCGTGTGACATAAATCACAACATGTTGATGAATATCCACTGAAAAACTTGAAGTGTTTGTTTTTTATTTGAGCTATTAGTGCAAAACTATATTTGGGGAGATGATGTCATGAGGACGTAGAAAGGCAAATCTAGCTTCTATCAATAAAAAACACAGTATTTTCTGCATAATTTGTCATTAAAAACATATTTCTCATATTTATTCAGTGGTGGAAGAAGTATTCAGATCCTTTACTGCAGTAAAAGTACTAATACCACACTGTGAAATTACTCCACTACAAGTAAAAGTCCTGCATTCAAAACTTACTGAAGTAAAAGTACCAAAGTATCAGCATCGAAATGTACTTAAAGTATCAAAAGTAAAAGTACTATTTCTGCAGAATGGACCCACTCAGATTGTTTTATATATTCTAAATATATTATTAGATTATTTGTATTGATGCATGTTCCTAGCTTTAAAGTTAAAGATTTGACAATCAAAACTAAAAAAGACAAACACGCAACTATCATTGTCATGAGGAGGTATAAAGGCAAATCTGGCTTCTAACACACAGTATTTTCTGCATAATTTGTCATTAAAAACATATTTCTCATATTTATTCAGTGGTGTAAGAAGTATTCAGATCCTTTATTGCAGTAAAAGTACTAATACCTCACTGTGAAATTACTCCACTACAGTAAAAGTCCTGCATTCAAAACTTACTGAAGTAAAAGTACAAAAGTATCAGCATCAAAATGTAGTAAAAGTACTCTTTCTGCAGAATGAACCCACTCAGATTGTTTTATATATTCTAAATATATTATTAGATTATTTGTATTGATGCATGCATGTTCCTAGCTTTAAAGTTAAAGATTTGACAATCAAAACTAAAAGACAAACACACAACTATCATTGTCATGAGGACATAGAAAGGCAAATCTGGCTTCTAACACACAGTATTTTCTGCATAATTTGTCATTAAAAACATATTTCTCATATTTATTCAGTAGTGTAAGAAGTATTCAGATCCTTTATTGCAGTAAAAGTACTAATACAACACTGTGAAATTACTCCACTACAGTAAAAGTCCTGCCTTCAAAACTTACTGAAGTAAAAGTACAAAAGTATCAGCATCAAAATGTAGTAAAAGTACTCTTTCTGCAGAATGGACCCACTCAGATTGTTTTATGTATTCTAGATATATTATTAGATTATTTGTATTGATGCATGCATGTTCCTATAGCTTTAAAGTTAAAGATATGACAATCAAAACTAAAAGATAATTCATCCCGACCTCCTAAATCTCTGATATTTTTGCTTCTCGACCCAGAAACAGTGGAGGTGAATGGAATAGTTGCTGCAGCATTGATAAAACTATATTTCCAGTGTCTTCATTCATCAGACAAACACGCAACTATCATTGTCATGAGGACGTAGAAAGGCAAATCTGGCTTCTAACACACAGTATTTTCTGCATAATTTGTCATTAAAAACATATTTTTCATATTTATTCAGTGGTGTAAGAAGTATCCAGATCCTTTACTTCAGTAAAAGTACTAATACAACACTGATACTTTTGTAAAAGTACAAAAGTATCAGCATCAAAATGTAGTAAAAGTACTCTTTCTGCAGAATGGACCCACTCACATTGTTTTATGTATTCTAGATATATTATTAGATTATTTGTATTGATGCATGCATGTTCCTAGCTTTAAAGTTAAAGATATCAGAACTAAAAGATAATTCATCCCGACCTCCTAAATCTCTGATATTTTTGCCTCTCGACCCAGAAACAGTGGAGGTGAATGGAACAGTTGCTGCAGCATTGATAAAACTATATTTCCAGTGTCTTCATTCATCAGAATAATCCTCAAACACTCTGTCAACAGTTGTCCCAGGGACTGAATCCTCAGCAGAAAGTAGTTTTAATGAAAACTGCTGACAGCGAGCTCTGTTTATTATCCACTGAGTTCAACATGAACACTGACTGAGGACAGAAATGTTGCTGCGAAATTTCTGAATGAAATTTTGCGAGGCTGTGAGCAGGGCGGGGCGGGGCGGAAATCTCAGAGACAGACCCTCAAAATCTGCACAAATAAGATTAAAAAATATATCTGCATTGCAGGACACCATGAGAGGAACGTGACAAAAATCTGTTTGTTCTGAATGAAGCCGTTAAAAGTGCAATGTGTGTTTTTCTGCCGCTAGAGGTCTCTCTGCCAAAATAGAAGCAAAAGACGAAGCAATGCTCTTATTATTCAGTTTAGATTTCCTTCAGTAGTAACTAAACATCCAGACGTTCACAGGTTTTATCTCCTCCTCTTTAAAAACAATTTAATCGATGAAAACACAGAATAAAGCAGTTTTACGTTAAAATCTGAGTTTCTTAGAAGCTTTTCAGCAGGCGCTTTTTTTGGTCAATTTGTGTCTTTTTTGGTCATTGTATGTTTTTTTTGTTCGTTTTGTCTCTTTTTATTGGTCATTATACATCTTTTTTGGCAATTTTGTGTCTTTTTTTGGTCAATTTGTGTATTTTATGGTCATCGTACATTTTTTTTGTTCGTTTTGTCTCTTTTTATTGGTCATTTTATGTCTTTTTTTGGCAATTTTGTGTCTTTTATGGTCATTTTACGTCTATTTTCGTCATTTTACGTCTTTTTTGGTCATTGTATGTTTTTTTGTTCGTTTTGTGTCTTTTTATTGGTCATTATACGTCTTTTTTGGCAATTTTGTGTCTTTTTTTGGTCAATTTGTGTATTTTATGGTCAGCGTACGTTTTTTTGTTCGTTTTGTCTCTTTTTATTGGTCATTTTATGTCTTTTTTTTGGCAATTTTGTGTCTTTTATGGTCATTTTACGTCTATTTTCATCATTTTACGTCTTTTTTGGTCATTTTATGTCTTTTTTTGGTCATAAAAACACACAGACAGTGTTTCTTAGCTGTGTGAGCTGAGCTGCTGCTAACGTTTGCTGAGCTTGTTTTTTCCGATAACTTAATATCAAGACGTCCAATGACAAAAATCCTTCAGCTGGTTAAAATACAGAGTTAAAAACACCAAGATTATTAAGTCTTTTGTAAAAATGTGGCTTAAAACTGGATAAAAAGTGGTTTTATGACAACAAGGTTCATCGTTCGGTACGTTGATGTGTATTTTTCTGCTGCTAGAGGTCTCTCAATCTAAACAGTAATGAAAGACGAAGCAATGCCGTTATTAGTCAGTTTATCCTGGTTAGATTTCCTTCAGTGGTAACTAAACATCCAGATGTTCAAGAGGTTTTATCTACAGAAGTCTCCTCCTCTTTAAAAACAATTTTAATCGATAAAAACACAGAATGAAGCAGTTTCAGGTTAAAAATAGAAGCCTTTCTGCAGGTGCTAACGTTTGCTGAGCTTGTTTTTTCTGATAACTTAATATCAAGACGTCCAATGACAAAAATCCTTCAGCTGGTTAAAAAACAGAGTTAACAACACCAAGATAACTAAGTGTTTTGTAAAAATGTGGCTTAAAACTGGATAAAAAGTTGTTTTATGACGACTTGTTGCAGACAACTGCAACACAAAGAGGGCGTGGTATCAATTGTGTCTTTTTATTGGTCATTATACGTCTTTTTTTGGTCAATTTGTGTCTATTTTCATCATTATACGTCTTTTTTGTTTGTTTTGTGTTCTTTTACTGGTCTTTTTGGGCAATTTTGTGTCTTTTTTGGTCATTTTGTGTCTTTTTTTGGCAATTTGTGTCTTTTTTTGGCAATTTGTGTCTTTTATGGTCATTTTACGTCTTTTTTGGTCATAAAAACACACAGACTGAAGCAGTTTCATGTTAAAAATCAGAGTTTCTTAGATGCTGTGAGCTGAACTGCTGCTAACGTTTGCTGAGCTTGTTTTTTCCGATAACTTAATATCAAGATGTCCGATGACAAAAATCCTTCAGCTGGTTGAAATATAGAGTAAAAAACACCAAGATTATTAAGTGTTTTGTAAAAATGTGGCTTAAAACTGGATAAAAAGTGGTTTTATGACGACTTGTTGCAGACAACTGCAACACAAAGAGGGTGTGGTGCAACATACAGGCAGCTTTTTCTTGCTTAGAATTCTAGATATTATTATCTGCATTTTTTATATAATCTATACCTGTATATACTGCATTTTTTAAATATAATTAATTCCTGTATATATTACACTATGATTCACTTAATGACTGCTTAAGCACGTCTGGTTAGATGCTATCTGCATTTCGTTGCTTTGTACTTGTGACATGTGCAATGACAATAAAGTTGAATCTAATCTAAATCTAATCTATAGATACCTGTAATATTGGAAACATTTGATAAAATGTAAGCACACAACTCAACAAAATATAAAACATCGGCACAGTCGATTTTAATATTTTAATGCTGAAATGTTGCTTATTTTACTTTTAACTGTACGTCAAATTTGAGTCCAGACAATGCTCATTTTTGTACGTGAATTTATGGTAAAAGATCTTTTTTTTGTGTGAAAACCAGCTTATGTGTGTTTTGTATTTCTTAAAAAACGAGTTGCTGTTTTGTTCATGAGCAATGAGAAGTTTTATAGGAATAATCCTCCACTAGTTCAGTTCTGTAAACTGCTCTAGTGATTGTTTTCTAGCTTTAGTTTCATTGAATCGTCCCTGAACGTGATGCTGGAGCTGCTGCGTCCTCAGAATGATGATCAATCAAATCACAATGATGCAGATTGATCAAGCTTCACATATCAGAAGATGTTTGGTGTGTATGTTTGTTAAATCTGCACCGTGGCGTCATTTAATCCTTTTTGAGTGGCGACCCCCAATCTAACATCATGTTGTCTCACTGAACAGAATCTCACAGTTCAGATCAGACAAACTCAGTTGATACGACAAATTTTGGACGAATAATGAAGCAGACAACAACTAAAACATCTCTCTGTCTGTGCATTTATATATGTTTTTATATTTTATTGTTACTTTTAATCTAAGTCCTTTGCTATAAGTTTAAAGGTCCATTCTGACCTCCTGAGTGTGTAACAGTCAGCTTCAAGCCAGAGACTCCTTGGAAAGGAACAACTTGATACTTTGGGATTTGTCAGAAAAGACACAAAATTACCCAAAAAAGAATAAAATTGACCACAAAATGATAAAAAAAAAAAAAGACACAAAATGACCAAAAAATTACATAAAATTAAGCAAAAAAGGACTCAAATTGACCACAAAATGACAACAAAAAGACACAAAATGACCAAAAAAAGACACAAAATGACCAAAAAAGACACAAAATCACCCAAAAAGACACAAAATTACTAAAAAAAAAGACACAAAATGACCAAAAAATTACATAAAATTAAGCAAAAAAGGACTCAAATTGACCACAAAATGACAACAAAAAGACACAAAATGACCAAAAAAAGACACAAAATGACCAAAAAAGACACAAAATCACCCAAAAAGACACAAAATTACTAAAAAAAAACCCACAAAATGACCAAAAAACACAGTGGAGACAGAGCTGACTTCCAAAATGATTTGGCGACCCCCAGAAATCATCTCACGACCCCAAGTGGGGTCCCCACCCCAAGGTTGGGAACCACTGCTCTAAAAGACTGGCTTGAAACTCCAGTTTTCGTTTAATGATGATAGACAAAGTAAAACCGCAGATAAGGTCAAATATATTTAGCATAAAAATATAGAACTTATGTTATATTTGCAACCTGTGATCACATTTGCAACGTTTAAAATTCATTGAGCGAATCAGATTCAAAATCAGATTTTAATGTTAGTAAGTCAAAGTGAAAAAATTATTATCACGTTATATAAATCAGCTATTCTCAACCTTGGGGTCGGGACCCCAATTGGGGTCGTGAGATGATTTCTGGAGGTCGCCAAATCATTTTGGAAGTCAGCTCTGTCTCCACTGCGTTAAAGTGTTCATGTGTTAATTTAGTTAATTTGGTTTTAGTCTTTTTGGTCATTTCATGTTTTTTTTTGTCATTTTGTTTCCTTTTTTTTTGTCATTTTATGTCTTTTTTAGGTCATTTTGTGTCTTTTTTTTAAAATCATTTTGTGGACAATTTGTGTCTTTTTTGGTCATTTTGTTTCCTTTTTTTGGTCATTTTATGTCTTTTTTTTGGTCGTAGTGTGTCTTTTTTGGTCATTTTGTGTCTTTTTTTGGTCATTTTGTGTCTTTTTGGTCATTTTGTCTTTTTTTGATAATTTTGTGGTCAATTTGAGTCCTTTTTTGCTTAATTTTATGTATTTTTTTGGTCATTTTGGTCAGAGAGATGTTTTAGTTGTTGTCTGCTTCATTATTTGTCCAAAATTCGTCGTATCAACTGAGTTTGTATGATCTGAACTGTGCGTGATAGTGATGTTATATATGTCAAATATGCATGATGCTACACTTTTTTTTTTCCAAGTGGCAGAATGAAAAGTATTTTTAAAAATGGACAAAATAGCCCAAGACTCCAAAGGTTTAACAACATCAAATCCTCACACAGTGTGAAAATAAACCTGTTTTTCTGTTGTAACTGGAACATTTTAAAGGTTGCAAACAGATCAAAACACTGTGCTCCGAGGAAACACCCATAATCTGATCATGAGTATCTATAATGACTCACCATGTCTGCAGCTCTAAATACACTATATGAATAATTACAGTGAATTACAGCTTCCATGGGACTTTATAATGTGCTCCATGCTATCATCATCATCAAGTGTTTCACCTTAACTCTATCGAGTCTCATAGGGCTATTTTCGTAATTTTTTATTTCCTTTTCATGTCTTTCATGTATTTTCGTGTCTTTGTAAGTCATTTTGTGTCTCTTTTGGTCATTTGTGTCTGTTTTGCGTCTTTTTTGGTCTTTTTAAGTTATTTTGCGTCTTTTTTTTGTCATTTTGTGTCTTTCTTGTCATTTTTTTGTCTACGTAAGAAAAAAAAAATTGACACTTTTTTTTGTCATAAATCTGCAACTATTTTCTCGGAAATTTGCCACTTTTAATCTCGTAAACTACAACTTTTTCCCCACAAATTTGCCACTTTTAATCTCGTAAACTACAACTTTTTCCCCACAAATTTGCCACTTTTAACCTCGTAAATCTGCAACTTTTTTCCTGTAAATTTGCCACTTTTAATCTCGTAAATTACGACTTTTTCCCCGCAAATTTGCCACTTTTAATCTCGTAAACTACGACTTTCTCCCCACAAATTTGCCACTTTTAATCTCTTTTTTCCCGCATTTTTGCCATTTTTAATCTCGTAAACCTGCAACTATTTTCCCGCAAATTTGCCACTTTTAATCTCATAAATCACAGATCACAGTGTGACATTACCGTCTGCAGTCAGACAAAACTCATGTGTTAAACTTTTATTCCTTTAATGCACCTTTTAGGATGAAGAGACCAACAATTACTGGTATCAAAATAAATCATGATCATGGTTCATTTGACTTTATTTATTTGCTAAGAAAAGGAATTGTTCCACTCACATTCTCAAAAAAAAAAAAAAAAAAGCCCACGTCCACTTTTTTTTAAAGTTAAAAGTTACCTTTGAGCATTAATTGTTTGCGCGTGTGTGTGTGTTCTCTGTTAGTTATTATCAACATTTCATCAACAAACTTTCCATTTTATACATTTTAAAAGGAGCAAAAATCTCACACAGCTGCTCTTATTTATTAACAGAAGAGTTTATTATCATCTCATGTTTGTCTCTCATTGCTCTGTGTTTTTTATCATAAATATCTCTTATTATTGATAGAAAATAGTCAATAAACCGTGATGATCATGGTTTATTTCACCTTGTTGATTTGCTAAGAAAAGGAATTGTTCCACTCACATTCTCAAAAAAATAAAAAAAGCCCACGTCCACTTTTTTTTAAAGTTAAAAGTTACCTTTGAGCATTAATTGTTTGCGTGTGTGTGTGTGTGTGTGTCTTCTCTGTTAGTTATTATCAACATTTCATCAACAAACTTCCCATTTTATCCATTTTAAAAGGGGAAAAAATCTCACACAGCTGCTCTTATTTATTAACAGAAGAGTTTAATTATCATCTCATGTTTGTCTCTCATGGCTCTGTGTTTTTTATCATAAATATCTCTTATTATTGATAGAAAATAGACAATAAACTGTGAAGTCAGACAGAAGTTTGACTTCTTTTTTGCATTGAAACAAGAACATTTAAAGGTGTTCTGTCTTTAGGTGTCAAGTGCCTTTAAACATATCCATGAAATATCAGATATACAATCAGGAAACTTTGTAGTATTTCATGTTTAATATGTTTGTTCAGCAGCTGAAAGGACAAAGTGAAAGTCTTCTCTGTGAATGTGATGAAGGTCTGACAGCTCCCAGTCTCAGTTTACTCCACCGAGGCTCCAAAATATAGAAAATATGGAATTTTCTGCCTTTAAATTCTTTAAATGTGTCTTCAGAGCAGTTTTAAATTCACCTATTACAGCTATCACATGTTTATCCTTCTGTTTTCTCAATAATTGTGCTTATTTCTCTCTCTTTTATCTCTTGTCTAATGAAAACTTTGCATACTTTTAGTTTAGTTTAGTGTTAATGACCAGGGTTTAAGCTTAAAGTCTGTGTGTGTGTGTGTGTGTGTGTGTGTGTGTGTGTGTGTGTGTGTGTGTGTCTGGGGTCATTCAGTCAACCTGTAAACAACATTTGTCCGTCTTTCACGTCATCCAGAGTTATTTCTGGACACGTCTCACATCGTCTCAAACATCTCTTCTTCTGACTGTCTCTGACTTTATACAGTCATGGAAAAAATCATTAGACCCTTGTTTTCTTCAGTTTCTTGTTCATTTTAATGCCTGGTACAACTAAAGGTTCATTTGTTTGGACAAATATAATGATAACAACAACAACAACAACAACAAAAACAGCTAATAAGAGTTTAATTCAAGAGCTGATATCTAGACATTTAACATGGTTTTATTGATAATAACCAAAATCATTATCAACTGTGTCTTTTTATTGGTCATTATACGTCTTTTTTGGTCATTTTACATCTTTGATTGGTCAATTAGTTGTTGTTTTCTTCAATACATTTTAATGCCTGGTACAACTAAAGGTACATCAATCAATCGTGTCTTTTTATTGGTCGTTATACGTCTTTTTTTTGTAATTGTGTGTCTTTTTTTTGGTCAATTTCTGCCTTTTTTGGTCATTTTACTTCTTTTATGGTCATTTTACGTCTTTTTTTGGTCAGAAAAACAAACAGAATGAAGCAGTTTCACGTTAAAAATCAGAGTTTCTTCGAAGCTTTTCTGCAGGCGCTAACGTTTGCTGAGCTTGTTTTTTTACATTTGCTAAAATGTAAGAACACAACTCAACAAAATATAAAACATCGGCACAGTCGATTTTAGTATTTTAATGTAGAAATGTTGCTTATTTTACTTTTAACCGTACATAATAAAAAGAAACGTCAAATTTGAGTCCATGCAATGCTCATTTTTTGCAAAAGGGTTTTTTGTAAACATAATTTCATGTTGTAGGCAGAGAGAGCTCTCTGATAATCAGTGATTTCACCTGTTTACTGTGGTTTCTACTTCTCTGGTTCACAGTGGAGTGAAAATGGAGAATCGAATTATCTAATAAGTCTTTAGTTTGTTTTTCCACCGCTGGTTTTGCCTTAAAAACACAAACTACTGACTAGATTTGGCCTCACTGGTGCAGGATGGTTCTGTTGGTTGGTTGCCTTCTCATCACAGTTTAAGATCAGTTTCTAACTACATACACTGCAAAAAAGGTGTCTAAAAACCAGATAAAACAGTAAATCTGAGGGAAATGATCTTGCTGCATGGACAGATAATTTACCTTGACAAGATTTATTAAATTAAGATTATTAAATCTAGAAATAAACATGTTGTAGCGGCACTCCGTTGGGTCTTCCTTCTTAACTGGGCCACTTCTAGAGTTAAAAAAAACAAAAAACTAAATTACTTACACAAAATGACTGAAAAAACATTATATTACTGTCGACAAAACATTATTTTTCCACGCGAGCGACGAGACGTGACAACTTCTTTGTCTTTTAAAATGTTTAAAGTAAATTACAAGTCTGACACACGGTCAAAAGTGTTACTTCCACCATGTTCTGACTCTAAAAAAACTTCACACAGTAACACAGTCAGTTACCGTAGTTACCACTATATAGTGACATCACAATGTAAAATTTAAAGCATAGAAACATTTTTAACCCTTTAAACATTACTAATTGTACATTTTAAACTAACATACTCTAAGCATTGCATGAATTACAATTAAATTATCATCATTCATTTTTTAACGGTTTTTAACTTAAATTGTTATTGCTGAACTGGCCCTTACACGTGTTGAATGCTTACAATAAGAAATTAACTCTTAAAACAAGATAAATTATTAAATTTTTTTATCTTGGTAAGAACCAAATAATCATCAGGTCACTCTGCTAGGGCCAGTTCATCGCTGCTGGGAGCTTTAATTTTATCTCTTTTATACATTTTTTGTCTTTTTTGGTCATCTTGTGACCAAAAGAAGATGTAAAATGACACAAAAAGACCAAAAAAGGACTCAAAGAAGACACAAAAAGACCAAAAAAGACACAAAAGGACCAAAAAAGGACACAAAGAAGACACAAAAAGACCAAAAAAGGACACAAAAAAGACAGAAAAGACCAAAAAAAACATAAAAAGACAAAAAAAGACAAAAAACATAAAATGACCAAAAAAGAAGCAAAGGATGTAATGGACGTTTTTATTTTTTTATTTTTGTTAAGAACCAAATAATCGTCAGGTCACTCTGCTCGGGCCAGTTCATCGCTGCTGGCAGCTTTAATTTATCTGGTTTTAAGAGTTAATTTCTTATTTTAAGTGTTCAACATGCTTATTTCTAGATTTAATAATCTTAATTTAAGAAATCTTGTCAAGGTAAATTATCTGTCCATGCAGCAAGATCATTTCCCTCAGATTTACTGTTTTTATCTGGTTTTTAGACACCTTTTTTGCAGTGTGCATGATGTAACTGGACGTGTTTGATATGGATTTGTTGTCTCACCTCTGTCACATCTGGACTGGCTCCTGATTGGCTCCCTCGCCTCGCTGTTGGACTGAAAACCTGCTGCTCAGCAGGTTTCTGTCCTCTGAATTGGACGAGGTGCTGATGTCGGCCAGTCAGCACTTGAACAGTCCTGGAATTAATTCAGTTTAACTAATTTAATTCAGTTTGCAACTAAATTTACTTGCAAGAAGAGGAAGAGCGTTATTTTTTTATCCGACATCTCTGTATGTATAAAATGGCACCATTGATCTCTATACTGGTGTGAAAATCACTTTATTTCCTCTGTAAGTTTAATGTGACAGATCTTTTTTTGTACAAATATTCTAAAAGCAGAGTTTAGCTTTGTATTTATTTAATTTAACACTCTGGAGTCTCCAAAAGTGCCTAAGCATGACTTCTTAAAGCAGCGTGGAGCCCTACTGTAAATTTACCTCTAAAGTTCTGGCTGTAAACTCCATGAGGCCAGTTTCAGTTTGATGATGATATACCAAGTAAAACTGGAGACAAGCTCAAATAGATTTAGTATCAAATGATAGAACTGGATGGAACCCTCTTATATGTTAGATTTGACACCTTTGTTCACATTTGACTCATTTAAAATTCTTTATTGAGCATGATAGTGTTTTGAAAGTAAAAAAAAAGATTCAAAATCACATTTTATGTTGAACTAAAGGACTAAAAAAGACTCAAAATGACAAAAAAAAGACACAAAATGAAAAAAAAGACACGAAATGACCAAAAAAGACACAAAATGACAAAAAAAGACACAAAATGACTAAAAAAAGACATAAAATGGCCAAAAAAAGACAAAACATGACTAAGAAAAAGACAGAATGACCAAAATAGACACAAAATGAGAAAAAAAGACACAAATGACCAAAATAGACACAAAATGACTAAAAAAAGACACAAAATGAGCCAAAAAAGACATAAAATTACCAGAAAAAGACACAAAATGACTAAAAAAGACACAAAAAGACACAAAATGACAGAAAAAGACAGAATGACAAAAGACACAAAATGAGAAGACAGAATGACTAAAAACACCCCACAGAACAAATGACAAAAATAGACACAAAATGACCCAAAAAAGACAAAAAAATTACCAAAAAAAGACACAAAATGACTAAAAAGAGACATAAAATGACAGAACGACAAAAGACACAAAATGAGAAGACATAATGACCAAAAACATCCCACAGAAGACACAAAATGAGAAAAAAAGACACAAATTACCAAAATAGACACAAAATGACTAAAAAAACACACAAAATGACCCAAAAAAGACGCACTATGACTAAAAAAAAGACACAAAATGACTAAAAAGAGACATAAAATGACAAAAAAAGACACAAAATGACTTACAAAGACACGAAAAGACATGAAAAAGATTTTAAAATATCAAACAGCCCTATAAGACTCCATAGAGTTAAATTGGTGGTCGGAGTTTAAAGTTTTATTTTAAGAGGAATTGTTTGGAATATTTTTACAAAAACTGACCTTAAAGTGTTTACACATGTGCAGAGATCTCCCTGAATGACATTAAAAGATGGAAAATGTTGTTTTAGAAACAGAATGAGCCATAAGTCCAGATCACGCCGGTGTTTTTGAGACGTGCATGCTGACAAATATAGATGGATCTGTCCAGGAGCACAGGAATAACTGAGTAATAATGAGTTCTTCATGCCAGTGGTATTTCCCTATTAAATCAGAGAATGAGTGCTTGGAGAAGTGGAGGAGGACGAGCTCCTGAGTGGAGGGTTTTAGTCACAGAGCTTGACATTTTTTCATGAGTCTGACATTAACCAAACCTGGGGCGGACGGAGATTTTAGTCAGTCGAGTGAACTGACGACTTCTCCTTTTTTATTCTTCTTCTTCTTTCTCTCCAGGGAGTAAAACAACATATCACCTGTTTGTTCTCCCTAAAATAATACACAAACACTTTGGTGGAACGTTGATAAAGGGCCACAGAGGGTCCAGATTCACTTTACACCCCCAAAACATTTACACTGTTCTGAAGTTTTCATTATTTTATTCAGTCATGACTAAATCTTTATCGTATCTTAACCCTCATGGACCCATTTTTGTCCTTTTTTAAAGAGGGGCCAGGGGCCCTTTAGGGGGAGACAGCAGGTCAGCAGTAGATGTCACAAAGAAGTGTTAAACATCGTCAGAAAGCTGAGAAGCTGGAGATTAATGTGAGATGCAGCTCAGCACTGTGAGTCGAGTCGTAAATCTGCAATAAATATGTTTCTGTTAGGCGCTTCTTTAAGTTTAGAATGCATGAATGCTTTAGAACAGGGGTCTCAAACTCAAATTACCTGGGGGCCGCTGGAGACAGTATCAAAATGACAAAAAAAGACACAAAATTACAACAAAAAAACCCTAAATTACTTGAAAAAGACACAAAATTACCAAAAAAAAGACACAAAATGACTAAAAAAACAAAAAACTAAATGACAGTAAAAAACTAAATTACTTAAAAAAGACACAAAATTACCAAAAAATAAAAATAAAAAAAACGTTTATAAAATTAACGGTCCGGTAGCAGCTGCCTCTCTTTTTGTTAACGTCATCATAGAAACAAGTGAAACAAAGCTCCGGCTGGAGCAATAAAGGGACCTTTCACACACAACATGGTAAAGAGACATTCATATAAAACTCACATTAAACTTTCATATCAAGGTGGGGGCCACAAAATATCGTCACGAGGGCCACAATTGGCCCGCGGGCCGCAAATTTGAGACCCCTGGTTTAGAACATTTTGATAAGCGTGTTTGAAGTCCATTCTCATGTCTCATAAGTTACTATGTGTTACACAGACCACTCAAGAACTGATAAAAAATGTTCACAAATCTCTCCAGAATCCCACATTTAGACACAAAGACCCTGAAGAACACCAGAGAGAAAAACACGCAATTCAATTCCTGCAGAAATCTCCAAAATGCTTCTTTTTTTTTACCGATTGTATGGCAGCCCTTGTGTTGTGTTGCTGCTTATTGTGAATCTAGTTTCCTCTGAATGCTCCAGGTCTCTAGTTGGTGGTTGTAAAGTTTCATGAGGTTGTGATTATCCTAGAGGTCACAGCAGCTCGTTTTATACACTGAGCTCAAGTTTCACTCACTAACATCAACACACATGAAGAACATTGGGCTCATTGGATCCACAAGAGTCTCAGCTTTTCAGTCAGACCCCATTTATGCAGCTCTCGGACTGTTTAGGGACCCAGGATGCAAAAAGATTCACACACAAGAGGACACAATAACACATGTACTGCAGGTTACAGCAGGTCTGTAAAGAGACTTGTGGGGAAACATAGAACTTATTTTCATTCAGATATCTGCAGGTCAGTTATTAACCAGTGGAGGGATTTTAGGATGCCTTATTACAAATATATGATGCCTCGCACGGGGCACCAATAATACAGGGATTTTATCTTTAATAGTTTTAGGATGCCTCTCGCAACTGGGCGTCAAAAATGTAAAAAGGGGGTAAATCATTAATGCTATCCCTCCCATAAGGATATCAAATATGTGAGGATGAACCTTGTGAGATTGGGCTCATTGAATCCACAAGAGTCTCAGCTTTCCAGTCAGACCCGATTTATGCAGCTAACAGACTGTTTAGGGACCCCAGGATGCAGATATGGTGAAAATGCATGAAAAAAAACTGCAGTTTTCTGTACCAAACTGCATGTTATCAACATAAAGTGGGCATGTTTTTTACAGACATGCCCACTTTATGCTGATAACATGCAGAGACTTGTGAGTTATTAGAACCCGTTTATTCATATATCTGGAGGTCAGATGGTCGCTGTGTCTGTTTTCTCGCTAAAATTTAGCCTAACTTTGGATCGATATTTCAGTTCCTTCCTGAGATGATACCATGACATGTTTGGTACCAATAGATTCTTTAGATTCTTCTTAAATTCAATCTGCAAAAAAATCTGAAAAGATCCAACAGTGGAGGCCTTCAGATTGGTTAAAAGCAGTCAAGTCAGGTGTGCTTTGTTTCAAGTAGTTTAAATGTTTTTATGCTACTATGTGGACTAACAACATCACACATGAAGAACATTGGGCTCATTGGATCCACAAGAGTCTCAACTTTACACTCAGACCCCATTTATGCAGCTCACAGACTGTTTAGGGACCCCAGGATGCACAAAGATTCACACACAAGAGGACACAATAACACATTTACTACAGGAGAAACACTGCATGGGTTCTGCCCCAAACAACTTCTGATAAAGTGCATAAAGTGGGCATGTCACGTCTTAAAACAGCCCAAAGATTTAATAAAGTATCATATGAAACAGAGAGAGGCAGCCAGAGTTCACACACAGAGGTTTGTCTTGTTGTGTTTCCCAATTTATGCAGCTTTCAGACTGTTTAGGGACCCCAGGGTGCACAAATGTTCAAAAAGAATCGGTCAAAATAACACATTCATACTGGACGAGAATAACTGTGTGGGTCAGTATAAAGTGGGCATGTGAGTTTTTCCTTTGCTAAAATTTAGCCTTACTTTGGAGCGTTATTTAACCCTCTTCCTGACAGAATAGAGATCACAGCAGCTCATTTTATACACTGAGCTCAAGGTTCACTCACTAACATCATCACACATGAAGAACATTGGGCTCATTGAATCCACAAGAGTCTCAGCTTTACATTTAGACCCGATTTATGCAGCTCACAGACTGTTTAGGGACCCCAGGATGCACAAAGATTCACACACAAGAGGACACAATAACACATTTTACTGCAGGAGAAACACTGCATGGGTTCTGCCCCAAACAGCATCTGATAAAGTGCATAAAGTGGGCATGTCACGTCTTAAAACAGCCCAAAGATTTAATAAAGTATCATATGAAACAGAGAGAGGCAGCCAGAGTTCACACACAGAGGTTTGTCTTGTTGTGTTTCCCAATTTATGCAGCTCTCAGACTGTTTAGGGACCCCAGAGTGCTCAAATCTTCACATCAAATAGGACAAAATAACGAAATGCAAAGAACGAGCATGAAGTGGGCATGTCTGGTTTTCCTTTGTGAAAATTATGCCCAACTTTGGAGTTTTATTTCACCCCCTTCCCGACAAGATATAGAGGTTGAATAAAATTGGGCTCATTGGATCCACAAGAGTCTCAGCTTTCCAGTCAGACCCGATTTATGCAGCTCACAGACTGTTAAGGGACCCCAGGATGCACAAAGATTCACACACAGGAGATACATTTCAAACAACTTCTGATAAAGTGGGCATGTCACGTCTAAAAACAGCCCAAATATATTTAATTAAGCATCATATGTAATATGATGTAATAGTAATATTTCGAGAAAAAAGTTGCAAATTTACTAGATTAAAGTGGCAAATCTACAAGAAAAACAGTAGCAGATTTAAGAGGTTTAAAGTGGTAAATCTGCGTGAAAAAAGTTGCAGATTTACGAGAAAAAAGTGGAAAAAAGCTACTTGTTTCTCACAGATTCAACACTTTAAATCTCATAAATCTGCACATTTTTCTCTCGTAGATTTGCCACTTTAATCTCGTAAACATTTTTCTCAAAATATGACCCCCCTTCCACAGTATGTGATATCCTCCAATATTCTCCAGGGTTGAAATTTGGAATTTGTAAGTATTTCAATGAGTGCCCTATTAAGGGTTTATTCACTTCTACACTTGACCGTTTCTGCAGAACATAGAATGATTTTTATTTTTCAGTTTTGATGCTTTGAAACTTTCATGAACTGGACATCAGCAAATAAATCCAGTTACACTGTGTAGAATCAGAGACTCGTTCTTTATTGACAGGACAGTAAATTGCTATATTGCCAAATAATTAAACATATTTAGTTTCAAAGCAGATGTTGTCTCGCAGTGGACGGATGCATTGAAGATGACTCAGCCTTTTGTAGGAGTAATATTTTTTATATTTTCTATTAATTTGGGGAACGAGTGGAGTCCGTCTGTAGAGGGGAAGAACACAGAGAGGATGAGGGGAGAAAACCCAACAAAACACCATAAATAAATACAGGGATCTATTGTTTCACCTTTATAATTTAAAATTGATTTTATATATCATGTTAAGTGACATGAAAGTGGTGTAAAATTGACTTTGATATGGAGGAAACACAGGGAGGAAAGACTTCTGTAGATTCGGATGTTGAAATTTAACCTTTTTAAAAATATATATATATATATTGGTTTACTGTTTTATCATGTGAATGGATATTATAGTCTGCTTCCTTTTTGGCTTTATGTTGTCAGTGTGTGTGTGTGTGTGTGTGTTTGTGTGTGTGTGTTTGTGTGTGTGTGTTCTTGTGCTTCCTACATAGTGAGGACCGGAACACGTTTTTAACCAACAGAGTGAGGGCATTTTTGCAAAGTGAGGACATTTCGGCTGTTCCTCACTTCTTTTTTTTTTAGATTTCACACTTTATTTTAGTATTATTATTTTACTTTATGTTAGGGTTAGAGTTAACTTAAGGGGCTAGGGAACAAGGTTATTATAGTTAACGAAATATAAACGAAATAACGAAAACTAGAATTGAAAAAACATTTTTGTTAACTGAAATAAAAATAAAAATAAGAGTTTTCAAAAAAACGATTAACTAACTGAAACTGTATTTTGTTGTTACAAATGGATAAGGCAAAGGAAATAAAGGCAAACTTTACTATGACCTTTTTTAATCTCCCACCCAACAAATACCCCATTACAAAAAACTACAGCTAATAAAAACTGAACTAAAACTAGCAAACTCACTCTAAAAACTAATCAAAACTAACTGAATTTGAAAAATTCACAACCCAAATAAAAGTAAAACTGATGAAAAATTCACTATTCAAATGTGGATAGAAGTACAGAGATAGAAGTACAAGAATGTGTGTGTGTGTGTGTGTGTGTGTGTGTGTGTGTGTGTGTAAGTCTTTTGGAGTTTTCTGGAGGTCTTGATCTCTCGGTGTTGAGAGCCGGTACTCTCTCTGTCAGCATTTGAATGGGGAGGAGAAGGTGTGATTCTGTCTGTGAATGTGTGTGTGTGTGTGTGTGTGTGTGTGTGTGTATAGTGGGGGGGGGGTGTATCGTCACCACCACTCCTGGTCGTGACTCACAGCGCACAATGCTTTTCGCTCCTCTCCCGAGCCCTTTATTTATTTTTAGCTGAGCAACGTTTTATACGCCCGAACTGTAGGCCTGCACACAAGATGACACACACACACACACACACACACACACACACACACACACACACACACACACACACACGTGATGCAGAACATACGTCTGTTCTTTCACAGACTCTTTTTTTTTCTTTGATGATGTTTTTGTCTGACCAGACAGACTCCTTCTGTCCTCAAAGTTCACATTTCTAAGATGTCACAGTGTGTGTGTGTGTGTGTGTGTTCTTGTACTTCCTACATAGTGAGGACCGGAACACGTTTTTAACCAACAGAGTGAGGGCATTTTTGCAAAGTGAGGACATTTCGGCCGGTCCTCAATTCTTTAAAGGCTTTTTTGAGATTTCAGACTTTGTTTTAAGGGTTAAAGGTTCCATGATAATGATAATTAACTGAAACTGTATTGTGTGGTTACAAAACTAACTAAAATTATAGTGAAAATGTCCAACTTTTTTTTATACATAATGAAGATGGATCAGACAAAGGAAATAAAGGCAAAATTTACTGTGACCTCTTTTAATCTCCCACCCAACAAATACCCCATTACAAAAAAGCACAACTAATAAAAACTAAACTAAAACTAAAGCATTTTTTTTAAAATACTAGCAAACTCACTCTAAAAACTCATTAAAATTACTGAATTTGAAAACAAAAATTCACAACAAAATTAAAACTAAAACTAATGAAATATCCACTAAAATTCACTATTACAACGAGGGCCCTCACAAAGATGGAAGTACAATAATGTGTGTGTGTTTGTGTGTGTGTGTGTGTGTGTGTGTGTGTGTGTGTAGAAGTTTATTTCTTTGATAAAACTAGTGCCGTGCCTGTAGGAAGTATGTATTCATATAGTGGGAGATTAAGTACACTGAAAAAAATGAAACTGTAATTATTATTTCAATCATCAATATAAATTCTACAAAGAAATACGAATTCAGTGCTTTTACTTTGAAATAGCAGTTTTTCATGTGGTGCATTACTTAGTGATTGTTTGTTATTATGTGTCCTGAGTTTTGTATGTAAATTGAATCATTGGTTCAAGTAATATTCAGTAAACCAGTTCATTGGCTTCATTAGTTGATATTTCAAAGTAAAATGTAATTGAGGGACATCAGTGAATCTGCAATATACTTGTGTATTTTCATTAAAAAAACAAGTGGTTCTATTAAATAAATATTACTTAGAAACAGCCTGAGTAAAGATTACAAACACTTTCTGTGTGGAATAAAAAACTTGCCTAGCTTTTTTAAAGTAAATGTCCCTCCAATTTTTTTTCAGTGTAGATTTTTCAATTCTGGCCAAATGAGGTTGTGTGTGAAAGTGTGATGTACAATGAAGTGTAGTACTCTTGCCTAGTGTTAATATACAAAGTGTATATTGGGTAATACGTGGATGTACATTGAGATATAAAGAGACACAGTAATAGTTATTTTAAGAAAAAGAAACTTAATCATTCAACATGGTTTGACATATATATTCAGACAGAGATATAGGATGGAATAAGTTTACATGCAGACCACTACAACGTCTGCAACTCCATAAAACACT
This sequence comes from Centropristis striata, assembly GCF_030273125.1. NCBI lineage: Eukaryota > Metazoa > Chordata > Actinopteri > Perciformes > Serranidae > Centropristis > Centropristis striata. The sequence continues at coordinate 38,618,280 of NC_081522.1, forward strand.
TACTTTTCATAAGGTACGCACACCATCCAGCACATACGTTGAACATTGATAGGCTGTTTACACAGAGCAGAGAGGAGAGGACAGGACAGGAGAGGCTGGAAATTCACAATACTTCAATATGTACAATATGTGAGGAAAACTGTTTTGATAATTTTGTGGGGTTTTTTAGTCATTCTGTATCTTTTTTTGTGTGGAAATTGTGTCTTTTTTTGGCAATTTTGTGTCTTTTTTGGTAATTTTGTGCCTTTTTTTTGGCAATTTTGTGTCTTTTTTGGTAATTTGTGTCATCTTTGGTAATTTGTGTCTTTTTTGGTCCCTTTTACAACATTGGTGTTTATCAAACTAGTGGAGTGTATGTACGTATTGTAAATATGTATGTATTGATCTCAGTTTCTTATCAAAATGAAACCATTTTTTATATTTTCCATATAGCCAGAAAGATTTTAAAAGCACAAAAACCAGACGCAAGGTGATAAGAGACACAAGAAATGTTTAAAATCACAGCAGACAGAAGACAAATGAAAGTGCAAATAAATAGTTAATGTGGACAATAAAACTGTTAATAATGTGATTAAAAAAGGAGACAAAATCACATGAAAGCAAGTTTATAAAAACTGATTTAAAATGAGTGAGTGACTCGTCCTGCAGGTCGTCCCAGAGCCGAGAGGGTCAGAAGGGCTCGACCCGACGAGCTTTAAGCGTGACCAGTCAAATCTTAAAATAAATTCTGAATTGAACCGGGAGCAGACGGAGGGAAGCCAGAACGCCGTCTGTTAGAACCAATAAGAAACTGAGTCACTGCAACATTTCTGGCCTGAAAATAGAAAGATGGTAAAGTTCAAACAGCAGGTCGTCTCCCATTGACCTCCAGCCTCTAATACACTTAGTATTATTACCTGTTTGACCTGTACTGCACTACAAAAAAGACAACTTGTATTTTTTGGCCTAAAACAGTGATTTAAGTTGGTAAAACTATATAAATTATTGACATTTAGGGCAATAATGTAAGTAAACAAAGGAAGCCAGTTGTCTGCTCAAAAACAAGTTGGTGAGTTGTTGTTACTTATATCTTTAAGTTGGGGTTCACAACAAGGGACAATAGTTCTGATAACTCTTATTTCTTTGTTGGGAAATGTGGGAAAGCGGTGAAATTCGGACATTAGCGAAAGCTAGCAGCTAACTGATACTAGCGGCTAACTGATGCTAGCGGCTAACTGGTGCTAGCGGCTAACTGATGCTAGCGACGCTGCTTGTTACAGTTACAAGAGTAGCCATTAGCATTTCAATGCTAACTCAAAATTGTGGTCGCAACATTAGCTGACATTTCATAGCAGCGTTACAATCGTGCCAATTCAGCACATTGCAGAAGTAAGGATTAAAAGTTATTATAACTTATAATGTCAAATTATAAATTAGTAGGCCTACAACTTACAGTTGAGTTGACAAAAATCTGAATTCAGAGTTGAGCAAACTCAAAAACAAAACTTAAAATATTTAGTTTAATTGTCCAACTTAAAATTTTATCGAAGTTTGTTGCCTTGAAATTTTGAGTTCACCCAACTTTTCTTTTTTTGCAGTGTGTTTGTTTTCTACCTTTATTCTTAATGCTGGGCTTACACCAAAAGATCTCCACAGTCCCAGACTACAAACTGAAAGTCTTGTCTTGTTCTTTTCCAGAGGTCCAGGTTGTTGACTTTGTCTTTCCACCAGATGTTTAGTGTCCTTCTGATGCAGGTGTTGGTGAATGTTTGCAGCCGGTGTGTTGTGTGTTTTGTTGTTCTCCATGTTTCGGACCCATACAGCATCACTTGTTTCACGTTGGAATTATTATTATTAATAATAATAATAATAATAATAACTTTATTTATATAGCACCTTTCAAAAACAAGTTACAAGGTGCTGTACAACAGAAATAAAACATATCAAATACAATTTACTGACAACAACAAAATAAAACAAGAAGAAGAAATTACATTAAAAAAAAAAAAATTTTTTATAAAAGGTAAAATTTAAAATCACCAATCACAACAAGGTAATCATACAACAATAATAAAAGGAAACTAGAGAATTTCCTCTGGGGAAATTCTGAAAGGGCCACGCGGGCTACTGCCGGTGTGTGTACACTATGATGAGATTATTCAGAGATTTCAAACAATTAATACTAGTAATGTTATGATACTATATAATATACAAGGAGCACACCTACAACAAGCATTCCTCTTAAAGTATTTATTTATACAGCAACCAATGACCTTTAACCTCAAAATGTGTGTGTGTGTGTGTGTGTCTGTGCGTGTGTGTCTGTGCGTGCGTGCGTGTGTGCGTGTGTGTTGGAAGCATGTGTATCTTGAGGAGTGTGCATGCTTACGCGTATGTGTGTGTATCTGTAACTGTAATCACATCAAAGATCAAAGGCAATCAGATCAGAGCAATCAACAGAATTAACTGACACCTGCCAATGTTCCGTAATAGAGGTGGACAGAGTGGAATTTCTGGCCTCGAACAGAAAGCATTTTTGGCAAAACCATAATACCTATTATTGATCCGACTTCACTTTGAGCGTCCTGAGTTCTTCCTGAACGTCTACATATGATAGCTTTGTTAGAGCGATCTAAAAAAACTGTTAAATCTCAGACAGCTCAGAAATCTTCCTACGTTTTTAATATGGGAGCCAATGAGGCTGTTGGTGCGTGTTGGTGGCACATCTGTGCGTCCTACGTCCAAACTATAACTCTGACAGCTTTACCAGAGGATTGTGAGTGAGAAGACAAATTTTCCTACGTTTCTATGTATAAATTATTTCTGTAGAGTGGAATTTGCGGCCTGGAGCGCAGTTTTCAAATGTATTTTTATATCTGACAGTTTTTTCTCTCCCTCTACACTCTGGCGATGATGTCACACACTGTGACACGAACATTCCGTGCAATACACACCCATTATAATCTCAGAATTTCTCCAAAAATGATCATGGTCATTGAACATTGCCCCGAGCACTGGTCCCTACAGCTATTGCTGTATGGGACCAGTGCTCGGTGCGATTGCCCCGAGGCCCTAATTAAGAAATTAAGATGCGTATCTTGGTGTTCGTGGAGATGGTTTTTGAGCTGCAGGGGCTGGATTCACAAAATTGTTCTTAAGATAAAACTAAAGAAAATTCTTAAGAAAAAATACAGGATGTTCCTAAGAATGTTCTTAATTTCTGTTCACCATTTATTTCTTAAGAATTGTTGTATGTCTTAGGAACTTCTTAGTTTTCTCACTTCGTTCTTAGATTTTTAACTTAAGATCACTTGTGGTTTCAGTAACTTGGCCTACTTAAATAATATGTTCATAATGATTAATTAAGTAGTATCAAATACAACAACTATAACTGCCTCTATGATTTACTTAGAGGACATTGTAGTATAATCTAGGAATAAACCGACATGTCACACAGACTGAAAGGACATTTACATTATATGTTAACTGCTAAAATAAGCTTTATGTGATACATTCACAAAAAAACTACTCTGACCAACTTCAATGAACAATATTTGTTACCACATTGTCTAGGGCTGAACTAAATATTAAAGAAATCAAATAAATGTCATACAAATGTGTTCAAGCAACTTCATATCAAGACTTATCTTTTCGCTGTAGCTGTTTTCAGACTGCTGAGGGATTCAATTAAAGTCATGAAGAAATTTAAGAAGAAATCTCAGAACTTTGTTTTCAAGAATCTTATTTGTTCTCAAGTTCTCAGGAAAAAACTTAAGAAGAAAGTTCAGAAAATAAACTAAAGAAAAGATCAGAATTTCTTCATGAATAACGCATCTTCTTAAATTTTCAAAGAGCAAAGTTAAGAAAAAAAGTGTCTCTTAAGAAGCTTTTTTCTTCTTAAGAACACTTTGTGAATCCGGCCCCTGATCTTTCTGAGCATGTTGAATATTACTCTCTCCTTGTTGATCCTGCTTCTGATGTCGGCGTCCGTCCCTCCAGTGGTGTCCACCACACTGTCTAGATAGGTGAAAGCTTCTACCTCATGGGTCTCAAACTCATGGCCCGCGGGCCAATCGCGGCCCTCGTGGTGATATTTTGTGGCCCCCACCTTGATATGAAAGTTTAATGCAAGTTTTATATGAATGGCACTTTACAATGTTGTGTGTGGACGGTCACTTTAATTACTTTTTTTGGTAATTTTGTGTCTTTTTTAATAATTTTGTGTCTTTTTTTGGTAATTTTGTGTCTTTTTTGGTAATTTTGTGTCTTTTTTTGTAATTTTTTTTAAAGTAAAATTTTTTTGGGTCATTTTGTGTCTTTTTGTCATAATTTTGTGTCTTCTTTGGTAATTCTGTCTTTGTTTGTAATAATTTTGTGTCTTTTTTGGTAATTTTGTGTCTTATTTTGGTAATTCTGTCTTTTTTGTAATAATTTTGTGTCTTTTTTAGTAATTTTGTGTCTTATTTTGGTAATTCTGTCTTTTTTTGTAATAATTTTGAGTCTTTTTTAGTAATTTTTTTAAAGTAAAATTTTTTTGGTCATTTTGTGTCTTTTTGTAATAATTTTGTGTCTTTTTTTAGTAATTTTGTGTATTTTTTTGGGTCATTTTGTGTCTTTTTGTAATAATTTTGTGTCTTTTTTAGGAATTTTGTGTCTTATTTTGGTAATTCTGTCTTTTTTTGGTCATTTTGTGTCTTTTTTGGTAATTCTGTGTCTTTTTTTTGTCATTTTGTGTCTTTTTTGGGTCATTTTGTGTCTTTTTTGGTCATTTTGATACTGCCTCCAACAGCCCCCAGGTAATTTGAGTTTGAGACCCCTGTTCTACCTCCTCAGTGCTGTTCAGGAAGATGGGGTTTCTGGTTTTGGCGTGGATCTTCATCACTTGAGTTTTTGTTATAATTGGACTGAGACCAACTTTTATTGTAGTTTGTGTATTTGTACCTGTGTATGTGAAAGGAGAACTATATCATCCACAAATTCAAGATCATCCAGCTGCTCCCTTATTGTCCACTGGATCCCATTTCTCTTCCCCTCAGTTGTTTCCTGCGTGAGTCGATAGTAAGAAGGAAGAGGAATGGTGATAGAAGACATCCCTGTTTGACGCCTGTCTTGATTTCAAAGCTGTGGGAGAGCTGCATGCATGACTTTAAACCCTGAGAGCAGCTGATTAAATGACTCGTGTCTTTAATTCACTTCTACACTTGACCGTTTCTGCAGAACTCGGTCTGTGTTTGAGGGATTTGTACTTTTTAGTGCAACGTTCTGATGCTTTGAAACTTTCATGAACTGGACATCAGCAAATAAATCCTGTCAGAGATTCGTTCTTTATTAACAGGACAGTAAATTGCTAGATAGCCAAATAATTACACATATTTAGTTTCAAAGCAGATGTTGTCTCACAGTGGACGGACGCATTGACGATGACTCAGCCTTTTGTACACTGCAAAAAAGTTAAAGATTATTAAATCTAGAAATAAGCATGTTGAACGCTTAAAATAAGAAATTAACTCTTAAAGACAAGATAATAATAATAATAATAATAATATTAATATTAATAACACAAAATGACCAAAAAAGACACAAAATTACCAGAAAAAAGACACAAAATTACCAGAATAAGACACAAAATTACCAGAAAAAGACACATTGATTTCTTAAATTAAGATTATTAAATCTAGAAATAAGCATGTTGAACGCTTAAAATAAGAAATTAACTCTTAAAGAAAAGATAATAATAATAATAATAATAATAATAATAACAACACAAAATGACCAAAAAAGACACAAAATTACCAGAATAAGACACAAAATGACCAGAATAAGACACAAAATTACCAGAAAAAGACACATTGATTTCTTAAATTAAGATTATTAAATCTAGAAATAAGCATGTTGAACGCTTAAAATAAGAAATTAACTCTTAAAGACAAGATAATAATAATAATAATAATAACACAAAATGACCAAAAAAGAGAAAATTACCAGAATAAGACACAAAATTACCAGAATAAGATACATTGATTTCTTAAATTAAGATTATTAAATCTAGAAATAAGCATGTTGTATTCTTAAAATAAGAAATTAATTCTTAAAGACAAGAAATCTTGTCAAGGTAAATTATCTGTCCATGCAGCAAGATCATTTCCCTCAGATTTAGTGTTCTTATCTTGTTTTTAGAAACCCCTTTTTTGCAGTGCACCCTATTTTTTGTGCATTTTGCTCCTCGTGCCTCTCCTCTCTCTCCTCCTCCTCCTCCTCCTCCTCCTCCTCCTCCTCTCTCTCGCTCGTCTTTATCCTCGTCTCTCATTCACTCCGTCTCTCTTGGGGCCTGAGGTGAGGATTGACGGAGGGGAAATCCTGACTGACTGAAACCCGGCTGATGACTTCTCCTTCCTCTCCTCCTCCAGTGTCTCCTCTCCTCTCCTCTTTCTCCTCTCTCCTCCTCCCCCTCTTCCTGCTGCAGGAATAAGGTGCTTCCCCCGCAGAAAGTCTCCTTTAGATTCATGTGTGTGACGCGGCTGGCTTCATGTGACTCACACACTTCATATCATAATCATATCAATTAAAGCTGGTTTGTTTAGCAGCTTTTCTGCAGGTTTCTGCAGCTGAAAGAGCTTCATGAAGCCCTGAAGTCGATAATTACACGGAGCAAGAGAATTATAGAAAAATAAAGCAATTTAACAGTTAGAGACCAATGCATTTGAGACAATAAATAAAAATAAAAACAGAATAAGATACATTTTCTAAAATAGAAAATTTAATAATTTAATAATTTTAATAATATTTTTTTAAAATAGGAAAATAAAAAAATAACAAATAAATATGTAGATAAAAGTAATAGAGAAAAAATATAAATAAGAACAATGCATAATATTAATAACTAGAAAATTTCCTCTGGGGAAATTCTGAAAGGGCCACAGGGGCTACTGCCGGTGTGTGTACACTATGATGAGATTCTTCAGACATTTCAAACTATGCCCTTTAACCTCAAAATGTGTGTGTGTGTGTGTGCGTGTGCGTGTGCGTGTGCGTGTGCGTGCGTGCGTGCGTGCGTGTTTGAAGCATGTGTATGCATGTGTGAGGAGTGTGCGCACTAACGCGCATGTGTGTGTGTGTATCTGTAACTGTAATCACATCAAAGATCAAAGCAATCAACAGAATTAACTGACACCTGTTCCGGCATAGTGACAGCAGCCAGAGGTAGACAGACTGGAATTTCTGGCCTCGAACAGAAGGCATTTTTGGCAAAACCATAATACCTATCATTGATCCGACTTCACTTTGAGCACCCTGAGTTCTTCCTGAACGTCTACATATGTTTTTTTTCTCAGAAAAATGAAAAAATAGCTTTATTAGAGCGATCTAAAAAAACTGTTCCATCTCCCTTTTTTCCGAAATCTTCCTGCGTTTTTAATATGGGAGCCAATGAGGCTGTTGGTGGTGTTGGTGGATCATCTGTGCGTCCTACGCCCAAACTATAACTCTGACAGCTTTACCAGAGGATTGTGAGTGAGAAGACAAATTTTCCTACGTTTCTATGTATAAATTATTTCTGTAGAGTGGAATTTGCGGCATGAAGCGCAGTTTTCAGATTTATTTTTTGACAGTTTTACCTCTCCCTCTACACTCTGGCGATGATGTCACACACTGTGACACGAACATTCCGTGCAATACACACCCATTATAATCTCAGAATTTCTCCAAAAATGATCATGGTCATTGAACAGGGATTGATAAAAAACTATATGACCTATCGAAACGTGGATTAATACACCGATACACAAGACTTGTGTCTACTGTTTAAAGTTTAAATGGAGTCTCTAGGTGAAATTATGCCGGAGAAGTAGACGTTTAAAAATCTCCAATCATTGCTCTTTTTTGCTCATTTTTTTTCGGCCGTCCCATTCATTTCAGTGCAAAATTTTGGACCATCCAGGTTTTTATGTCCTTAAGTTTGGCATAAAATTGCATAAAGCTTTGACAGACGTGTCACTGATCTCAGTTTCTTATCAAAATGAAACTACTGTTTAAACATTTAGTTTCAACCATATCACCAGTAAGATTTTAAAAGCACTAAAACCAGACACAGCATGAGAAGAGACACAAGAAATGTTTAAAATATATAAAAAACAGAGGAAAAGGCGTGTTCACAAAATGATATGAACTGTTCTCAGAGTCAGTTCACACATGGAGAACTAATGGAACAGTCAACAAGAGGAGCTTTTAAAGTCCTTTATTGGAAAAAAAAAAAATGTTTCATCTCCAAACCAAACGCCCACTTTTGTCATTTTTTCCTGCAGCAGAGCAACATGATCTCATACTTACCTTAATGTAAAAATCACAGTTTTCACATGTGGTGAATGTTGTGAGACAGTTGCAGTTTTGTTCAGTTTCGGCATCAAAGCAATAAAAGTTCTTCAACCTGGAAGTTGGTTATCATGCTCAGACTCTGAATGTGTTGGTGGTGAGAAGCTGAAATAAGTTCTGTGTAAACCTGTTTTTTTTCGTACAGCATAAAATATGTTAGTAAATACTATTATGCTACGGATTCACTAGCTTTTCAAACAGCTGGTTAGTTTGTCAAAGAGAGTCTGAAGCTAACGGTAGTAACGTAGAAGTCATGTGACCGTGGCGTCGTTCTCTGTAGCATAACGTTAGCTCTTTACTTCTGTTGCTCAGTGGCGGTTCTAGACCAGTTTTGCTGTGGGGGCCAAGGAGGGGCCAGTGTTTAATCAGAGGGGCAAATTAAAAAAAAAGGCAAAGATGATATTTAAGCATTCAAAAACCTTTATTTTAGCTGATTTAAACATCTCATTTAAGTATATTTGGAAGATACAAATACATTGATTGAAACAATGAGACTCACCAACAATAAGTTATTTTTGACATTTGTCATTTTTGTGACCAATTACTTTTTATTTTATTTTGAAAGTACAATACAGTGAGAATGATCTTTTTTATTTTTTATTTACACAAGCTTTTATTGCACAATTAAACTATTATACAATGTTCACATTCTGGGTTCCTTATGTGTACAATGAGATATTGTTTGAACAAAAAATAGTTAAGAATTGTTCCGTCGTTCATCGTTATAAATTGATCGTTTTATTATTAATTTGACACAGGGGCCACAGCAGGGGCCAAAGGCTTCTTCACAGGGGCAGTGGCCCCTGGAGGCCCCTGTGTAGAACCGCCACTGCTGTTGCTGCATTAATGCTTCAAACATCATCACAGTGGAGTTCATCTGTGGAGATTATCCTGCTGAACAAAATCCAAATGCAGAAATCCCAGAAGAGAATTCTCAACAGATCCTTATGGAGACGAACTTTCTGTCAGCCGACAAACTACGTCACTTGGTTTCCTCTCTGTGCTTCTTTAGAAGGTCACATGGGTCGATCTGGAGAGGATTCTGTGATTATAGATCAGCTTTATGTTCTGTATGATTACTGTGAAGGGATCAAAACTCTTAATGCACATTTTTTTCTTTGTTGTTTGCAGTTCCACAGCTCTGAGGAGACGAGGACACGTCGATGGGACGGGACGGCAGGTATGACCACAGTGGAGCTCAACTATGGCGTCATATTTGTGTCAAAAGTCGTGCGAGCGAAAACACATCTGCACGCGCATTATTTCGTGTTTATTAAGTGCGCGCGCAGATTTCAACTGCGCGCGCACTTTTTTGATCTTCGCGCACATATTCAGCAACCGCGTGAAGCAGATTCTCCCCCGTGCTCGCTCGCGGTGGAGCTCTGCTCGCGCGGAGCGAGGACTTTTGACACATTGGGGGCGGGGCCAAGGCTGACCCCGGGCCTCTTATGATTGATCATTTTCCAGCCCTCCACGTGGGTGCCTTTCAGTTGAAATCTGCGCGCGTGACACGAAATAATGCGCGTGCGTGCAGATGTGTTTTCGCTTGTGCGACTTTTGACACAAATATGACGCCATACTCAACACAATATTCATATTATTCATCTGTAATGTAACAAACTGATTAATTGTGGCCATCGACAGCGATGTTTTCTGGGTTTTTTAGAACACAAACACTCACTCGGCCGGAGTGAAAATTTTCTTAATATAGCGTACACAATATATTTTCTTTTAGGTGGTTAAAATACATTTAGCTGCTCCGCCTGTCGTCTGCAGTAAATATCTGACTCCTTTAACAAAAACAGTAATTTTACCTCACAGAAACAGCCCATTCTCTTCAATCTTTGCACAATTAATACGACTTTACATCTTCAAATTGCATGCAATGCAGACGTCAAAATACAAATCTGCAAATGACACACCAATCTGTCCCCACGTCTCCGTCTGGAGTTAGTGGCGCCTCCTAGTGGCCGCAGTGATTGTGAATGATGGCGAGGCGGACTATAAAGAACAAAGTGTCAGTTAGGGAGGGAGGTAGGGGACGTGGACGGGTCAAACAAACCAGGAGACGTAAAAATAAAAATGTAAAAAGATGAAGGATTACCCCCCAAAAAACAAAATTCCCAAATTTAGTAAAAAAAAAAGAAACAAAAAGAAACAAAATGACCAGAAAATATACAAAATGACCAAGAAAAATAAACAAAATGACCCAAAAAGACACAATAATGACCAAAAAAGACACACAATTACCAGAAAAAGATACAAAATTACCAGAAAAAGACACAAAATTACTAAAAAAAGACACAAAATGACCAGAAAAAGACACAAAATTACCAAAAAGAAACAAAATGACCAGAAAAAGACACAAAATTACTAAAAAAGACACAAAATGACCAGAAAAAGACACAAAATGACCAGAAAAAGACACAAAATTACTAAAAAAGACACCAAATTACCAGAAAAAGACACAAAAATGACCAAAAATGACACAAAATGACCAGATAAAGACACAAAATTACTAAAAAAGACACAAAATTACAAAAAAGACACACAATTACCAGAAAAAGATACAAAATGACCAGAAAAAGACACAAAATTACTAAAAAAAGACACAAAATGACCAGAAAAAGACACAAAATTACCAAAAAGAAACAAAATGACCAGAAAAAGACACAAAATTACCAAAAAGAAACAAAATTGCCAGAAAAAGACACAAAATTACTAAAAAAGACACCAAATGACCAGAAAAAGACACAAAATTACTAAAAAAGACACAAAATTACCAGAAAAAGACACCAAATGACCAGAAAGAGACACAAAATGACCAAAAAAGACAAAGTGCAGCATGTGATTCAAACATCTCTTAACTTCCTGCATCACGTTTTCTCGTTTTGTGCATCAAGACCTGTTATCTTAGGAATTAAAAAAGTAATTTAATAATTCTGTATGAAACAGCTTTAAATATTGATCCATATTCAGGCGTGATTCTTTATGTTTCATGTTATTTTTTTCACACAAAAGTCGACATTTTCCAGCAAAGTGTGAAACAGACGTTCTGGTTATTTTTGCCGAGCTCTGCACCAAAATATGACGAGGTGTGTGTGGTGGGGTGGGGGCACGTTTCCGGACGGAAGTGTGATGCAGTGTGTGTGTGTGCGTGTGTGTGTGTGTGTGTGTGTGTGTGTGTGTGTGAGGGCAAAGTGCCACGTCAGGTCGGAGGCTCCTGTTTCTCTGCAGGACGTCCTGCAGCAGACTCCTCCTCCTGGTTACAGCAGCATCTACCCCAAATATATACTTTATATAAATATATATGACTTTGAATCTGACCCTCTTTCGCCTCCGCCAACTGACACACACACACACACACACACACACACACACACACTCACTCACTCACACACACTTTTTTATGGTGTATGAGTCAAGAGAAAGCAGCCGGTCGTCCCATAGGGTGGTGGTGGGAAATGATTCAGGAGAGTGTGAAGGAGGGAAGTGAAGGTTTGGTAAGAGGTAACTCTGTGGCCCCAGAAACACACACACACACACACACACACATGCACATTCACACACACACATGCACGCGTAGATAAATATAAACACACTTATGCCGACAAAAACACACAAAAAGGGAGAAAGGCACACACAGCAGCGCACATCCCCACGTCAGCAGTGGTGTGAGAGCCGGAGACGTCACAGTACACAGTCCATTTAATACACACACACACACACACACACACACACACACACACAAATATAAATAGACAATATTTCTCAATCATCATATTTGCGCACGTAAACATCACTTGGTTACGTTTATTTTCTGGAACATTTGACGCACATTGTTGGTCAAAACATCAGCAGACATCAGTACACTTATAACACACACACACACACACACACATGAACATGCACATGCACACACACACATGCACACACACATGAACATGCACACACACACATGCACACATTCATGCACAAGTGCGTGTGTTTCTAAGAATAGTTTCTTCGTCTATGCGGCTCTAAATTCAACTTCAAGGACTTCTTCCAAACCTTCAAACAGACAAAACAACTTTTATTTTAGTTGTTTTAATTGACTTTGATTTAGTTAATTCAAATTATAAAGAAAACATTTCAATTTGTTTTACCTTAAATTATTAAATTAATTTATGTCTCTTTTATTTATTTATTTATTTTTAACAAAAACCTTTCTTTTTCTTTTTTTCTTTCTTTTTCCTTTTTCTTTATTTGTGGCAATAATATGATGATAATGATGATAATAAGAGAATAATAATAATAGAATGTACAGGTGAAGTAAAACGAACTCACTTGTTCATGATTCAAACCAGTTTACACACTAATATAAATATTTTAAATATCTAAAAGAAAAGATGCAAAAGTTGCATCAACTCCATTCCTCAATGTTTCTTTACACACACACACACACACACACACACACACACACACACACTTGCATATGTCAGGAATACACAATTTTCACACAATTACACAAGTGAGTTCTCACTCGTATGCTGACGCACTCGTGCTGACACTTACTGACTCACTCTCACACTTTTTCTTCTTCTTGATCTCTCGTTACTGTCTGTCTCACACACACACACACACACACACACACACACACACACACACACACACACACACACGCACGCATGTACAGTTTTTAATAAACACAATCTTGTTCAAACTTTCCACAAACATGTTTGCATCATTTATTTTCCCTTTTTCCATAAATAGGGTTTATAAACGGAAACATACACACACACACACACACACACACACACACACACTCACACACACACGCACACTCACACACACACTCACACACTCACATTTTGAATCTCCGAATGTTATTTATTGTTCATCAAATCATGAATGACTCTACCATGTTTTATGAATCATTAACTAAAAATCGTTTTCATCTGTTTTTTCTTTTACAACTTGTAAACAAACTGAATCTGACTTTTCTTGAATGAGATTTACATTTTCCATAAAGTTCTTTGATTCCTCTTTTTAACACTTTTTAAAAAAATGCTGCATTCTGCACAAAAAAACATTCAGGATCTGCAGAAAGAAATCATTTAGAATTGATGCAAATATTAGAAACAGCATCACACAAATGAAAGAGTAAACAACATGATGCAGATACACAAACAGTAAAAACAAGAAATGTATTTAAGAAGAACCTGAAAGTCATCATCTGTGTTTCCCTTCATAATGTATTTATTTTTAAAAACAAGCAAATGCTAATAAATTACTTTACTGTGAATCCTTTTATCAACCTTTAACTTAAAGGGAAACAAAACCAAAAGCAAAACAGTTAAATAATTAAAAAACAAAAACACAATATGACGGAGCAAGATGCTTCAAAATGTGTCGATCAACAGGAAGTCAGTCCAGGCTTTTCAAAATATTATCAGAACACATATCAGCGAGGAAAGAAATATTAAACAGCCTGTTTTTTGTTAAAAAGTTTGGATGCTTTGAAAACTTAAAACCTTTGAATTTAATTAAATACAGAATAAAGACAAAATATCTGATGTTCAAACTGAGAAACTTTTGTTCTTTCTAAATCATACTACTAATAATAATTATGCATTTTATTTGTATAGTTCTTTAAGTTACAAAAAGCTTTTAAAAGCAGCAAATGTCATAAACTTATTACATTAAAAGAAAACCAGTTTGCTTTATGAAACCTGGTTCAAAGATTTTCTGTTGTTTTTTATATTCATATCATTTATTAATTTTCAAGGAATGACCTTAATTTTGTTGTATCTGTGACGACGATAATAAAGATATTCTATTTTATTCTATTCTATTCTATACAAAGTTACAAAAATACAATACATCGGGTAAAAAAAAGAGCTTTCTGATGTTCAAACTTCAGACTTTTGTTCTTTATAAATACTACTACTAATAATAATACATTTTATTTATACATTTATTAACATTAATCCATTTTTTCATCCAATATACAAACAAGTCATAAACTTATTACATTAAAAGAAAAACAGTTTGCTGTATGAAACCTGGTTCAAAGATTTTCTGTTGTTTTTTTATATTCCTATTATTTATTTATTTTTAATCTATCACTGACAAGGAATGCACTTTATTTCATTGTACATGTGGCAATGATAATAAAGATATTCTATTCTATATAATGCAAGATTTCTCTAAAACACACAACAATAATTCCTCTCAATAATCTCTGTTTCTGCAGAGACTCTGTCCTTTTTTCTGTCTTTCATCTTTTCTTTTCAGTTTGTTGTTTTCTGGACATTTTCTGGACACAAAGTTACAAAAATACAGTACAAAGTGGTAAAAAAAAGAGCTTTCGTCAGACTTTTGTTCATTCTAAATACTACTACTAATACTAATAATAATACATTTTATTTATATAGTCCTTTAAGTTACAAAGGGCTTTTACAAGCAGCAAATACACAAACAAGTCATAAACTGATGATGTTAAAATAAAACCTGTGTGCTGTATAGAGCCGGTACAGTCAAAACTTGATTTAAAGGAAATAAAAGACAGTTAAAGAGGAAAAACTCAGGTAAAGTCTGGAAACAGAGTTTATATCTGTTGTTATTGTATATGTGTGCTGCCTGGATGTGACGTCTGTTACAGTTTTTCTCAGTTTCTCACATTAATATTAACATTTGCACAACAGTTAGTTCAATAAAGGGTTGAACTTTTTGCGGTTGAATTTTTGATGTTGAATTTTTTGCAGTTGATTTTTTTTGCGGTTGAATTTTTTGCGGTTGATTTTTTTGCGGTTGAATTTTTTGCGGATGATTTTTTTGCGGTTTAATTTTTTGTGGTTTAATTTTTTGAGGTTGAATTTTTTGAGGTAGATTTTTTTGCAGTTGAATTTTTAACGTTGAAAAACATTCAGATACATAATTTCAATGCAAAAATATTCAGTGCTAGTGATTCAACATGTCTTTTTTATTTCAAACTCCGATGACACAGATTCACTTCCATACTTTTCCTTCTTCTACAACATTTAGTCATTAGTGCTCATCATAGGAGCAGTTCCTCCTTACAACAGTCACCAGTCATCAAGTGTTTTCATACAACTCTCTGCTGTTTTATTACATTATCATTGCTTATGTCATGTCAGTCAAAATTAACTATACTTGTGAATGCTGAATAGTCATTCCATATAAAACTAATAGTCCTCATTTCATTGCTTGAGTCTAGTTGTCAAAATCTGTCAAGCAAATTTCATACATTTTTTCTAAATCTTTTTTTCCCCCCTGAAAATGTCTCAGAAATGTAATAATTTCTCTCAGGTGAAGCTCAGCTTCCACTGATGAGAAAGGCTGCAACCAATAATAATCCTCTTCTCTACAATCACTCAGAGCTGAATCCATAAACCATAAACACTTTACAACATATATGAACCATCAGGACATAGTGACACTGTGACACTGTGACTCTGTCACAGCTCGACCCAAAGGGACGCCATGTTTGTTCTAAATAAGGTTGTTGTTTTTTCCCTTTTGCACAATGCTGTAAACAAATTAGAATTGCAAAGAGCATATGCAGTAAAAATATAAAACATACATATTCAGTGTGTTGTTCTCAGTTACATCACTAGATACAGTAATGTGTAACTTTACTGTAGTTTTTAAATGGCTGTAAATAGTATAAAGTCTGTCTGGAGCATTTTCAGGTAGCGTCACCAAGATCTGACTTTATAGCATTAAAAACATTTACAGAGTAAACTGTCATAATGAATAGATAGATAGATAGTCATTTTGTGTCCTTTATTGTGTCTTTTTGGTCATTTTGTGTCTTTTTTTTGGTCATTTTGTGTCTTTTTGGTCATTTTGTGTCTTTTTTGGTCATTTTGTGTCTTTTTTTGGTCATTTTGTGTCTTTTTTGTGTCTTTTTTTGCTCATTTTGTATCTTTTTTAGTTATTTTGTGTCTTTTTTTGGTTATTACTTGTCTTTTTTTGTCATTTTGTATCTTTTTTGGTCATTTTGTGATAGATAGATAGATAGATAGATAGATAGATAGATAGATAGATAGATAGATAGATTTTTTTCTCACTGTCTGACATGAAATCAGAGAATCACTTTTCCTGTTTTAGGTCCGTTAGGATTACCAAAATTATTTCTATTTGCTAAATGCCAGAATAATGAGAGAAGGATTTTTCTAGACATTTTTTTTATAACTTTCTTCAAAGTCAGAAGTTTACATACACTAACACCTGTGTCTCCAATGAGCTATGATCCATTTAGAGACAGTAACATGCTTTTGCAGGTTATCAACACAGTTTTGCAGTTTGTACTAATTGTTTTGAGAATAGCATTACAGTTTTTCTCAGTCGCTTTGGTGCATTTCTCACATCACTATTTATTTTTGCACAACAGTTAATGCATTTCTCAAAAAAATTAGTTCAAACTGCAAAACCTAGTTGATAACCTGCAACCTGATAAAACTGTAATAATGATGCAATTTATTTGTATAGTCCTTTAAGTTTCAAAGGGCTTTTACAAGCAGCAAATATACAAACAAGTCATAAACTGATTACATTAAAAGACAAAATGTGTGCTGTTTAGAGCTGGTACAGTGAAAACTTGATTTAAAGGAAATAAAAGACAGTTAAAGAGGAAAAACTCAGGTAAAGTCTGGAAACAGAGTTTATATCTGTTGTTATTGTATATCTGTGCTGCCAGGATGTGACGTCTGTTACAGTTTTTCTCAGTTTCTCACATTAATATTAACATTTTCAAACAGTTAGTTCAACCTCCTCAACATTTAGTCATTAGTGCTCATCATAGTAGCAGTTTCTCCTTACAACACATTACATATGCTTTTGGAATATAGTTTTTCTCAGTCGCTTTGGTGCATTTCTCACATCACTATTTATTTTTGCACAACAGTTAATGCATTTCTCAAAAAAATTAGTACAAACTGCAAAACCGTGTTGATAACCTGCAACCTGATAAAACTGTAATAATAATAATGCAATTTATTGGTATAGTTCTTTAAGTTACAAATATACAAATACACAAACAAGTCATAAACTGATTATGTTAAAATAAAAACTGTGTGCTGTATAGAGCCGGTACAGTGAAAACTTGATTTAAAGGAAATAAAAGACAGTTAAAGAGGAAAAACGCAGGTAAAGTCTGGAAACAGAGTTTATATTTGGATGTGACGTCTGTTAAAGACCTGCGGTGGTCACAACATGTTGGTTTTTTTAATGATTCGTCTCTATCAGACAGGCTTTTTAATATCTCTTCCCTCTTTATATTATATTCTTATATTCTGGATCACCGTCCTGTTTATTCTCCTTATTTTCCAGGAGCACCGGACACATTTTGGATCTACAGTCTGAGATACAAATCGTCTCTTTTTCCTCCTTTTTCCTTCTTGAAAAGTTTATCAGCTTTCATTCTTTCATTTCATCTCTTTCATTTCATTCATCAGCTGATTTACATGGTCAGCTGTTGTTTGCAACAGAAGATCTTTTATAGACTCTTCTTTATCAAAAAAAAATCTTAATATGACAATCATCCAGACTGTAGAGGATGTGATGGAACATTTTCCATTCTGTTGAAGAAAAGAGGACCTTGTAGTTGTTTGCAGGACGTCTAAACGGGAGCTTTTTCTACCTTTTATTGCCTTAAAGAGCTCCAGGAAGATGAGGAGATCTGTTGAGGAAGCCGGGACTTTGAAGTGCCCTTAAAGTGAATTCAGATGATGCTGAATCTCTTCTTTTCTCAACCAGAAGTAAGCTGAATTTGGACGTTTCTGAAGTGCTGCAATACGTAGTAAACATGTGACGAGACATGATGAATGCTGCTTTAGTTTAGTGGACAAAAAAAACACTAATTCCCAACAAAACTTCCAACAAAAGGAGAAACACACTGAGCTCCTGGTTTAAATTGCCAATTACCATGCAAGATTTATCTAAAATACAACAATAATTCCTCTCAGTTACTCTTAATTTATTTATCTTTATTAATGTATTTACTAAGAACCTTAAAGCCATGATCTGTGTTTCCCTTCATAATATATATATATATATGTATATATATATATATATATATATATATATATATATATATATTAAAAACAAGCAAATTGCTTTACTGTGAATCCTTTTATCAACCTTTAACTTAAAGGGAAACAAAAAAAGAAAAGTAAAACATCTTTTTCTTTTCCAACTTGTAAACAAACTGAATCTGACTTTTCTTAAATGAGATTTACATTTTCCATAAAGTTCTTTGATTCCTCTTTTTAACACATTTTAAAAAAAAAATGCTGCATTCTGCACAAAATAACATTCAGGATCTGCAGAAAGAAATCATTTAAAATTGATGATTAGATTGATTAGAAGTAGCATCACACAAATAAAAGAGTAAACAACATGATGCAGATACACAAACTGTAAAACCAGAAATGTATTTCCCTTCATAATATATGTATATATATATATATATATTTATATATATATATATATTTAGAAACAAGCAAATGCTAATAAATTACTTTATTGTGAATCCTTTTATTAACCTTTAACTTAAAGGGAAACAAAACCAGAATTTAGAATAAAATTAAAAGCAAAACAGTTAAATAATTAAAACACATAAACACAATGTGACTGAGCAAGATGCTTCAAAATGTACTCCAAAAACGAGATTAACTATCTACACTTCTAAATCTAAAGGGGTTTTTTTTTGGTAAGAAACATCTTGTTTTAAGAGAGCTAATTTCTTATTCTAATCTTAATTTAATAAATCTTGTCAAGGTAAATTATCTGTCCATGCAGCAAGATCATTTCCCTCAGATTTACTGTTTTATCTGGTTTTTAGACTTTTTTTGCAGTGTTTAACTGCAGAATTGAAGCAGGTTTTGAGCCTGGACTTATAGGAGACAGTAGAGAGGGAACAGGTCCCTCCTGAGCTTCAGTTTAGATCTGGGGACAGAAAGGAGCCCAGAGAGAGCCGGTCTGAGGACCTGCAGGTAGAATAAGAGGTAAAAAGCCCTTTAAAGCCTTAACCAGTTATTATTCAGAAGTCCCACCAGCAAATTTGCCTTTTTTTTTCTTCCGGAGGGCATCGCAGGCTCAATTTTAGGAGTAAATTGAAGATACTGATATTATATGAAACTAAAAGATCTAAGGAATCTGTTAGTCTGGCAACTCAGGACCAGATTTGAGAAGAATGGGGACACTTTGGACAAAAGCACCACATTTTTTCCACATGCTCTCTATCACCATAGGTTTAGCCATAGCCATATAAAGTCTATGAGAACCAATTTATCTTCCAAGCCACTTAGAAGGTCAATCTTGGTGTCAAAAGATACATTTTCTGGGTCAAAGAATCATTTAAAGCTGTTGAGAATGTCACTAGATGATTATTTGATCATAAAAATCTGATAGAATAAAGAAGAAGTAATGCGCTGCTGCTTTCATGGACCCCAGAGTATTAATGTTCAAACTGATAAACGTTTGTGTTTATAGATATAAATGCTGACATCTGTATTTGATGCATTCTGTTTTATTCACCTGTCACTTCAACTTTTGCATTGCAGTTGTAAATTGAAGTGTTTAAAGAGATTTTGTTCACGATGTTTGGAGGAAGAATTGCAGGAGATTTGCTCGTGTTTCAGCAGAATCAGTCCAGCGAGTTGCTACATGATTATCAGCTCATTTTGTCTGAAGTAAAACAGAGTTTGTGTGACAAACTGAAATGCTTAAAATATCAGAATCAGACTTTTATTAAGACTTTTATTAACATGTGTACTAGTTTGTTTGTGTGCAGCAACATGAAGGAATAACTCACCAATAAAACCCACACAGCTTTAAATACTTATAACAAGGATACAATACCATAAAAACACACACATGCATTATTAATAACTAAGATGTGTGTGTATGAACAGAAAAACTAGTAAAGTTATCAGATAAATACAAAGTTTAAATGTTCTTATTAGTGATTAAATAGCAGTTATTTTATTGCACCACTGCTGGTGTGTGTGCATTAATGTATTTTATATTTTTGAGAGACAGTCTGCAAGTGTGTGTGTGTGTGTGTGTGTGTGTGTGTGATTACAGATGCATTTTAGTAGTTTTGTTGCTACTTTCAAATATTTTATCTTATGCATATTTTATTTTCTTGCATCACTTTCTTAAAAAAACCTGTAATTTAACATCTCTTCCACTACTCCCACGTGTTTCTCTTTCATTTTAATTGTTTAGAATAATATTAATATTAACAGAATCATACTCTAATCCAAATCTAACAATTATAATTTCTAGAAATACTTTTAAAAAAGTACAGTATGAAGATGTGGAAATGTAGTTTATAGTGGATTATATGCCGATATTAAATGATTTTGTTGCTTTAAAGGGGACAAAAACTGCACCGACAGTGAATATTAGGTGACGTCAGGTAAAAAGTACGTTCATTTATCGTCTTTTTATCTGAAAACAGAGACAGACAGATAAAGTCATCTCTATTATTAATTAGTGTGTGAATCTGTGTCTGGTTTTGTTTGTCTCTCTTGTTATATTTTCTTGTATTTCATTCATCAAACTCTTCTGTGCATCTTATTTGGTTTATTTCTATATACATTTTAACATAAATATAAACATAATACACATGAATATATTTGCAGTAATCCTGGAAAACAACTTACTGTTTCGGTTTGACAGAAAACTGCAAAACTTACACTTTCAACGCTCGTGTGTGTGTGTGTGTGTGTGTGTGTGTGTGTGTGTGAACTCATATTCAGTTTGTATTCCTGTGACACCACCTCACTTTATTTTCGTGTTTATGTGCATTTAAATGTGTGTATTTTGGTCAATATCTTCATTGAACACACACTTTTTTTTAACAGGGGGAAAAATATATATTAGATATTTCATAATAAAATCAGCTGTTTCCAGCTTTATCAGTCACTTACCACATTAACTAAGACTACACTGTATGTCTGTTATTTTAATTTTAAAAATTGTGCTTTTCTTTCAAAAATAAGGACGTTTCTAAGTGACCCCAAACTTTTGAGCGGTAGTGTATGAAACTTTATTATGTGTTTTATGTTATCAGTTCTGTTCTATGAATCCTATATTAATATGCAGAGCTGTAAAACTGTTAAGAGGGTTTATTTCTCACCGTAAAAATTGTCCACTTTTGGAGGACAACTTTATTTTTATTTACAGAACAAGAAAAGGTAAAACAACTTAAACAGAAAATAAGGTAAATAATTAAAATAAAAAGTAGTAGTAGTAGTAGGAGGGACAGACAGACAGACTATATATACTATATATGCTTATGTGTGTGTGAGTGTGTGCACTGCAAATTATTTGTTTCTTACCAAGACAAAAAAAACAACTTTAGATTTAGAAGTGTTAGATAATTCATCTTGTTTCAAGAGTTCATTTCTTATTTTATGGCTCTATGTTTTTTTTTTTTTAATCATAAATATCTCTTATTATTGATAGAAAATAGACAATAAACTGTGAAGTCAGACTGAAGTTTGACTTCTTTTTGCAGTGAAACAAGAACATTTAAAGGTGTTCTGTCTTTAGGTGTCAAGTGCCTTTAAACATATCCATGAAACACTCTGCTCGGGCCAGTTCATCACTGCTGGCAGCTTTAATTTATCTTGTTTTAAGAGTTAATTTCTTATTTTAAGTGTTCAACATGCTTATTTCTAGATTTAATAATCTTAATTGAAGAAATCTTGTCAAGGTAAATTATCTGTCCATGCAGCAAGATCATTTCCCTCAGATTTACTGTTTTATCTGGTTTTTAGACACCTTTTTTTTAACTTTCTATTTATAAGTGCTTGTATATATGTGTTTGGATATTTCAGGGAGAAAAAGAGGTGTGTTGCAAGTTTTTAGGAAAAGAATTAGGATCAGACATTTGTAGAGGTGACTTTTTGAATAAACATATAAAATAGACCAAGTTTTATTGAATCGGGGTATGTTGTGATTAATTGATGCTTACATTTGTTCCATTCAGATTATATCTATTAACAGATTCTTCCAGTGTGTGATGTTCAGTGTATTTCTTGTTTTCCAGTTCAGGAGGATTGTTTTCTTGGCGATAGCTAAGGCTGTAAACAGTGTAGTTATAATGTGATTATGTAATTGTATTGATTAGTCTAATATATGTGATAGGTGATCTGTGACTTGCATCCAGAATTGTCTAATTGGTGAACAGTACCAGAGTTTTTTTTTTAAACTTTCTATATGCAAGAAAAGCATCAGAAACACTCAGACACACACAAATACACAAATACACAAATACAAGTGTAAAGAAATTCAAATGTAACAACAAGAGGAAGGAGCCGTCTGTCTCACGTCAAAACCAAAAAATAATTAAAAAGCAAATAAAATAAAATATAAAAGTTAATTTAAAAAGAGGGGGGTAACTCTAATTAGAAACAGCATCCTAGTCTGAGTCCACACACACACACACACACCCACACACACTCCGTCCGGTCTCTGTGTGATATCTTCTTTTCTCGTTAACGTGTGTGTGTGTGTGTGTGTGTGTGTGTGTGTGTGTGTGTCAGCGTGACGTCGCAGCAGATGCTGATTCAGTCTTCCTAAAAAGTGAAAACTGTGAGCCGTCTGTCCTGTCCAGGGTTCACCTGCACACACACACACACACACACACACACACACACACACACACACACACACACTGCTCTTCTGTTAATCACATCATAACTCCAGGCATGTGTTAAATATTTGCTTCAGGTTATTCTCTCTCTTTGATTACAGTTCACTATTTAACTACTTTACGTGTTTTTTCATGATATTTAAATGTTGAGTCTCTGTCCAGCAGGTGTGTGTGTGTGTGTGTGTGTGTGTTACATTCAGTGTTCAGAATATCAGAACATAATTTTTTTTTTAAAGCACTGAGAAGTTTATGTCTAAACTGTAATAAATAATCAATAAAAGAATCATTTTTGTTGATTCCTATCAAAAATGTGTACCTATGTTATGTTAACTATGACTACACTTTATGTCTGTTATTTTCATTTAAAGTTGTGCTTTTCTAAGTGACTTTTGAGTGGTAGTGTATGAATTATGTTTTATTATGTTATGAAACAATCAGTTCTGTTCTATATATCCTATATTTTTCCTCACACTGGTTAGTTTGCATGGATGCAACTTAAAAAAGTGTGTGTTCTTGTCTTTTTTTTTCCTTAATCTGTCATTTCTGTGTGTTCCCAGGACTCACATGATGATTTTGAAAGCAGAGAAAATGGAAATAAATGCAGCCGATGAAGCAGAAAGGAACAATGAGGAAGATGAGGAGGAGGAGGAGGAGGAGGAGAGGAGGAGGAGGAGAGGCTGCAGGACGGGCAGAGAGCCGAATCAGCCGACTCCTTCTTTTCTCTTTCAGCAGCAGCAGCTCCACCCGAAAGCCGGTTTGATGGGACACACCCGTCCCCTCCTCCGTCCTCCGAGCCTCAGAGAGGCAGGAAGGTAACTGGGTGGGACTTTTGATTGCTTGAGTGTGAAACTTTATAATTTCAGGTGAAAACAGAAAGGATGCATGCTGAAAAATGCACAAAAAGGTGTTTAAAACCAGATAAAAACAGTAAATCTGAGGGAAATGATCTTGCTGCATGGACAGATAATTTACCTTGACAAGATTTATTAAATTAAGATTATTAAATCTAGAAATAAGCATGTTGAACACTTAAAATAAAACAAGTTAACATGTTAAAACAAGATAAATTAAAGCTGCCAGCAGCGATGAACTGGCCCGAGCAGAGTGGAGGCACAAAAAGACACAAAATGACAAAAAAAAGACACAAAATGACAAAAAAAAGATACAAAATGACAAAAAAAGACACAGAATGAGAAGACAGAATGAGGAGAAAAAGCGATGAACTGGCCCGAGCAGAGTGACCTGACAATTATTTGTTTCTTACCAAGATAAAAAAAAACAACAACTTTAGATTTAGAAGTGTTAGATTTTTTTGTTCATTTTGTGTCTTTTTTGAACATTTTTGTCTTTTTTTGGTCATTTTGTGACCGAAAAAAGACGTAAAATGACACAAAAAAAGACACAAAATGACCAAAAAAAGAAACAAAAGATGTAAAAAGACAAAAAAATGACCAAGAAAAGACACAAAATTACCAAAAAAGACACAAAAACAAAACAAAAAGATGTAAAATCACACAAAAAAAGATGAACATTGAGATATAAAGAGATACAGAAATAGTTATTTTAAGAAAAAGAAACGTAATCATGATTAGACACTGCAAAAAGGTGTTTAGTCTAAAAACCAGATAAAACAGTGAATCTGAGGGAAATGATCTTGCTGCATGGACAAGATTTCTTAAATTTATGTTATTAAATCTAGAAATAAGCATGTTGTATGCTCAAAATAATAACTATAATATCTTTATTTGTCACTGTAACAGGTACAAGGAAATTAAATGCATTCCTTGTTCAGTGCAAAAGTAACAATAAATAAGTAAAAAGTCACCATGGACATAAAAAAGGGCATAAAAACCTCACACATATCCCACCTATACACATCCACATTCATAAAATGTAAAACATAAAAGCTATTATTTGGTAGCTACGTTCAGTGAGATGTTTCTTACCAAGATAAAAAAAAACTTTAGATTTAGAAGTGTTAGATCATTTATCTTGTTTGAAGAGTTATTTCTTGTATTAAGTGTTCAACATGCTTATTTCTAGATTTAACAATCTAAACCAAAAAAGACACAAAAAGACACAAAAAGACACAAAAAGACACAGAATGACTAAAAAAAGACACAAAATTACTAAAATAGAAACAAAATGACAAAAAAGAACACAGAAGAAGACACAAAATGACCAAAAAGACACAAAATGACTAAAAAAAGACACAATAATACCAAAAAAGACACAAAAAAGACACAAAAAGACACAAAATGACCAAAAAAAGACACAATATAACGAAAAAAGACACAGAAAAGAGACAAAATGACTACAAAACACACAAAAAGTGACCTGACAATTATTAGTTTCTTACCAAGATAAAAAAGAAATCTTTAGATTTAGAAGTGTTACATAATTTATCTTGTTTTGAGAGTTAATTCTTATTTTAAGTGTTCAACATGCTTATTTCTAGATTTAATAATCTTAATTGAAGAAATCTTGTCAAGGTAAATTATCTGTCCATGCAGCAAGATCATTTCCCTCAGATTTAGTGTTTTATCTGGTTTTTAGACACCAGATTTACTCTTTTTTCTGCAAAATCAATCAACAAAATGCAAGATTTTCCTGTAAGGGGGAAGGAGAAGGAAAAATGTGACTTTATAAATGTCTAAACTAGGCTTTATTTTTGCAAAAATGCCAGATTAGATGTAATATTCAGTGTTACACTGATCTATAAAAGCTGCGTATCAGGAGAAGAATAGATGAAAAACCAGACCGTCTGGTCGAGTTCCAACAAGTAACAGCAGCGTGAATCACATCAGCTGGTAAAAACTCAACCAGCTAAAAAAACACCTGAACAACTTTTCTGATCCTTCAGCTGCAGCTGTGAATCAGATTTATTAGTTTAATATATTGAGATGATCAGAAATGCTTCAGAAATTCAACAATGCATGTTTTTTTAATTCTCATTTCAGGTGACATTAATTGCAAAATGTGGAGAAATCTTTTCAAAAACCTTTGCTGGATACACAGATTTTGTCAGATCTTAATATATAAATGATATTTGTTTACAAAAAACAGGTTGCAGGGAATCATCAGGGCAGAAAATATAATATAATAATACTTTTTTTTTCAGCCAAGAACCATCACTTAAGGTTTTTTCTTTCGTTTTTTAATTTTGAAGGCAGTTCAGAATTAACACACTCACACACACACCAAGAGAAAGTGGTTCACTATTAGTAAATACAGATAAATGCAAATAAAACATGCATTAAAAACATTAAAACATATACAATAAAACAATCTATAACATAAATATATTTTTTTTTAAAAGAGTAAAATATATTATAATAAATAGAGCATAAAGAAGAAGCATAATTCTGGGACTAGAATATGAAAAAAGGCCATTAAAATCATTTGTGGAGAGGAAATAAAAGTCTAATCATGAAATAAATGTGACTTATAACAAAACTTACATTATATTATTATTCATATATATTCCAGCTAGTCAAAATGACCCACATTAATTTCTCATGTTATTTAATGCTGCTGTGTGTTTCTTTGCTCTATCTTTTTAAAATCTATTTATTTTATGATTGAATAGTCCAAGTATTCTTTGAATGTCTTTGTTTTTATTACAACAGATCATTATATCCATTTTTCCTTTCATACTTTATGAAGAAAAATAGTTTTTGTATTGTAACATCAAGTTTATACACATGGGTCAAAAATGACTCATTCATCCAAATTTGATTTAAAATGAAATTACCTAATACTATAATAATAGTAATTTGTTTCAAATAGTAACTTTAGCAGTAAGAGGGGCCAAACATTCCTATATTTAATATATTTAACATGTTTATGTATCATTTTGTCACACATACAGTGGATCTGGAAGGTTTTCACAAGGTTTTTCACTTTTTCCACATTTTCTTATGTTACAGCCTGATTCCAAAATTAATTGAATTTATTTTTCCTTAAAATTATACACACAATACCCCATAATGAAATGTTTGACCCATGTTGTGCATTAGAAGCAGTAGTAGTGATACAAAAAGGGATTTTATTCAAAAAGTAAGAAATGAAAACATAAACTTAGGATGTATGATGATCAAAAACAAGTTGATTGAGGAAAAAAACCTGAAATACTGAATGATCAAATTAATTTATTTCAAAGATATAGAAAATAAAAACTCAGTCGGGTCACTTTAGACCATGTTGTGCATCAAAGGTTTAAATTACATTTTTTCAGTATTTGAAAGGTTTGATATAAAGGACAATTTAAAAGTGACACTGTGGAGATGAACTCTATGGAGTTTTGGGTTATTTTGTCTATTTTTTAATCCTTTTCATCCTGCCTGTATACACCACTATGACGTTATAATAACTGATTTTTTATTCTGACTTACTGGATCAACATTTTGAACCAAAATGAAACAAAGAAAAACCAACATAAATGTGATCTTGTGATCCTGTCATCAACTCTGGTTTTTATTACTTTCTTATATCTTATTATTTCATTTGTGTCTTGTGTGTTTAGTGTAACCATTTTGGTCATTTTGTGTATTTTTTTAGTCATTTTGTGTATTTTTTAGTCATTTTGTGTATTTTTTATCTTCTCATTTTGTGTCTTTTTTGGTCATTTTGTGTCTTTTGTGTGTTTTTCTGTTCATTTTGTGTCTTTTTGCGTGTTTTTCTGTTCATTTTGTGTCTTGTTTTAGTCATTTTGTGTCTTTTTTTGATCATTTTGTGTCTAACATTAAACACAAAAGACTGCATTAAAAATGCATTGAAATGCTGAATGCACACTGCAAAATTCTCTGCAAAAACTCTGCAAAAACTTCAGTAAAATCATGTTACACTTGGTCCAGGTGGTTTTAACCTTTGCTGAAAAAGAGTTGACGCGCTAAATGGGACGTGGAAACTTAGAGGGTTAGAAAAAAACAACCAGAATGCATCAAATGAACAATGACAGTATTAGAAGTATAAGTTTATCAGGTTGAAAATCAAACTTTGTGCTTTATTCTGTTTAATTCAGTTCTTCTGTCATACATGGAAACATATATTACTGCTGTGTGTGTTGGATCACATTGAATGGAGGCAGACTGCAGTAAAAACAACAAATAAATGAATAAATCCAGAAGAAAACATGTCAAACAACAGGACAGTTGATATTTATTTGAACATATCTTACATTTAATGTGCCCTAACCTAAACTAAACATATATATTTATATATTAGTTTATTTCCATTATGACACTGACTCCTTCTTTCCATTCTGTGTCTTAATTAACTCGTCAGACTGTTTCTGTGTCACAATAACAACAGAAAACAAACATTTCTTGGAGTATTTTGTATTTGTATTTATTTATTTGCACCATAGGAAAGTAACAAACAATTACAAAAAACAGAAATGAAACAAGAATAGTAAGTGTGGGAGAGATTAAAAACCCTATATGGGCTTATAAAAAGCACCTCAACAAGAAATATACAAAAATTCAGAAATAAATCAACAACAACGAGAGAAAGCAACAACAAATTACAACAAAAAAGGAAGCAATGCAAGTGCCATTTTATAGCACACACAGAAAAATGTCAGAAATAAAAACATGTGTGTGTATAAAGGTAAAATAACTGTATTTGAGTGTATAAGCAATAAGAGATAATGATCCAATGACAACTAGACTGGAAAAGAAACTATTAGGAGTCTTGATTTAACAGGTAAGCTCTTAACTTTAAATTATTGAGGAATGGAAATAATTTAACTACATGAATATGAGAATTCCTGCTGTATGGAGCCTCTGTAAGCAAAAGAAAGCATTTTTTCCACATGCTCTCTATCACTATAGGTTTCAGTTTTTGGTAGGAGCCAGTTCATCAAGATTGTGGATCGGAGATGGCACCCATATAAAGTCTATGAGAACCAACATATCTTCCAAGCCAC
Organism: Centropristis striata; assembly: GCF_030273125.1. Classification (NCBI taxonomy): domain Eukaryota; kingdom Metazoa; phylum Chordata; class Actinopteri; order Perciformes; family Serranidae; genus Centropristis; species Centropristis striata. The sequence goes on from NC_081522.1 coordinate 38,647,229, forward strand.
TCAGAAGGTCAATCTTTGTGTCAAAATCTACATTTTCTGGGTCAAAGAATCATTTAAAGCTTTTGAGAATATCACTAGATGATTATTTGATCAAATAAATATGTTCATTTTCACCCAGACTGGTAGGCAACTCGCTTCAAGTGCTGCAGCAGGGGATCCTGAGTTGAAAATGCTGGTAGTTTCAAAGTAAAAGCCCGGTTGCCTTCTGTGTCCAGTCTGGATTCAGGATCCACATCAGAGCTGCTGCAGGATCTCAGATCCCTGATGTCAGCAGGATCCAGACCACTGATGGATTTAGAAACAATGGTAGAAAATGGCACTTTAACCTGTCTGAACAACACAAACAGCTGGGTTCATCCTCACCCTGGAGGATCAATTACCCTAAAAGTGTATAAAAGTCTGTTAGTATGCAGCTTGTTCAGAGAAAGTGAAGCATCATAAAACCAGGTGTGTTGGGTTGAAATAAGTTAGTTGTGTATTAACAGAGAGCTCTGACACACTGCAGATAAACAAACAAACAGCTGGTGGTTGGCGTTCAAAATCAAATAAAAAAACATAACCAGGAGATCAGCTACACTAACGTTAACTTAAAAAAACAAATTGGAAATAAACCCTCAATTACGAACCTTACTTTAAACCAAAAACAGCAGCAATGAACTTGAATGAATGAATAGAATTGTATTAAATAGGTATGATACAGTTTTACATAGTTACAATACAAAATATGCAACTAATGTGCTGTACAGATAATTTATAGCTTTTGCCAATTTTCAGCCAAAAGACAGGAGAAGGGAGAAAATAAACAAACAAATAAATAAATAAATAATAATAATAATGATAAAGATAAGAAGGAAAAGAAAGAGAGGATGTGGGGGTCCATCAATCAGAAGGCATAGAGTGGAGAGAGTGAAAGAATGTTAAAAAGGGAAGCCACGTGTTATAAAATTTATCAGAGTTCCCTTTCACTGAATATCTGATCTTCTCAACCTGGTCTCACAGGAATCCGTGAAATAGCCACGGATTCGCTTAACCAAAAATCCGTGGAATAGCCACGGAATCACTCAAATTTCCGTGAAACTGACACAGATTTCGCTACAATGCAAGTTAATGACAGTCATATCCTGTGGCTGTTACATGGATATCTAATTTTTAGTGAAAAAAAAACAATATTTTGACTTAGTTTCTGCATAAAAATGGATTTTGATCACATTTCTAGCGAGAAATACAGTACAGGCCAAAACTTTGGACACACCTTCTCATTCAATGCGTTTTTCTTTATTTTCTTGACTATTTACATTGTAGATTCATCAAAACTATTAATGAACACATGTGGAATTATGTACTTAACAAAAAAAGTGTGAAATAACTGAAAACATGTCTTGTATTTTAGATTCCTCAAAGTAACCACCCTTTGCTTACTAGAATATAAGACATGTTTTCAGTTATTTCACACTTTTTTGTTAAGTACATAATTCCTCATGTGTTCATTAATAGTTTTGATGAATCTACAATGTAAATAGTCAAGAAAATAAAGAAAAACGCATCGAATGAGAAGGTGTGTCCAAACTTTTGGCCTGTACTGTATATGTTTTATTTTCTAAATATTCACTCAGTGAATGTACATAATCACTTTGTGGCGAAGATCTCACCAGAAAAACATGATCCGCTGTGTTTTATTTTTCGACATGGGGGGAGACTTTTATGGTCACTGAAAGTATTTTTGACATGGTATCGAAATAATTCTGCCAGAAGCGAGAAAGTAACGAACAAGAGTAAAACATATGAGTTAAATTGCAAGGTGAAGCATGGCAACAAAAAAAAAAGATTCAAATCTTATTTTATTTTGGACTAAAGGACTAAAAACGACACAAAATGACCCAAAAAAGACACAAAATGACAAAAAAAAGACACAAAAAGACAAAAAATGACAAAAAAAAGACACAAAATGACCAAAAAAAAGACACAAAATAATTTACAAAGACACAAAAAAGACATGAAAAGGATTATGGACAAAATAGACTCCATAGAGGTAAAAGCTGCAGATTTTTATTACATTTGTGGACATTATTACATTTGTGGGCGTTACAAAGCTACGTGCTAATTGTGCAGGCCGAGTGCAAAAACCTGCAGATATTCTGAGGTGAAACGTCGTTCCAATCAATGTTTTGACTTAGTTTCTGCATAAAAATGGATTTTGATTACATTTCTAGCGAGAAATATATGTTTTATTTTCTAAATATTCACTCAGTGAATGTACATAATCACTTTGTGGCGAAGATCTCGCCAGAAAAACACGATCCGCTGTGTTTTATTTTTCGACATGGGGGGAGACTTTTATGGTCACTGAAAGTATTTTTGACATGGTATCGAAATAATTCTGCCAGTAGCAGTCACAGAATTACTCACATTTCCGTAACAAAATAGCCCAAGACTCCATAGAGTTAAAAGCTGCAGATTTTTATTACGTTTATGGACATTATTACATTTGCGGGCGTTACAAAGCTACGTGATGAAATGACTAAAAAATACAGAAAATGACTAAAAAATACAGAAAATGACAAAAAAAGACACAAAAAGACAAAAAATTACTAAAAAGAGACACAAATAAACCAAAAAAAGACACAAAATGACTAAAAAAAGGCACAAAATAATTTACAAAGACACAAAAAGACATGAAAAGGATTCAAAAATGGACAAAATAGCCCAAGACTCCATAGAGGTAAAAGAAGCGAAAAAGTAACAAACAAGAGTAAAACACATGAGTTAAACTGCGAGGTGAAGGCATTTGTCACAATTGTTGGCGATACTGGGATAGATTAGTGACAGTCTGTTGTCTTTGTGCTGAAGTTTGATGACTGGGTGTGTCTCTCTTACTCTAAACTCATCAGATAACGATGATTTGTCCTCAGCTGTTTGAGACCCAGCAGACTCTCTATTAACTCCAATCAAAACCCCTCAGCAGCAGCATGAGACGCTGAGACCACCAGGCTGAGTATCAGGAGCATTAAGGTCCGTTTAGAGTGAGCAGAACGCTGAAAATCAGTCAAACAAACAGACAAACTGTGACCCAGCAGCCTGGGGTTGGTGTCCTGAGACTAAAAGTCAGTGTTGTGATTTCAAGTCGTTCTGTAAATTAACTTCCAGACAGAAACGTCACATCCTGCGGCCACAATACTAATACTGACCGTGCGTGCAAAATCCAGCTGCTGGCTCTCTGCTAACCCCCCCAGTAAATGTAGAGATATTTTCTGTTTTTTATTGAGCATGATAATGTTTTGAAAGTAAAAAAAGACACAAAAAGACACAAAATGGCCAAAAAAGGCACAAAATGACCAAAAAAAAGGACACAAAAAGACACAAAATGGCCAAAAAAGGCACAGAAAGACTAAAAAAAGACACAAAATAACTAAAAAAAGACAGAAAATGACCAAAAAAGGCACAAAATGACCAAAAAAGGCACAGAAAGACTAAAAAAAGACACAAAATAACTAAAAAAAGACACAAAATGACCAAAAAAGGCACAAAATGACCAAAAAAATGACACAAAAAGACACAAAATGACCAAAAAAGGCACAGAAAGACTAAAAAAAGACACAAAATAACTAAAAAAAGACACAAAATGACCAACAAAAGACACAAAATGACCAAAAAAGACACAAAATGACATGAAAAGGATTTAAAAAATTGGACAAAATAGCCCAAGACTCCATAGTCTTAACTTGTTAGTATGATACTGTTATACTGTTTGGATAGTAGTGTGTGTATTGGCAAACAAACAAACAACTACAACCACAACAACCATTATTCTTTGTGTTATTACATTTGTGGGAATTTATTACAATATTGAAAGTTGAAGATTAAAGTTCTGGCTGTAAACTCCATGAGGCCAGTTTCACTTTGATGATGATATACCAAGTAAAACTGGAGACAAGCTCAAATAGATTTAGTATCAAATGATAGAACTGGATGGAACCCTCTTATATGTTAGATTTGACACCTTTGTTCACATTTGCAACATTTACAATTCTTTATTGAGCATGATAGTGTTTTGAAAGTAAAAAAAAAAGATTCAAGATCACATTTTATGTTGAACTAAAGGACTAAAAAAGAAACAAAATAACCAAAAAAGACACAAAATAACTAAAAAGACACAACAACAGACACAAACTTACCAAAAAAGACACAAAAAGACACAAAATGACACAAAAAGACACAAAATGACAAAAAAAAAGACACAAAATAATTTACGAAGACACAAAAAAGACATGAAAAGGATTCAAAAACGGACAAAATAGCCCAAGACTCCATAGAGTTAAAAGCTGCAGATTTTTATTACGTTTGTGGACATTATTACATTTGTGGGCGTTACAAAGCTACGTGATGAAATGACTAAAAAAGACACAAAATGACTAAGAAAAGACACAAAAAGACAAAAAATAACTTAAAAAAGACACAAAATGACAAAAAAAGACACGAAAAGACAAAAAATTTCTAAAAAGAGACACAAATAGACCAAAAAAAGACACAAAATTACTAAAAAAAGACACAAAATAACTTACAAAGACACAAAAAAGACATGTAAAGTATTCCAAAATGGACAAAATAGCCCAAGACTCCATAGAGTTAAAAGCTGCAGATTTTTATTACGTTTGTGGACATTATTACATTTGCGGCGTTACAAAGCTACGTGCTAATTGTGCAGGCCGAGTGCAGAAAACCTGCAGATATTCTGAGGTGAAACGTCGTTCCAGCTCGTTCTAAAATGAGATTAAATGTGTTTTACGCTTCTTGTCTCACTGAGCTGAGAATGAAAGCCAACGTTGAGTTTTATAACAGACGAATCTTACACATTGTGCCTTTAAAAACCTCACTAAGGGCTGAGTGAGTGTGGTGAAAATCTTCTCTCCTGATGTAGATCATTTAATATCTCTATAACGACAGAAATCAGAATATTTCCTGTTTCATGACGAGTCAATAAATAAATAGTCGATGTGAAATCACACAGTAAAGCCTTTGTTTGCAAACTATTGTGTGAATTAAATACTTTACAAATTGAAAGTATTTTATCCCATGAAGCTCAGCACTTTTGGGAAAATGGCCATAACAGGTTCAAGGGAAAATATGGAGAAAAAATAAATAAATTTACAAACATACACCAGATTTTATAAGAAATTTGAGTTAGTTTAGTGTGTGTTTGTTTGTCAGTTTAGACATAATTGTATCGAGATGATTTCATCGTGATATGAAGCCATTGAAGAAGAATTATCACATTGAATTATCACACAACACTAAATTTTAGTGCCTTTAAATGTGATTATTCTGAAGGCAAAACATTTTAAAATACTCAGTAAAAAGGATATATATATATATATATATATATATATATATATATATATATATGTACATATACATATATATATATATATATATATATGTACATATATATATATATATATACACACACACACACACACACACACACACACACACACACACACTCACAGGTATGTTTCATGCTAAACTCTGTATATGCTCATAATTGTGTATTTTAACTCTTAATTACTGGAAAACTGTGAAATTTGATTCAATGAGAAACTTCAGCTGCTGTGAAAATGTGTCTGTTTAAAGTCCAACACACAGAAAAAGTTAACTTTATTCTCCCCATTTATTAAAATGTATTTTGAAGTTGCCTTTAAGTGAAAAATCACCGTTTTGTATTTATTTAAAAGGCTGAAATTCCTCAAATAAAAACATATATTCTACAGGAATTGTAGCTGTTAAAATCTTAGATATTTGCTGTAATACCTCAGTCAGTACACAATTACAGGTTTGTATGAAATAAAATAAACATGCAAAGCATCAAAATGTCTTATATATTTATGAACAGAGCAGTCATTATTATTAGAGAGTTTAGAAAAGAAACTGTGGCATTATTTGGGGTTCTGTGTAACTCAGCTGGAGCAGGATTTTACTGTTAATGTTGCAGCTTTTGGAAGAAGAATTTGGCTGTGTGTGTGTGTGTGTGTGTGTGTGTGTGTGTGTGTGTGTGTGTGTGTGTGTGTTACTTCCATTGAAAAGTTGTTGTTAAAGCTAAAACCAGCTGCTGTGTCACAGATGTTAGCTAGAATATAAAGATCTGAACAGGACCAGGATCAGTGTCTGTAGGCTGGAGATTGAAGCTGCGGTTAGAGGAAAATTCAGTGTTTTTGTGTCTATTTAAAAGGCAGAAATTTGTCAAATAAAAACCTATATGTTGCTGGAATTGTTGCTCTCAAATCTCAGATATTTGCTGTAATGCCTCAGTCAGATTTTAAAGACGTTACAGACATGAAAAGATCAAATAAGATGTTAAAATGTTTGATTATTTTAAAGAGTGCTGCTCTGTTTTTGCTGGAATTAAAATGAAGCTGCTGTAATGTTGCTGCATGAAACAGGACTCTCTATAGGTGTGTATGAATAAAATAAACATGCAAACCATAAATGTAAATGTCTATTTGTAGTTGTGGAGAAGATGCAGTGAAGCTGAGCTGCTCGTCAGATTCTTTGGGCAGATATTTGTGGCTCAAAATCTCAGATATTTGCTGTAATGTCTCAGTCAGCTTTTCTAAGACGTTACAGACATGAAAATATCAAATAAGATGTTAAAATGTTTGATTATTTTAAGGAAATTAAAGCAAAGCTCCTGCTCTCTGTGTCCTTTAGATGCAGCTGCTGTAACTAAATAAATAATACTAAATAATAAACATGCAAAGCATTAAAATGTCTGTAGTGATATCATGGAGAGGATGCACTGGAGCTGAGCTGTTTCACACACTTTAAGACTGTGTGAGTGTCATTATTATTAGTAGAGAGTTTAGAAAAGAAACTGTTTTAGAATACTCAGTGTTCATTCAGTCATTTGCAGCAGTTTAGTCACAAAAACTTTGATTTAAAACTTACAATGATAAAATATATGAGATGTGTGTGAGATCAGCTGTTTCAGGTCCAGTTTAAAGGGAAATATCTGGAGATATTTGAGTCTGATCGGGATATTTTGGAACTTCTCACATTTGATCTGTCCGGCTCCTAGAGTGTGTGTGTGTGTGTGTGTGTGTGTGTTTGTGTGTGAGTGTGTGTGTGTGTGTGAGTGTGTGTGACTCAGCGTAATGAAGTTAAAGGCTCCAAAACATGAAATATAAAGATTGAATATATAGTTTTAAATTAAATGTGAGTTTGAGACACAGATGCAAAAAAATATTTCATGTCCGAACATTATTTTAGTTAAACAAGTCTTTATTTTTATCTCTTAAAGTTGCTGTGGTGGTTTTAATTTAAGAGTGTGTGTGGCTGTCTGTCAGTGTGAGTGTGTGATTGTGTGTGACTCCAAAACATGAAATATAAAGATTGAATGTAGAATTTTATATTAAATGTGAGTTTGAGACACAGATGTGTCGACAGTTTTAGAACATTTTGTGATTTTTGTGATTCAAACAACCCAAAAAATTTATAAAAATAATAAAAGATAGATTAAAAAAATGAACTATACAGATTTCTGCAGAAATTTAGCAAAATCACAGGAAACAAAATAATAAATATTTCATGTCAGAACATTATTTTAGTCAAACAAGTCTTTATTTTTATCTCTTAAAGTTCCTGTGGTGGTTTTATTTTGTGTTTTATTATCACAGGAGTGTGTGTGACTGTCCGTCAGTGTGTGTGTGTGTGTGTGTGTGTGTGTGTGTGTGTGTGTGAGTGTGTGTGAGGGTGTGTGACTCAGCGTAATGAAGTTACAGGCTCCAAAACATGAAATATAAAGAATAAATGTAGAATTTTATATTAAATGTGAGTTTGAGACACAGATGTGTCGACAGTTTTAGAACATTTTGTGATTTTTGTGATTCAAACAACCCAAAAAATGTATAATAATCATAATAAAAGATTCCTAAATAAAGATTTCTGCAGAAATCTAGCAAAATCACAGTAAATATTTCATGTCCGAACATTATTTTAGTTAAACAAGTCTTTATTTTTATCTCTTAAAGTTGCCGTGGTGGTTTTAATTTAAGAGTGTGTGTGACTGTCTGTCAGTTTGTGTGTGTGTGTGAGAGAGAGTGTGTGTGTTTCTGAGCATCTACACACATGTATTAATTATTATTATGTGTGTTTAGAGAGGTGGGGGTTTGTGGTTTTAATTTTATTATGTTTTAAACATGAATGTCTGTTATTTTGTGACACACACACGAGTTCTGTGAGCTGCGTCTCTGGAACGTTTGAGCTAAATCCGTCTAAAATGTTTTGTACAAGAACAAAAACTAACACACAGACACACACACACACTAACATACGCAAGTCCACCATGAGTCACACACACTCATGACGGCTGGAAATGTCTTTGTGAGTGTGTGTGTGTGTGTGTGTGTGAGCGTCAATGGAAGCGACAGTTATTTAAACATCAAACATACACGAGGAAAACATTTTATATTAATGTAATATATTTAATCATTAAATCCTGTATCTTGTGTTAATATTTACAATGTTAATATTTTAACAGCTGGTTTTTTATTCTAACACACAAAACTGAGACAGATGTGATGCTTAAATGTAAAACTGACTCTTCTATTGTCTTTTTTAAAAATATATCTTAAAGAGAAAAAGTAATGAATGATAAAAAATGATTCCCTGCATGTTTTATAATCCAATATTGAGGCAGAATGGAGCCCATTTTAAATTCTTAGTCATTTATTGTGTTAATTTCAGTGCAGATTTAGCAAAAAGCAGATGTTTTATACACTTTTGTTTGAGGTGAATTTTAAATATTTTACAGTTTGTTTGTTCAGGGAGAGAAAACAGGCGTGAGTGTTACAGGAGGCGCACAGTGTGTGTGTGTGTGTGTGTGTGTGTGTGTGTGTGTGTGTGTAGAAGCTGCATCTGAGGACACAAAGAGCAGCACTCTTTACATTTCTTTCATTCAAACATCTTATTTTATATTTTCATATCTGTAATGTCTTTAAAAGCTGACTGAGGCATTACAGCTAATATCTGAGATTTTAACAGCTATGATTCCTGTAGAATATATGTTTTTATTTGAGGAATTTCAGCCTTTTGAATAAATACAAAACGGTGATTTTTCACTTAACAGCAACTTCAAAATGCATTTTAATAAATGAGAGAATAAAGTTAACTTTTTCTGTGTGTTGGACTTTAAACAGACACATTTTCACAGCAGCTGAAGTTTCTCATTGAATCAAATTTCACAGTTTTCCAGTAATTAAGAGTTAAAATACAGATTTATGAGCATATACAGTGTTTAGCATGAAACTTACCTGTGAGTGAGTGTGTGTGTGTGTGTGTGTGTCTCACACCTGTGTCTCCATATTTACAAGAGTGTGAGTTTATCTGTGTGCGATAAAGTTGTCTGTGTGTGTGTTTGATGTAAACGTAGATCTTGATTTTTCTACATTTTTTTAATATGAAAATGAGACTGATCTGTACAGAAATGAGGAAAGGTTCAAGTGTTTAAGGTTGTTTTGTTTAATTCTTTAAGTTATCTTTGTGTGTGTCTGTGTGTGTGTCTGTGTGTGTGTGTGTGTGTGTGTGTGTGTGTAGAGGTGTACAGAGCCGTCACTGTCTGTCTCTGTGTCCGTGTCCAGATTTTTGTTTTTTTACATAAATAGACGTGGTTTATATAGAAAGTGGCAAATATTGTATTTTATAACCAAATAATTATTGGCAGTGTAATATCTGTGCCCTAAGAGCATAAAAACAGATTCAGTTTTGGCAAATAATGAATTATAAAGTATATTTTCATGTCCACGTTTCATCTTTTTAAGAAACACACACACAGACACGTCAATGAGGCTTTTTAACCTTTGAATAATAACTTCTGATAGAACAAAATCTTTTTGTTTAAATCTTTAATTTGTGCTCGTCACTGCGTGTGTGTGTGTGTCAGCACTTCTGTTTCTGAGTGTGTGTTTCTCTTGCCACGTATTGTCACTGTGTCAGCGTGTGTGTGTGTGTGTGTGTGTGTGTGTGTGTGTGTGTGTGTGTGTGTGTGTGTGAGGTTAAAGAGTTTCTAACGTCTCTTTATTAAATTCTTTGCAGGATTAAAAAAAAAAGGTAAAAAGGTTATTGAGACGTTGTGTGAAGCAGCTGTTTAACTACACACACACACAGACACACACACACACACGCACACACACGCACACGCACACGCACACGCACGCACACACACACACACACACACACACACACACACACACACTCACAGGTATGTTTCATGCTAAACACTGTATATGCTCATAATTCTGTATTTTAACTCTTAATTACTGGAAAACTGTGAAATTTGATTCAATGAGAAACTTCAGCTGCTGTGAAAATGTGTCTGTTTAAAGTCCAACACACAGAAAAAGTTAACTTTATTCTCCCCGTTTATTAAAATGCATTTTGAAGTTGCCTTTAAGTGAAAAATACCCATTTTGTATTTATTTAAAAGGCTGGAATTCCTCAAATAAAAACATATATTCTACAGGAATCATAGCTGGTCAAATCTCAGATATTAGCTGTAATACCTCAGTCAGCTTTGTCAGTCATTTCTGAGATGTTACAGACATGAAAATATAAAATAAGATGTTTGAATGAATGAAATGTAAAGAGTGCTGCTCTCCGTGTCCTCAGATGCAGCTGCTGTAACAATTATAGGTTTGTATGAAATAAAATAAACATGCAAAGCATTAAAATCTCTGCAGTGATATCATGGAGAGGATCCACTGGAGCTGAGCTGTTTCACATACTTTAAGACTGTGTGAGTGTCATTATTATTATTAGAGAGTTTAGAAAAGAAACTGTGGCATTATTTGGGGGTCTGTGTAACTCAGCTGGAGCAGGATTTTACTGTTAATGTTGCAGCTTTTGGAAGAAGAATTTGGCTGTGTGTGTGTGTGATGTTAATATGAATATTAGGAGCTGAACAGGACCAGGATCAGTGTCTGTAGGCTGGAGATTGAAGCTGTCGTTAGGGTAAAATTCAGTGTTTTTGTGTCTATTTAAAAGGCAGAAATTTGTCAAATAAAAACAAATGTTTCACAGGAATTGTGGCTCAAAATCTCAGATATTTGCTGTAATGCCTCAGTCAGCTTTTAAAGACGTTACAGACATGAAAATATCAAATTAGATGTCAAAAAATGTTTGATTATTTTACAGAAATTAAAGCAAAGCTTCTGCTCTCTGTGTCCTCAGATGAAGCTGCTGTAACGTTGCTGCACTCGTCACATGAAACAGGACTCTCTATAGGTGTGTATGAATAAAATAAACATGCAAACCATAAATGTAAATGTCTATTTGTAGTTGTGGAGAAGAAGCAGTGAAGCTGAGCTGCTCGTCAGATCCTCTAAAGACTGAATGTGACTCACTGGGCAGATATTTATGAACAGAGCTGTCATTATTATTATTAGAGAGTTTAGAAAAGAAACTGTGGCATTATTTGGGGGTCTGTGTAACTCAGCTGGAGCAGGATTTTACTGTTAATGTTAGGAAGATGAATTTGGCTGTGTGTGGTTGTGTGTGTGATGTTAACATGAATATAAAGATCTGAACAGGACCAGGATCAGTGTCTGTAGGCTGGAGATTGAAGCTGCTGTTAGGGTAAAATTCAGTGTTTTTGTGTCTATTTAAAAGGCAGAAATTTGTCAAATAAAAACCTATATGTTACAGGATTTATAGCTGTTAAAATCTTAGATATTTGCTGTAATGCCTCAGTCAGCTTTGTCAGTAATTTCTAAGACGTTTCAGACATGAAAATATCAAATTAGATGTTAAAATGTTTGATTATTTTACAGAAATTAAAGCAAAGCTTCTGCTCTCTGTGTCCTCAGATGCAGCTGCTGTAACGTTGCTGCACTCGTCACATGAAACAGGACTCTCTATAGGTGTGTATGAATAAAATAAACATGCAAACCATAATATTAAATGTTTGTAGTGATATTGTGGATGCAGTGAAGCTGAGCTGCTCGTCAGATCCTCTAAAGACTGAATGTGACTCACTGGGCAGATATTTATGAACGCAAGTTGCAGGTTTTGGAAGAAGAATTTGGCTGTGTGTGTGTGTGTGTGTGTGTGTGTGTGTGTGTGTGTGTGTGTGTTACTTCCATTGAAAAGTTACTGATAAGGCTAAAACCAGCTGCTGTGTCACAGATGCTAGCTAGAATATTAGGATGTTAATATGAATATAAAGATCTGAACAGGACCAGGATCAGTGTCTGTAGAGTGGAGATTGAAGCTGCCGTTCAGGGAAAATTCAGTGTTTTTGTGTATATTTAAAAGGCAGAAATTAGTCAAATAAAAACCTATATGTTACAGGATTTATAGCTGTTAAAATCTTAGATATTTGCTGTAATGCCTCAGTCAGCTTTGTCAGTAATTTCTAAGACGTTTCAGACATTAAAATATCAAATTAGATGTTAAAATGTTTGATTATTTTACAGAAATGAAAGCAAAGCTTCTGCTCTCTGTGTCCTCAGATGCAGCTGCTGTAACGTTGCTGCACTCGTCACATGAAACAGGACTCTCTATAGGTGTGTATGAATAAAATAAACATGCAAACCATAAATGTAAATGTCTATTTGTAGTTGTGGAGAAGAAGCAGTGAAGCTGAGCTGCTCGTCAGATCCTCTAAAGACTGAATGTGACTCACTGGGCAGATATTTATGAACAGAGCTGTCATTATTATTAGAGAGTTTAGAAAAGAAACTGTGACATATATGGGGGTCTGTGTAACTCAGCTGGAGCAGGATTTTACTGTTAATGTTGCAGGTTTGGGAAGAAGAATTTGGCTGTGTGTGGTTGTGTGTGTAGCGTTGTAGTGTGAATATAAAGAGCTGAACAAGACCAGGATCAGTGTCTGTAGGCTGGAGATTGAAGCTATCGTTCAGTGTTTCTGTGTCGTTTTAAAAGGCAGAAATTTGTCAAATAAAAACACATATGTTGCTGGAATTAAAGCTGTTCAAATCTTAGATATTTGCTGTAATGCCTCAGTCAGTTTTTAAAGACGTTAAAGACATGAAAAGATCAAATAAGATGTTATTCTCTATATCTCTAGATGGACTCTCTATAGGTGTGTATGAATAAAATAAACATGCAAACTATAAATGTAAATGTCTATTTGTAGTTGTGGAGAAGAAGCAGTGAAGCTGAGCTGCTCGTCAGATTCTTTGGGCAGATATTTATGAACAGAGCTGTCATGATTATTAGAGAGTTTAGAAAAGAAACTGTGGCATTATTTGGGGGTCTGTGTAACTCAGCTGGAGCAGGATTTTACTGTTAATGTTGAAGAAGAATTTGGCTGTGTGTGGTTGTGTGTGTGACGTTAACGTGAATATTAAGATCTGAACAGGACCAGGATCAGTGTCTGTAGGGTGGAGATTGAAGCTGCCGTTAGGGGAAAATTCAGTGTTTTTGTGTATATTTAAAAGACAGAAATCTGTCAAATAAATACCTATATGTTACAGGAATTATAGCTGTTAAAATCTCAGATATTTGCTGTAATGCCTCAGTCAGTTTTTAAAGACGTTACCGACATGAAAATATCAAATTTGATGTTAAAATGTTTGATTATTTTGCAGAAATTAAAACAAAGCTTCTGCTCTCTGTGTCCTCAGATGCAGCTGCTGTAACATTGCTGCACTCGTCACATGAAACAGGACTCTCTATAGGTGTGTATGAATAAAATAAACATGTAATATTGTGGATGCAGTGAAGCTGAGCTGCTCGTCAGATCCTGTAAAGACTGAATGTGACTCACTGGGCAGATATTTATGAACAGAGCTGTCATTATTATTATTAGAGAGTTTAGAAAAGAAACTGTGGCATTATTTGGGGGTCTGTGTAACTCAGCTGGAGCAGGATTTTACTGTTAATGTTGAAGAAGAATTTGGCTGTGTGTGGTTGTGTGTGTGACGTTAACGTGAATATAAAGATCTGAACAGGACCAGGATCAGTGTCTGTAGGCTGGAGATTGAAGCTGCCGTTAGGGGAAAATTTTGTGTTTTTGTGTCTATTTAAAAGGCCGAAATTTGTCAAATAAAAACATATATGTTGCTGGAATTAAAGCTGTTAAAATCTCAGATATTTGCTGTAATGCCTCAGTCAGTTTTTAAAGACGTTACAGACATGAAAATATCAAATAAGTTGTTAAAATGTTTGATTATTTTAAAGAGTGCTGCTCTGTTTTTGCTGGAATTAAAATGAAGCTGCTGTAACGTTGCTGCACTCGTCACATGAAACAGGACTCTCTATAGGTGTGTATGAATAAAATAAACATGCAAACCATAAATGTAAATATCTATTTGTAGTTGTGGAGAAGATGCAGTGAAGCTGAGCTGCTCGTCAGATCCTCTAAAGACTGAATGTGACTCACTGGGCAGATATTTATGAACAGAGCTGTCATTATTATTATTAGAGAGTTTAGAAAAGAAACTGTGGCATTATTTGGGGGTCTGTGTAACTGTTAATGTTGAAGCTGAATGTGGCTGTTTGTGTGTGTGACGTTAACGTGAATATTAAGATCGAAACAGAACCAGGATCAGTGTCTGTAGGGTGGACAGGGTCTCTGTCAGGTGTGTGTGTGTGTGTGTGTGTGTGTGAGAGAGAGAGAGAGATGCTCGTGCAGATGTGGAAACCTCTGTAAGTTGCAAAAGGCTATATAAATTATATTTGAGGAGCTGTGTGTGTGTGTGTGTGTGTGTGTGTCGCTGTCCACTCCTGCGGTGCTGAAATGTCCGTTTCAGCACCGCAGGAGTGGACAGCGACACACAATTAAAACACGTTAATTGACTCTCTGAAACTCTCTGTATGAACTATATTATTGGCAGAAAAACTGCAGCTTGTATTCACGAAATTCATAAAAAGAAAAAGGTTGAAATTAGTGATGAGAGTCAGTTAATATATAATATCAGCTCAGAGACATTTACTCTTTTTATGTCTTTAAATTATGGCTCGCTTTATTTATTTTTTATCTTTAATAAAAAGGAAAAGAATATAAGATTTAGATTCGTGCATGGACAGAGAAGATAGCAGCATCGCAGCGGGGGTTGTCACGATTTTAGGGTGTGTGTGTGTGTGTGTGTGTGTGTGTGTGTGTGTGTGTGTGTGTGTGTGTGAGGAAACAGGGTCATTATCTACTGATAAGGTGAAAGAAAGAGTGTGTGTGTTGAGAGGAGGGGCAGAAACTTAAATGTGAGAAAGGCTTTGTGTTGCAGTGTTTAGGGGAGGCGGTGTGTGTGTGTGTGTGTGTGTGTGTGTGTGCTCAGGGCTATCGATACTAGGAGGGGTAAATAAATCTGTGTACACAAACAAAAAAAAGGTGAAATGAGAAAGCAGGAGAAGCTGCAGTTTGTGGTATCGATGTTGCACAAACTGTTAAAAAAATAAGAGAAAAATCCTTCATTTTCTTGCTTCTTGGGGGAAATTTTATATGAAAATATCCTCCTAAAAATACAACATTCTGCGTGTGTAAGAGGCTGTGGACTCGCTGCTATTCTGACATGTTTGTGCACTTTCTGTGTGTGTTTGCATGTTTAAAATCTTGCACATTACACACACACACGTAGAGATTTTCCCTGGGAATATTGCATCACTAAATCCACAATCTCTCTCTTGTTTTCAGCTGCGAGGACTCGACCGAGACGTGACTGTGGACTCTCAAAACGTCCGATAGGAGTGTGTGAAATTAAATATTATTTCATGTGCAATTCTCTTGCAAAACTGTTATTATTTTGATGGCTGGACACTGCACTTAAATGCTGTGTGTGGTGTTTTTATTATGAAAATGGTTGGAAATATTTGTGCGCAAAAACCATCTCCATGATAATTGTTTTTTAAATTGTAGATGAATCTGTAATATAAACTGTGCATGGGGGGGGCCAGGGTTTAAAATCAGTGCTTTAAGATTATTTCTGAGGTTATTTTGTGAATTTATTTTATTTTGAGACTTAGACTGAGACACAGATCTGGTCAGAAATGTATTTAATTTGAACTCCTTGTTTGAAATTTGTTACACAACTTGCTGCTGCTTCCTCTCGGCGTCACGTTGACTTCGATCCCTCCACTTGTGTCAAATAATGCGAGCAGCTGCTCGACGGCTGTCAGCGTGCAGACACATTTTTATACTCTTGTCCCTCTGCTGAGTACATGACAGGCTTTGCTTTGTGCCACAGAGCATCGCTGTGTCAGGATTTCATGTTTAGTTTGGGAGAGGAGGAGAGGAGGAGAGACAGGGAGCATGGCGGCAGAGGGGGAGAGTTGGAGAGTAAAAAAAAAAAAAAAAAAAAAAAAACTGCTGTTGCAAACAGGCTGTGTGGGTCGGAGGGGAACCAGAGAGTCGTGACAGCTGGCTGAGCTGAAACATGCAGCATGTGAGAGCATGACTGGCTTATTCATGTGCA
This sequence comes from Centropristis striata, assembly GCF_030273125.1. Classification (NCBI taxonomy): domain Eukaryota; kingdom Metazoa; phylum Chordata; class Actinopteri; order Perciformes; family Serranidae; genus Centropristis; species Centropristis striata. The sequence goes on from NC_081522.1 coordinate 38,663,647, forward strand.
TGGAAATGTTTGTTATAAAATGAAATAAAGCGATGGAAACACACATGCCTGTCTCTGTGTTTATGTAACACACATCACATCTCATCTCCTCAGTGTTTGGGATGGGGAACTTACTACGATGGGGCAACTCTCGCGAGTTTCTACAGCCGAAAGCTGCAGTGGGAGTTGTAGTTTTTCCTGTTTGTGTGCAGCCTGCGCTCCTGCTGCAGCAGAGGCAGAGTTGGAGAGTTTTCTGGCGCAACTTGGGCGCATCTGTGCGCTAAGGTGCCTCACTGCACCTGCTTCTAATTTTTTTAGTGGTTATCAGCAGTATGATGCAGACAGAATACCTAAAATAGACGAGTGACTCATGTCTAGGTGGGAGCAGGCTGACCTCACAGACTGACACCAGCTCAGCCAATCAGATGGCACCGAGGGGCGGGAGGGCGCGCGCATTTCTCACCAATGAGAGCATCCTTTCATTCATAAAGTGGTGTGGGCAGTTTTTTTCCGAAAGCGTGGGTTTGGAGGGTTTCATAATCCTGAGTGAAACCGACAAACCTGCTCCGGAGAGAGCCAATCAGGGCTCGGGATGGGAGCTGCCGTAATGTGGGTCCAATCACTCCGCATCCCGGTCTGCCTTGGACCCACCCTGCTTCATACACAAAATCGAATGAATGGGGGAAGCTGTGGAGGTGATTGACATGCAAATGCGCCAACCGGAGGGGCGGATCCTTGGAGAGGCAGCTGCTGCAGCCAATGAGGAGCCGAGGGGGGCGGGGCGGAGTAGGAGGGGGGCGGGGCGCTCTAAATCAGGCTAGACAAGTGTTGGGGGAGTTGGGGGAGTGTGTGTGATGCTACAACCTCCTTATAAAGGGACTCTCTCTCACGTTGTGGCTTGGAAATTAGAGCACATTGCCTAAAATTGAGGTCTCCACACACACACTCTCACACACGCCGAGTCACCGAGAGCCGCTGCCATGAACTGGATGAACGCTGAGGAGATGCTCCGCAGGGCCGAGGCGCCTCTCTTCTGGGTCGGCGCGTTCACCGTGGCCTCCCTGGCGCTGTGGCTGCTCTACAGGCTGCTCTCAGGCTTCAGGATCTGGGTCTTGGGGAACGGGCAGCTGCTCTCCCCGAAGCTGGGCAAATGGGCAGGTGAGTTGGGTCACATCAATTTTCACGCCACCTACATGACGGTCACGAAGAGGGCAGCTCAGAAAGTAGACAGGTGGACTCGACGGGCACAAGCCCAGAATGAGGTTATTGGGCTCAAACTTCACTTTGGCACAAAGAGGAGCTGCGTCCTGCTGGTTTTTGTGCTTTAATTCAAAGGGAGGTTGTGTTGCGTAACAAGCGCAGGTAAGCAGCTGATTGACTGGACAGATAATGCTCCTTATTAGCTCGATTGTTTGTTTTTTTCTCTTGTTTTTTTCTAACCTGGCGTCAGACACAGCCCGGCTGCTGCCAGGGGCTCCACTCAGCGGTTTCACCCACATTGTGAGCGGCAGGGGGATGCCCCACATTGGTGAGCCAGGAGCCAAATTGCGCAGGCTATGCGCACTTTTTCACAGAGCTGTTTTATGTGGGTGAGCTCCCAGCCAGCGCACTACTGAACCACATTAGCCCATCCGCATGATGTAGGACAAACCCATATGCCCAATTAAAACGTGACCTACATCCAGATCATTTTCGTTGCTTTTCACTCTTAAAAGCATTTGTGCAGTTTGTGCCACATTTGAACACTTAATGAATCCTCTTTTTGGTGACTTTATGTAAGATTATATTCAGGCGGTGTTTGCTGCTCCTGCTGCTGCTGTCGTCGGTTTCTTTCTCTATCAACCTTGTCACATTTCCTTGTCCCAGTCCGTTTGCCCTACATGTTGTAGATGAGATTTTAAAAAAACGTCTTTTAATTGGATTTGACTGTGTAATTTACCTGTTTGGGCACATATGAGCGAGTTAGCAGTGAGATGTGGCTGTATTTTGGTCTGGTGGAGACTAGTCTCTCAGGAATCGCCCTGCCATGGCTTGACCCACTTCTCTAGTCTCCTGTTTGGAGAAGACTGCTGCGTCTGGTGCCTCTTGCTGCGCAATTTGCCGAGCGCTCCCCTCCGCGTCGGGATAGGTTGATAATGTCTCTAACACCCCTAAACCAGGCGACCCGGATGATTTGAATGCTTGTTGTTGCCCCCCCTCTTTTTTTCTCTTCTTCTTCTAATAACCCAGATGTTTATCTGCACCGTGACGCACTTTGCCTCCAAATCGTCCTTTTTTTTATGAATGGTGTGTTTAATTGATGCTCTGTGCGCCATAAAAAGGGGATGAAACGCGTGACGCAAAGGTAGGGAGCCTTCAGGAATGATTAATGTACATTTCTTTGTGGTTCTGCTGGAATATGCGGAGGAATACCGGTGCACACCGATGAGTCATGCGCTTGTTCATCGCTTCGTCATCCATTGGTCATATAGAAACTGTGATCACCCCCACCCCCTCCTCCCTCCCCTCCTCCCTCCCTCCACCTCCTGCACCCCCGGTATCTTGTCAGATTTGGCTCTGGATCTTTCCTTCCTGCACTCTTACCAACTAGAAACGATTCCTCAGGCTTGAGCTCATTTTTTGGTGCAGTAAAGACGCTTTTTAGAGGTTATTGCATCAAGTAAAATAGGTCAAATGGGAGCTGTGATTCTGCAGGAATACTTCAAATAGAAAATATTCTAATTTACTCAATCTAAGGTTTCATATAGCTTGACTTTATGCATCATTTATTCCTGCATGAGAACTTGCATGCCACTCCCTGAAACTTGTTCTCCTCCTGGCACCAGTCTGACAAGCCAACGGTTTGAGGCATGGCAGGCAGTGAGCAGGAGGAGGAGGAGGAGGAGGAGGAGCAGCAGGAGGAGGAGGAGGAGGAGGAGGAGGAGGAGGAGGAGGAGGAGGATGTGCTGGGGATGAGCTGTCATCCTCAGCTGGTTGGACCAGATGTGCAGGTCCTGCCGGCTCGGCAGTGCTGTGATTTCTTTTATGCACATGCTCTTACGTCAAGTGGTGCGACTGTGTGTCTCCACCTTTTAACTCGAGGACTGAGGCACCTGTTGCAACAAGTTTAACTATTTTATTCAAACCACTGAATAGTCCTCAGTACTGTTGTTTAGTTGTAAGCCCAGTAAGAAAGAAACCAATAGTCCTGTTGTAGCTGCTCCTGCTGCTTTCTGTCAGTTTGCTATTTTTATTCTCCCCTGGATCAATTCTTTCTTTTCTGAGCTGAGCCGTTACATAACACCTCATGCTATAAACCTCCCAGCAGTTTATTCTCACTCATAGGAAGTGTCTTTGTGTGTAAAAACATTTAAAGCTTTAAGGTTAATGACATTTGCCTATTTTAAATTGCTTCTTTATGCGATATCACCTGGATTCTGGACAAAAAATTAGTTTTTTTTTGTCATTTTAGATACTTAATATTATTCTATAAACCTCCCAGCAGTTTATTCTCACTCGTATAAAGTGTATTTGTGTGTAAAAACATTTAAAGCTTTAAAGTAAATGATATGGCATATTTTAAATTGCTTCTTTATGTGATATCACCTTGATTCTGGACAAAAAATGAGTTTTTTTTTTTTTTCATTTCAGATACTTAATATTATTCTATAAACCTCCCAGCAGTTTATTCTCACTCGTATATAAAGTCTATTTGTGTATAAAAACATTTAAAGCTTTATGGTTAATGACATTTGCCTATTTTAAATTGCTTCTGTATGCGATATCACCTGGATTCTGGACAAAAATTGGGCTTTTTGTCATTTTAGATACTTAATATTATTAAGTGTTGTGGTTAGATTTAATATTTAGCCACTGGGATTGCATTTAGATGTTATATGATGAAGTAAGATGCTGATATTTGCTGGTAAAGCAACCATTAAACAATAATTTTAAGGTTTTATTTCACTGATAGAAAGAGTTCTTAGACTGAGGAGTTTTCTAGGAAGCAGTGTCACGTCTGAGTGCTTACTTAATCCTTTAAATGTGCCTTTTAGGCAACCCACATGGCTGCTGTTGCAACACTGACAGAGACAACTGGTATTTCCTGGTCAGACAGGTTCATGTGTGCAGATAGTTGAGGTTAAATTTGCCTAGTGACCTCTAAAGTAGATCAGGTGTTAGTCCCGCCCCCTTTTTTCTGCAAAATCGAGTTTGTTTTTCACAACGTTTGAGTTTCTGTCGTGTTCTCGCTGCACATCTCTCTGTGCTGAGGCTCTGCAGCTCTCACATACAGAACAGAGCAGAACAGAGCAGAGCAGAGCAGGGATTCTCTGGAGTTCCTCTGCTGGTCTTCCCTTAGTGGAGGAGCCTCCTAGTGGCAGAGCAGCAGCACTGCAGCCTGAGTGAAAGCGGCTTCCCCAGCCTCTCTGCTGCACCCAGCATCCTCACATCCTCACATCCTCACATCCTCCTGCAGCCCTCTACACGTCTGCAGCTCCGCTTTTCTTTATTTAAAACCTCCAGTGAAGGAATGCACATTTCCTCTTTAATTTCTGAGCAGATTTACAAATGGCTGCAGATAACGGGGAGATTCCTGCAGTTTTTTTTAAAGATTTAGTCTCGGAGTTTCACATTTTTAAAGACTCTGTTGTTGTTTTTATGGCATTCAAGCAGATTTTTTACACGATGCATTGTTGAATATTTCTGCTTGTATTTGCAGTGGAGCAGCGTTAATGTGTAGTAGTGCCCAGTTTCTTCCTCCTCCTCCTCCTCTTCCTCACTCCACTCTTAGCCTCCAGCATCCTGTATTATATAAGGAGCCAGTTCTGTTGCGTGTGTATAAAACTCCATTATAGAGAAGTAAATCAGACCAAAGGGAGCTTTTTGCAGCGGAGGGAGGGGGGGGGGGGGGGGGGGGTGATGGTGACGTGACACACGCCTCAGAAGTGCCCCCCCCCCCCCTCCCCCCTCCTCCCTTTGACATTAGAGTTTATTGAGAAAATGGTCCTATTATATAAGAAGGATGCAGCCATTCATGAGTAGAGCAGCAGAGTGACAGAGACTCGGGTCAGCACTTACGCAAGAATTTAACTCGGTTTTGATTCGACTCCAGAAATAAACATTATTATCACAAACAACAAGGGGCGAATCAGAGTCGCAGGGCGGCCGTTAATTATTATGAGGGGATGAATTTCAGTGTTTTTTATGAATAGGCGTCAGGCTTCATTCATGGTAAGGAAAATGCACATGTGAATGAATTTATCCGTGTGTGTTTGAGCTGAGGCAGGGTCTCCACTTCTTCATCCTTGTGAATGTGCTTCCCCCTAGTGCTCTATGAGAGAGAGAGAGAGAGAGAGTGTGTGTGTGTGTGTGTGTGTGTGTGTGTGGGCGGAGAGAGAGAACACTGCTGTTCATGTGATGAACACGCTCTGTGACACGTGCCAGAGCCGGGGATGCTGGGTAAAATGAAAAAAAGAGAAAGAGGGAGAGAAAAAAATCCTCTGCATCTCTCATCTATAGCTCTCCTCTCTCTCTTTCTTTCTCTCTCTCCTTCCCTCCATCTTTCTCCAGTGTTCACCATCTTCCTCTGAGTTTGTTGTTCTCTTAATTTAGTATTTTCTTAGAATTTAAATACTTTAATACTCACCGTTTTTATATAATTTGCCGTTGCACAAGTCGTCCATTTGCAATTAAATTTTTCTTAAAAATCGACAAAATAAAGTGGTAATCTTGCAGCTTCACAGACTCTAATTCTATTTATTTCATATTTATTTATAGTTTTTTCAATGACAGATAAACCTACAAATATTTTATAAAGAAATAGAGAACAAAGGACACAATTTCCCCCATTAATTTAGTATTTTCTTAGAATTCAAATACTTTAATACTCGTCATTTTCAGTCGTGATTCCACAAGAAAGTCGTCTATTTGCAATTTAATTTAATCAAATAAACAAAATGAACTGGTAACTCTGCAGCTTCAGACTCTAAGGTGTTTCTTTCATACATTTCTTTTATATTATAGTTTTTCAATGACAGACAAACCTACAAATACTTTATATAGAAATTGAGAACAAAGGGACTCGACTACTGTGCGAACCAGTCGAACCAGTGGAGCGAGGGAGAGCTTCCAGCGTTAAATGATTTTTGTTTCTATTTAAAACACAATGTGCAAGAACAAATGCATGCACATGATCTTACTCCAGCACATTAATATATCCATATATTTTAAGTTATTGGGTTTTCTGCCTAACACTTTGTCTGTGTGAACAGTTTTCAGTGTCACTTTTGCATCTATAACTTATTGTAGTAACTCTATTTCAACAAATGAATATTAGTGTCATTTATTAATCTGCAGGTGTATGAAATGTCAAATAATAGTCCCAAAAAAAGCCTAAATTGCAAAGTGACATCTTCAGATTGCTTGTGTGTCCAACAAACTAAACCTAAAACCAAAAATAATCCATCATAAAACAAAGAAAAGCAGCAAAAACTCTATCTAAAAATAATTCTAGGGGCTAAAATGTGATAACGTTTGGAAACTTATTGATACATTTATGAAACCTTTCAGCTGTAAAATAATGATTTGAAGTGAAAAGCTTCAGCAAACAAACCTAATGTTGAATGATGAAGTAAACCAGTTAAAGCATTATTGTTATTATTTGCACTTGTAGTGTTTTTAATTAGATTTTGACCAAGTAGAAAACGGACATGTGCAATAAAATTGATATGTGCAATCTACCTCATCTATAAATTATAGCATTTTCAGTAGCCATTTATTTATTTATACTTATTTATTACATCACATGTTTTTGTCCTTGTTTAGCTCTGTATTTTTCAAATGTTTTTACTGTTTTTACATGTTTTTTGTGTTATGATTGTCATAACTTTGCACCTTATGCAGTGACACTTTCAATTTAGTTGTATAGTGAACTATATAATGAAAATTAAGGCTATTTGATTTGATTTGAGAACCAACTTTTCTAGCGTGACCACATTTTCCACTCCCCAGATGAAGCGAGCAGCTTCTCTCTGTGAGAACACACAATACTGGACCACCAGCATATTTTAAATCTGTGGTTTATTGCTCTGACGTCTTTTCTCATTGATTGCGGTCCAACATGCCAGAGTGGCAGTTTGTTCAGCAGCGAGTATCTGTTGAAATGTTTCTGCTCGTATTGGTGTCAGAGTTACGTGGAACAAACCTGAGAAGAATGTTCTTGGAGTTCACAGGTGTCGAATATGACTCTCAGAGCTGTTATTAGATGTGTCAGATGAGTGACTGTGTGAAGGATTTATGTAGCTTTAGGGCCCAAAAAAGTCATCCGAGTTTTGATTTTAAAGTTGTTTTTTAATTCTAGTTTGGCTCAGACTCTCTGGGATCTTACACGGTCTTGAAAGTTTGGAAAAAGTTTGAATTTCACTGTTTTTAAGGTTCGGAATATGACTAAACTACTTGAAAGATGCTTAATTTTCAACATAATCTGATGTTTTATCTATAGTCAAAGTTTAGATGTAGTGATAAACCGAATATATCCACACTTTCTAAGCCTTTTAGTACCTTGAAAGTGCTTGAATTTACTGTTTGCACTGTAAGAACTCTGACTTTACTGGATGTGTAAGGTGGGAGTTGATATGTGGAAGATTCATGAAGCTTTAGGGCCCAAAAAAGGCATCAAAGTTTTAATTATGAAGTTGTTTTTTGGCTCAGACTCTCTGGGATCTTACGCGGTCTTGAAAGTTTGGAAAAAAGCTTCATTTTCACTGTTTTTAAGGTTCAGAATATGACTAAACTATTTGAAAGATAGTTGATATTCAACATAATCTGGTGTTTTATCTACATAATCACTCATGCAACCCAAAAACGTTTAAATATTTGAATGGAAACGATACGTTATTTTAAACCGCACGCAGGTTTTCCAGGCATTTTTTCCAGGCGTTTTAGGCCTAAATGGGTTAAATGCACTTAATGGAGCTTTGATTTTTTTTTTTTTTTTTAATAGGTTCTCCTGTTATACAGTATTTATGTTCACTTAAATAAGCGGTTTCAGTAAAACTACATGTGACATGTCATATTTGGCTTTGACTGAACATTTGCTCTCACTTTGCGATAAAATATGGGGATATATATCGATACTCAGGCTAAATATATCGGGAGATGACTTTTGCTCCTAACCTGGACCCCCAGAGAGTCCAGCAGGAGGTCCCCCCCCCCCCCCCCCCCTCCTCCTGCTGCAGGCTTCAGTCTGAACTGGTTCCAGTCTCACGGTCAGCTGGAGAAGTTTGAGACGAGGTGTTTTTTTTTTGAGCAGGAAACAAACTGTGAGCGGAGTAATTGTGGTGAAGGAAACTATTGATTGTGAGAGAAGGAATGTGACTGCAGCAGGGAGGGGGGGGGGGGGACGCGAGGGGGGGGGGGACTATTTTCTGCTCTGTACCCAAATATAGATGCTGCTTCTATCTTGGGCAGCTCTGAAGTACATGTTCTCTTTTTCTGTCTCTCACCCCCCCCCCCCCCCCCCCCCCCCCTCCTCCCCCCCTCCTCCCCCCCCCTCCTCCCCCCCCTCCCTCGGCCCGATCAGCCTTTATTTCTGTCGACTTTTATATCACCCATGTGACTTTCCTCCCCTGCTATTTAAAGCAGCGTGTGTGTGAATGTGGAAGGTGGGCGGATGGAGAATGGAGAAGAGTGTGTGTGTGTGTGTGTGTGTTTGGGTGAGGAGAGGAGGGAGGGGGGGGGGGGGCTGTCTTTGGATCTTCTGCTGCATCCCTCCCTCCCTCCCATCTTTTTTTTTTTTTTTTTTTCCTCTCTCTCCCTCTGAGGTGGGAGGGGCTGCTCGTTGATAGGCGAGTTTGGGGTGCGACAGATTACATAACAGTACGTAACGAGAGCGGGGCATACAAGGACCGCAGTCTCTCCTCACGGAGAATCTTAATTGGGGATTTGGTGGTGGGGGGGAGGGGTGAAGGGGGGGACGTTTTTGGGCTCATTTTAGCTCCGTCTCGCTCTCTCTTTGTATAGGAAGTTGAATCTTCCCCCAAAAAAACCACCCTCACCCTGTTGAGAGTCACCTAAACTCCACATCAGCTTATTTTCAGCACGTCTTCATGTTGAGAATTAATAGAAATGTGAATATTCATAAAGTCTTCATGCAGTTAATGTGAATACTTGATAACATTTTCGATGCCACCAGGATAAAAACAAAGACCTTAGAATTTAACAAATATTTTTATTAACAAGACAAATGCAACATGTAAAAATGAACAGAACCACAGGTTAAATATTTATAGTAAAAAACAGAAACTGCAACTATGATAACAAGCTTCAGATACTTGATACTTTTGAAAATGAGTATCCGGATACAACGTTTTAGTATCAATACTGAAAAAACCACCCTCACCCTGTTGAGAGTCACCTAAACTCTTAAATCAGCTTATTTTCAGCACGTCTTCACGTTGAGAATTAATAGAAATGTGAATATTCATAAAGTCTTCATGCAGTTAATGTGAATCAGAGATGTTGCAGTGGGCTTTGTGTGGTTTTCTTCCTACATCTTGTGTGTTTTACAGCCTGCATGTTTGTATCTGAGGATGCAGCAGCCTAATCCTGGTCCTGGTCCAAGTCCAGGTCCAGGTCCTGGTCCTGGTCCTGGTCCTGGTGATGGTGGTAGTGGGGGATCTTGTTGGTATTCAGGTGCTGCGGCAGGCAGGCAGGCAGCTCTAGCTCCCAGACGAGGCAGTGCAGGCGCGCTGCTATTTTTACTCCTCCTGCTGCTTTTTTTAGACCCTCGGAATAGTGAGCAGGCAGCAGGCAGGGGCTGCTCCGCTGCCGAGGAGGAGGAGGGAGGAGGGAGGGAGGAGGAGGGAGGGAGGGAGGGAGACAGAGACAGAGAGAGAGAGAGAGAGGAGGCTGGGGGATGTCAGCAGCTCTGGACGTGATGTGCAGCACTAAGCGGTAGAGCTGCGGTGCTGCGGCGCCCCCGCCAGGACGCTCCGGAGCCGGCAGGGAGGAGCAGCTCCTCTAGAAGGAGAACCGGAGCGTCGTTAGCTGGGAATGAATGAGAGGCAGCGGTGCACACACACATTCTTGTGCTTCTATCTTTGTGAGGACCCTCATTGGAACAGTGAATTCCCTTGCAAGGTTATAATAGTTTTGGGTTTTTCATTAGTTTTAGTTTTAATTTTGTTGTGAATTTTTGTTTTTAAATTCAGTTAGTTTTAGTTAGTTTATAGAGTGAGTTTGCTAGTTTTAGTTTTTTTTTTTCTTAGTTACTATGTAGGAAGTACAAGAGCGCACACACACACACAAACACACACACACATTAAAACACAATTCTAGACAACAAAGACTCAGAAACATATTTACAAATGAGACATAATGTAAACACAAATACAGACAAAGAATAATATAAAGGACAACCACAACAACAACAACAATGAACGATACACCAGTACAAAGCCACGCGGCGAAAACAGACGAACAAACAAAACAACAACAAAAAAACAAACAAAAAAAACATTAATTTAGCCCAAACAGAAATATAGAGAGATTTGCTCTTTTTCTGCATTTGTTGCAACTCAAAAACAAAGAAATAAACGTCAGAGGACTGGAGAGGAACTCTGTGTCCTCGTCCACACACACACACACACACACACACACACACACACACACACACACGCACTTCACTCTCAGTCACTCCCCAGACAACGTTTATTGAGAGAATGGTGCTATTATATAATGAGTGGGAGGAGTGCAGTCATTCATAAGTACAGCACGAGGAGGAGGGGGGGGGGGGGGGGGGGGGGTCACTATTTAAAGTCTTTTAAAGAAAGTACGTAGCGATAAAAATAAATTCTGATGTTTTCTGCGTTTCCAGATGTTTGCAGCTGTCTCAACCACTCAACAATCTTCAGTTTACACTCTTCCTTCAATTTAATTTCAGTACATTAGTTGTTTTTGTAGAAGCAGAAATGTAACAAAAGCTTGACTCGTCATGCAGACATGTGAAGAGTTTATCAAACAGATAAAATACATTTTTTTATGAATAAACAAACACCGTTTTGCAAGATTTTTCACTCTTATAATGTTGTCTTCTGATGGCTTTAAAGGCTGCATTACAGTAAAGTCACATCATTTCTGATTTCTTTCTCTCTGATCCATAATTAGATTTTTTTCCACTCAAACACCTTTCACACATGCAGAACATCCTGGATATGTTCAGGAACTTTTCCTGCACGTGTGAAAGGAAGCAAGGATCAATTTTTGGGGGAAACGCCACCAGTAGCACCATTAATTTCCCACCTGAAGGCCAGATAAAATACGTTTTTTATTAATAAACAAACACAGTTTTGGAAGATTTTTCTTCTTGATTCTGCAATGAAATGGATGATTTAGCTAAATTTTTTTTTTTTTTTTGTAGACTTCTAATCTGAACATCTCCAACAGCTGTTTGCTTTTCTCTTCACTGCACAAACGACAAAAATAAATCACAACAGAGATATCACGGTTCAAAGTCACCTTAGCTGAAAACTTATCAGATTCTCTTGTTGTTTCTAATGTCTTTTGCTTTTTATCACTTACATCTCATATGTACATTACACCCTGCAAGAACAGGAATGATCCTGATGAAGTTTTGCTAAAATATTCTTACACTATTCACCACTTTTCAAGCAGATGTCTGCATAAGGAGTTAAGTTTTTTTTTTTTGTTACATTTTTGCTTTATTAAAAACAAGTAACGTATTGAAATGAGAATGAAGGAAGAGTGTAAAATGAAGTGTTTGTTTTACACTAAAATGGGTCGAGGATCATTTGCAAACATCTGGAAACACAGAAAACATCAGAAATTATTTGATAACCGCATACTTTCATATAACGATATTGAATATCTACAATGATTTTAACAGATTTTAAGGTTCAGAATATGAATAAACTGGTTGAAAGATGCTTGATTTTCAACATAATCTGGTGTTTTATCTACATTATCACTCATGCAACCCAAAAACTTTTAAATATTTGAAATGAAACAATCCTCCTGAGGTCTCAAACTATTTTTTTGCAATTTCGTTTGTAGTCAAAGTTTAGATGTGATGATAAACTCAATATTTCCACCCTTTCTAAGCCTTTTAGCACCTTGAAAGTGCTTGTATTTTCCTGTTAAAGCTATAAGAACTCTGACTTTACTGGCTATGTAAGAAGGGAGTTGTTGTGTGGAGGATTCATGAAGCTTTAGGGCCCAAAAAAGGCATCAAAGTTTTAATTATGAAGTTGTTTTTTTATTCTAGTTTAGCTCAGACTCTCTGGTCATATTCTGAACCTTAAAATCAATAAAAATCAAACTTCCAGGCTTGTGTAAGATCCCAAACTACTTGAAAGATGCTTGATTTTTTAACATAATCTGGTGTTTTATCTACATTATCACTCATGCAACCCAAAAACTTTTAAATATTCAAAATGAAACAATCCTCCTGAGTTCTCAAACTTCTTTTTTGCAATTGCTTTTGTAGTAAAAGTTTAGATGTGATGATAAACTCGATATTTCCACCCTTTCTAAGCCTTTTAGTACCTTGAAAGTGTTTGTATTTTCCTGTTAAAGCTATAAGAACTCTGACTTTACTGGATATGTAAGAAGGGAGTTGTTGTGTGGAGGATTCATGAAGTTTTAGGGCCCAAAAATGATTTTATCTCTGCATACTTTCATGTAACGATATCCAAAATATCTCATCCCGTATCACATGTTCTTTGGAAAATAATCGAGTCTCGTTGACTCGTTGAACCTTCTTGATCTTCTAGAAATGCTCGGCATGCTCCGTCTGACACACGGTGTTCTCTGCTGCCAGGTCCAGGTTCATAAAGTCATTCTCTACGGGAGTTTTGGTGCGTAACGCATTCTTGCACGCTCTCCTCCGTCGGGTTAAAGTTCAGCTGCAGGTGCGATACGTGCATTCTCTCTCACAGGTGCAAAAAGTGAAACTCAGTCATGCAGGAGAAGAATCTTCGGGGTTTATTAGTCGTCCCATGTGACAGGAATGTGGTCGGTGCAGCACAGAGGCTCCTCTGCTTGGACTTTTATGGGATTTCTTTTTGTTCTGTCTCAGTTTCTGTTGACGGGTCCTGTCACTTACTTCAGAGGAGGAATTTCTAATTAGTCACTTGTTGTTCGTCACTTGTTTTGGTACAAAATGTCTCAGAAAAGGATCTCAGCAACCTTTCTACTCCATTCATGCTCCTTTTCTCTCTATTCTGTTCATTAAACTGATGAACACTCTACACATAAGCTCCAAACTGGCTTCTTTTCTGGTGACAATCATGCAAATATGATGTTTATATCAGCCAGGATATGATTTTGTGGCATTTTTTAACCCTGCAGCTCCTAAAATGAACAATCCTTCATTTTTACTAGATTATATACGGAAAAAGCAGCTTTTCTGTCGAGGTGTATCTTGTTTTAAGAGTTAATTTCTTATTTTAAGTGTTCAACATGCTTATTTCTAGATTTAATAATCTTAATTTAAGAAATCTTGTCAAGGTAAATTATCTGTCCATGCAGCAAGATCATTTCCCTCAGATTTACTGCTTTAGCTTGTTTTAGACACACCTTTTTGCAGTGTGTAATCATGTTGAATGATTAAGTTTCTTTTTCTTAAAATAACTATTTCATAACTATTTTTGTCTTTTTATGTCTTTTTTGTGATTTTACGTCTTTTGTTTCTTTTTCTTGGTCATTTTACATCTTTTATTCGGTCACAAAATGACCAAAAAAGACAAAAATGTACAAAAGAGACACAAAATGAACAAAAAACCTAACACTTCTAAATCTAAAGTTTTTTTTAATCTTTGTAAGAAACTAATAATCATCAGGTCACTCTGCTCGGGCCAGTTCATCACTGCTGGCAGCTTTAATTTATCTGGTTTTAAGAGTTAATTTCTTATTTTAAGTGTTCAACGTGCTTATTTCTAGATTTAATAATCATAATTTAATAAAATCTTGTCAAAATAAATTATCTGTCCATGCAGCAAGATCATTTCCCTCAGATTTACTGTTTGATCTGGTTTTGAACACCTCCTCTTTGCAGAGTGAACCCTGCACCTCCTAAAGCAGATCATCCTCGTTCATTTTTACTAGATGATATACAGAAAAATCATCTTTTCTGTCGAGCTGCTTGTCGTCTTCCCCCCTCAGCCATCTTGCTCTGCAGTGGATGGAGCCTCTCCCTCCTCTCCTCCTGCCTCGGCGCGCCTCCTCCTGCCTCGGCGCGCCTCCTCCTGCCTCTGCAGCGAGCGGCTGCTTGGTACGGCCCGCGCCCATTGAGGCTTTTCTGCCACGGAGCGTTTCATTCTTAACACGGGGGAGGTTTAAAAATAACCAGGGATTCTGCTTCTCTTTTCACTTTTGACTTTGTGCTACTCTCTCTCACTCCTCTTCTCTCATTCACTCTCTTCTTCTTCTCCCCCCTCCTCCTCTTCCTCCTCCTCCTCCTCCAGCGCCATCTCTATTCTGTCTCTTTCTCCTTCACTCATTCGTTCTCTTGCTTCGCTCCAGTTCTATTTTTAGCCGCCCCTAGGATCCCTCCTCGCTCCCCCCCTCCCTCCTGTCTCCTACCCCACTTCACCCTCCTCCTCCTCCTCCTCCTCCTCTCTGCTGCTCCATGTTCGTCATCACTCCCTCCTCTCTGCATCCCCTCTCTCATCTTGTCTCTTTTTCCTGCTTCCAGAGAATGTCCTCTGCCTCTATTAATCTTTCATCAAGCCTTGCTAATAATATTTTCATGATGCACAACTATGTGTACCACCACCACAACCTTTTCTGTTCTGTTTGTCTCCTTTCTCTCTCTCTTTTCCTCCTCCTTCCTTCCTTCCTTCCTTCCCTCCTTCCTTCCTTCCCTCCTCCGTCAGTCAGAAGGAGCTGGGCTTGATGGGCAGTGAATGTTTAAAAATAGCTCTGCTTGCTTGCTTGACAAGGTGAGGAGAACTCTGAGCACCAGAAGAAGAACATCAGCTCCCTCTCTCGGTCTTTGTCTCCGTCGCTTCACCATCTTTTTTTTTTTTTTTTTTTAAATCTTTTTTTTTGTGCTTTTATTAAAACCTTTTCCTCTGATTTCACTTTGTCCTCTTCGGTTGTCCACCTTCTGTGTAAACTGCAGATCTGATTTCACCTTTCCACTGAGATAAATCTCATAGTTTAGCATGTTAGCAGCAGCAGCAGTGAGGGATCAGTGCACTGTAAAAAAAAAAAAAAAAACTGATGTTGCTTTTACAGAAAAAAAAATGGCAGCTGTGGTTCCCAGAATAATTCTGCAAAAAATACAGTACAAATGGAAACAACTTTACAGAACGACTTGTACATTTTACTGGTATTCAGTGTACAATAAATAATAACTGAATGTTAATTTACTGGTATTCAGATTAGATTTATTTGTCATTGCACAGAAATACAACAAAATTCAATGCACTCACGTACTGATAATAAATAGTAAATAGAAAAGATACATTCTCATCATCTCAGCACTTAATATATTCATGTCATTCATTCACTGTTCCATTGCCATTGTATGCATTAAAACAGTAGTGTAAGTATATAAAGTGCAGAGCACAATAAGCATAAATAATCAGTATAAAAGCAGCAGCATCCTGTTAAATTAGCAGTAAAGGACGGTATATCTACAACTTTAAAATGTTTTTTGTTTTTCTTCAAATTACTACAGTTTTAGGATGTAAAATGTACAAGTTGTTCTGTAAAGATGTTGACATATTTACTGTACTTTTTATGGACATACTCTGTAAAAACAACGGGACATTTTTTACAGTGTGGCTGTTGTAGATCCTATATACTGTCTTTGTTCTGTTTTAATCTATACCGTCTTATCTCTCCTCTATGCAACCTCTATGTCCCGTCTCTTGTCTTTGTAGCTTCATCTTTGTGATTTCACTACTATCTATATTATGCTGCAGAATCAAACTGCAAGCTGTGTTTTTCTGCTCCACCATGACACGCCGTGCGTTCTCAGAGGGAGGATTTCCCTGAATAGCAGGTGGAGTTGGTCGGGTGTGTCTGGTGATGGAGTTCCTAGATAAAGCCTTGATCTGACCGCCGGCCTGTCAGTATCTCTGGGTGTGTCCTCCCATGGTTTCACATCGGGGCGTTGCTCTGTGTTGAAAAGTGCTGCGACGCAAGATGGAAAACTGGGCCTGGCACGGCACTCTGTTGGGTCAGATTGTCCCAGAAACAACTGGTACTATAGTCAGCTTTAGACCTTTTTTATTATTTGTTTTTATTCACTTTTTATTGAGGATTTTTAAAACATTTTATACAGAACAAAGAACAGGAACAGTTGGTACTATTGTCAGCTTTAGACCTTTTTATTATTATTACTATTATTATTATTATTTTTTATTCACTTTTTATTGAGGATTTTTTAAGCATTTTATACAGAACAAAGAAACAGGAACAGTTGGTACTATTGTCAGCTTTAGACCTTTTTATTATTATTATTATTTTTTATTCACTTTTTATTGAGGATTTTTTAAACATTTTATACAGAACAAAGAAACAGGAACAGTTGGTACTATTGTCAGCTTTAGACCTTTTTATTATTTTTTTAAATTCACTTTTTATTTAGGAATTTTTTTACATTTTATACAGAACAAAGAACAGGAACAGTTGGTACTATTGTCAGCTTTAGACCTTTTTATTCTTTTTTTTTAAATTCACTTTTTATTGAGGAATTGTTTAACATTTTATACAGAACAAAGAACAGGAACAGTTGGTACTATTGTCAGCTTTAGACCTTTTTATTATTATTATTATTTTTTATTCACTTTTTATTGAGGAATTGTTTAACATTTTATACAGAACAAAGAACAGGAACAGTTGGTACTATTGTCAGCTTTAGACCTTTTATTTTTTTTTTTTATTCACTTTTTATTGAGGAATTTTTAACATTTTATACAGAACAAAGAACAGGAACAGTTGGGGTGGGGGTACATAAACCACACAGCATCATCTTTTTCACCCAGAATCATCATTTGCAGCAGTCATCATTAGTTAAACTTTAGTTAAACGACAGTTTTACATAAAGTCAGATCTTATAGGCTTAACATATTCTGTCCATTTTGACCAAGTTTTATAAAAATGAGTCCATTTGCAATTTTAGTTGAAAAGTCACTTTTTCCATATTTTGTAGATTTCTTGAATAATGTTGATCCAGTCCTCATTTCTTGCTTTTTGCCTTTAATGTTACAGAGATACACAGTTTCACATGAAAAGGGGAAAACAATTGAGAACACATTCTGCACATGATGATGAATCTCAACCCAATACCTTTTGAATAATTTTACAGTTCCAGAAAACATGGAAATGATTAGCTCCTTCTATACCTCCAACGGGCATCTCCGTTTCTACGGTATCTTTTTTGAGCTGGTGTAATAAAAAAATGCATAATATTTTTCCAACAAAATTGCTTTAGACCTTTTTAAATGCCGCTGTGTGTGTGTGTGTGTGTGGAGGAGCTGCCCGAGCCCCGCCCGCGCTGAAACAAATGCGCCTTTTTTTTTTTTCTTCCATTTATTCGGTTTAGATGCTGTGAAAAATACAGTCACATACACAAGTCTGCTGGGAAAACGCTGCTGTTTTTATGGCTAAAATGTTTCCTGATATGATTATTTTGACAGAAACATGCATGTAAAGTTTAAACACATCTATATAAAGATCAAACCTCTAACGTTTGCTGAATTCTATAAGTTGATATAGTTATTGTGAGAGGCCTAGGCCTCTTTTTTTTGTGGTCTTCAACAGATGCACTTAGTTTTCTGCATTCTGGTGAGTTTTTATGCTCCATTTTATAGTGAAAAAGTCTTATTTAAGTTTCGGAAAACGCAATTCATGCAATAATTTAAAAACTCAATGTAATATAGTGCACTAAGGCTCTGAAACCTTCTGTATTTTTAAAATTTTCTCCTGTAGATATTGGTTATCCCACTGAATCAAAACATGTCGGCACAAATGACAAATTTTGTGTGGTTTTGTGTCTTTAAATGTGCGTCTGGCGCCTATTCACCTTCCTGGTATGTTAATTTATCAACCCCACGGCTTAAATGGCTCAAATGTGCAAAAGTTTCTGCACATTAAGAACAATTTCACACATCTTTTGAATTTTTGAACAAATTTGCATGCAATTTTGCACTCTGATTCTCATTCTGAGTTTCACTTTTTCATTCTGGTGATTTTTTTATGCACCGGTTTATAGTGGAAAAGTCTTAAAGTTTATAAGGAAAACAAATAATGCAACAGTTAAAAACACAATGGAATATAACACACTGAGGCTCTGAAACCTTCTGGATTCCTTTCAGATTTTCTCCTGTAGATATGAGTTAACCTGCTGAGTCAACACATATCAGCACAAATGACACATTTTGTGTGTTTTTGTCTCTTTAAATGTGTTTTTGTGTCTTTAAATGTGCGTCTGGCGCCTGTTCACCTTCCTGGTATGTTAAGTTATAAACCCCTCGGCTTAAATAGCTCAAATGTGCAAAAGTTTCTGCACATTCAGAACATTTTCCACATATCTGTTGCATTTTTTAGAACACTTTTGGACATATTTGCATTTTACAGTGGTGAGAACGTGTCTCCGGTCTCTGTAATTCCACCTTTACCTCCACGTGAGTGTCTCGTCTGTCACCTGTAGCGGCGGCAGGCTGCAGCCTGATGAGAGCTCTGAGCCGCTTGTCTGGTTGTGGTGACAGCTGGAAGCGGTCGAACCTGAAGTGAAGGTGTGTTGTAAGCCCGTGAACAAAGAGGAGTGTTCGGTTTTTATGTTCCACTGTGACAACATGCAAAGAAAACAGAAACGGTCATTGCATCAGAGGAGAGTAACTCGTCAGTCTGATGTCATTTATCTGGTATTTAGATTGAAAATACAAAGTGAAACCTGGAGTTCAACTTTTGCCCTCTTTAGATAATCTCCTCTTTAGTTGAACTGATCTGACTGATCTCTTACCCTGGTTTTTTTTTTTTTCTTTTTTTGTAATTTTTTATTTTGTTTGGAAAAGGCATTTACAAACAGACATACAGTACAATACAATAAATCTTTATTATTTATATAAACAAAATGTGCCTAAAAACATTTTTTTTTATTCCATTTATTCGGTTTAGATGCTGTGAAAAATACAGTCACATACACAAGTCTGCTGGGAAAACGCTGCTGTTTTATGGCTAAAATGTTTCCTGATATGATTATTTTGACAGAAACATGCATGTAAAGTTTAAACACATCTATATAAAGACCCAACCTCTAACTTATGCTGAACTCTACAAGTCGATATAGTTATTGAAATTAACCACTTTCTGGTGATGGATTTCTGACCTGCAGCCAAAAGGGCCTGAAGCAGCTTTATGTCCCTCCTTAGTTCCACACACAACACGAGCCAGTGGAAGTTTATTTTGAAGGAACCTAAACTAACCTTTTCCTTCTTTCTGTCTCCTTCCAGTGGTGACGGGAGCCACAGATGGAATCGGGAAATCCTACGCGGAGGAGGTGAGGCTCCTGGACCCTTATTTATTTATTTATTTAATTATTTCATTTCTCTCACGGCAAAGCTGTGACTCATGCACACACACACACACACACACAGAGCGTGTTCACTCATAGGCCACGGTAGGGAGAGCTCTTACAGGCCTATTAACGTGGAAGAGAGTCCTCAACCAGAACTAGAGAGCACACGTTGAACAGGGGCCCCCGGCCACGTGTTGGGCCCCACCAGTGTGTGAGTGTGTGTCTAAAAACAAGATAAAAAAAAACTAAATCTGAGGGAAATGATCTTGCTGCATGGACAGATAATTTACCTTGACAAGATTTCTTAACCCACTGGAGTCGCCAATCATGCCAACATTATCAATTATTATTATCAATCATTATCAACTTCCCTCTAAAATACTGGCTTAAAGTTAAGGTCAAATATATTTAGTGTAAAAATATAGAATTGGATGTTCTCATTTTACCTCTTATATGCAACTCGTGTCCACATTTGCAAGATTTTGTTGTGTTTCTTTGGGTTTGAAATGTTGATCCAGTACGTCAAAGTGAAAAAATAATTATCAGGTCATAAAGGCGAGGTTAAAAAAGATACCGACATGACGTGGTAAACATTGTTTTAAGTGTTATAAACAGGCAGAATGAAAAGGATTCAAAAACGGCCAAAATAGCCCCAGACTCCAGAGGGTTAAATTAAGATTATTAAATGTAGAAATAAGCATGTTGAACACTTAAAATAAGAAATTAACTCTTAAAACCAGATAAATTAAAGCTGCCAGCAGTGATGAACTGGCCCAAGCAGAGTGACCTGATGATTATTTGGTTCTTACCAAGATAAAAAAAACTTTAGATTAAGAAGTGTTAGATAATTTATCTTGTTTTAAGAGTCAATTTATTATTTTAATCGTACATGCTTATTCCTAGATTTAACAATCTTAACCCTCAGGGGTCTATGATGGTGCGGTCCTGATCAGATCATGTGACATTTAACAAAATAACGAGGTCACATGAAGCAATACATTTTTGTTTGACATTCCTAGGTCATGTAAAACCAAAGATATGATAGTTTTAATTTGATAGTACAGAAATATTTCAGCGTTGCTGTAGCTCTCTGTGTAATTTCACACATAGTTTGTTTTGAAGAGTTGCAGCTAACAAGGGAAAAAAGCCTATAAATAAACATGTTTTATGGGACTTTTTTGTATATATTTTATTATATTAAAATGTTAACCTTTTTATATGTTCATATTAGTGTCCTATGTTTACATTTTCAAGTTCCAAAGCAGTTCATTGAGCACGTTTGTGGTTTTTTTTGTAGTAAATAGTATAATTTTTCAACTCGGATTTCATGATTTTTGGGCTCAATATGTTGATAAAGTAGGTTAAAGTGAGAAAATAACTGTCAGATCATATAGGTGAAGAATAAATGGATACTAAATATGGGTATAGTAACATTTTTTTATGTGGTACATGAAGGGCAAAATCAGAAATATTCCAAAACGGCCAAAATACACTCAGACCCCAGTGGGTTAATTTAAGAAATCTTGTCAATTTAAATTATCTGTCCATGCAGCAAGATAATCTCCCTCAGATTTAGTGTATTTATCTTGTTTTTAGTCACCTTTCTGCAGTGTGTGCTGTCTGTATAATGTAGCTGTTTGGGCCTTTGACTCTGCTGCTGCTGCTGCTACAGCGAGGCTCGCCGCTTGTCACGCAACGCTTGTTTTTAAGGCATGTTAATATTTATGCACAAATGCATGCAGTTGAATCCTGCTTTTACACAGAACATGATAAATATAAAGCAAAGTGCATCATTTCAAATTTAAAAAAAGCAGAAAAAGATTTGCATCCGTGCACAGCAGCATGCCCACAAACCTGAAAGTTGAGACTTTGTGCATCTAAAGCAGTCGCTCAGAACGGGACACAAGTTGAGGAAAATAAATTTAGTCTCCAGTTCTGTCATCATACAAAGCTTGACTGATCTCCACAGCGCTAGAGCAGTAGTTCTCAACCTTTTTGAGTTGCGACCCCCAATTTAACATGCATTTTGTCCGCGACCCCCGCTCACTGAACACAATCTCACACGCACAGTTCAGATCACCCAAAA
Organism: Centropristis striata; assembly: GCF_030273125.1. NCBI lineage: Eukaryota > Metazoa > Chordata > Actinopteri > Perciformes > Serranidae > Centropristis > Centropristis striata. The sequence continues at coordinate 38,685,240 of NC_081522.1, forward strand.
AAGAAACAAAATGACCAAAAAAAGGAAACAAAATGACCAAAAAAGACACAAATTGACCACAAAATGACCAGAACAGACACAAAATGACCAGAAAAGACACAAAATGACCAGAAAAGACACAAAATGACCAGAAAAGACACAAAATGACCAAAAAAGACACAAATTGACCACAAAATGACCAAAAAAGACACAAAATGACCAGAAAAGACACAAAATGACCAAAAAAGACACAAAATGACTAAAAAAAGACACAAAATTACCAAAAAAAGGAAACAAAATGACCAAAAAAGACAAAAAATGACAAAAAAAAAGACATTAAGTGACCAAAAAGACTAAAACACAATCACACATGAACACTTTAACACAGTGGAGACAGAACTGACTTCCAAAATTATTTGGTGACCCCCAGAAATCATCTCGCGACCCCAATTGGGGTCCCGACCCCAAGGTTGAGAATAGCTGCGCTAGAGGAGGAAGGTCCTGCTGCTATCATTTTGGGGAAAAGACGGAAAAAAACATCTACCTCTTTTTGTATTTTTTCAAACCGATCACGATCGGAAGGGACGGAGAGTTTTGTCGGAGTTAGGGGGACAACTGCAGTCCTGTTCCCACAGTCTGCATCCAGATGTTCTCAAAGTCTCTCTGCTGGAAGCTTCCAACAGTGAGTGGACACATGTAGACACAGATAAGGGATCAATCTACAGCCACGGGTTAGCGATATAACTCCTGCATTAAAGGGATTTGCTATATTTTATGAAAACGATGAGACAGAAAAAGATCTTGGTGTCTCCTCTTCCTCCCATCTGTAGTTACGGACACTAAATGTGACGTTGTTCTTGACTACAGAGATTCAGAGTCGTCTGCTCTATTAGTGGATTTAATAGTTTCTCTAAAGAATCCTGCAAAAGCACCACTTTAAACCTCGTGTTTACCACAGATGTGCTCATACATTTATTGGAAAGAAGACATTCAGCATGAAAAAAAAAGAACAAAGTGCACTAAAGAAATCTTAGTCAACACTGCAGAAAAGGGGAGTTTAAAAACAAGATAAAAACACTAAATCTGAGGGAAATGATCTTGTTGCATGGACAGATGATAAGAAATTAACTGTTAAACAAGATAAATTAGAAATAAGAGCACATGGATGTGTTAACAGAGTCCACCACAGAATTTACACTGCAAAAGAAGTGCCTAAAAACAAGATGAAAACAGTAAATCTGAGGGAAATGATCTTGCTGCATGGACAGATAATTTACCTTGACAAGATTTATTAAATTAAGATGGTTTCGTCTAGAAATAAGCATGTTGAACACTTAAAATGAACTCTTAAAAAAAGGTAAATTATCTAACACTTGTAAATCTAAGTTGTTTTTTTTTATCTTGGTAAGAAACAGTTTGTAGTGAACTAATGGATCATTTTGGTCTTAAATTTGGTCTCTTGACTAAGAGGTTTTTTCTGAACTTTAAGTCAAATCAAAGGAAGTTTTTAATGCTGTCAGGCTCCAGTTGTGTACTGCAAAAAAGGTGTTTAGTCTAAAAACAAAATGAAAACAGTAAATCTGAGGGAAATGATCTTGCTGCATGGACAGATAATTTACCTTGACAAGATTTATTAAATTAAGATTGCTTCATCTAGAAATTAAGCATGTTGAACACTTAAAATAAGAAATTAACTCTTAAAAGAAGGTAAATTATCTAACACTTGTTTTATCTTGGTAAGAAACAAATCATTTGCAGTGAACTAATGGATCATTTTGGTCTTAAATTTGGTCTCTTGTCTAAGAGGTGCAGCCCTGCAAATATTATATATATTTATATATAAAATAATTGTGTTTAAACTTGTGTATTACTTACTAACGGGTGTTTTTTTTGCAGCTGGCTCGACGAGGCTTCGCCATGATGCTCATCAGTCGCTCTCAGGACAAGCTGGATGACGTGGCCAAGTCACTGGGTGAGTGTGTGTGTGTGTATTTATGTGTGTGTGTGTGTGTGTGTGTGTGTGTGTGTGTGTGTGTGTGTGTGTGTGTGTGTGTGTGTGTGTGTGTGTCTGCACAACATCATGGAAAGCTGTTCAGGTTGAGAGCACAGTGAGTGGGCTGAGGAGGATGTGTGTATGACGTACAGCCTCCCACCCCGTCCACTACAGGGTTTCCCAGGCCGCGATCAGAGGGCGTCACCTCACATAAAGATTTAGAATAAAGAACAAAATGTCTGCATGTGTTTTTAAGGAGAGAAAACAAGTTGGTGTAAGTTTATTTGAGATGTTTCACTCTGATTCTCATTCTGAGTTTCACTTTTTCATTCTGGTGAATTTTTCTGCACCAGTTTTTAATGAAAAAGGTCTTAAAGTTTATCAGGAAAACACAAATCATGCAATAGTTAAAAACACAAAGGATTAAAAAAAGATTGTTAAGCTATAATCCCCTTGTCACCTTGAATCGCTCAAATGTGCAAAAGTTTCTGCACATTCAGAACATTCTCCACATATCTGTTGCATTTTTGAACAAATTTGCATGCAATTTTTGCGATTTTGCAAGTAGTAGAGTAGTTTCACTTTTCATCCTTGTCAATTTTTCTGCACCAGTTTATAATGAAAAGTCTTAAAGTTTATAAGGAAAACACAAATCATGCAACAGTGCGTTATATGCCATTGTGTTTTTAACTAAAGCTCTGAAATCTTTTGGTTTTCTGTCAGATTTTCTCCTGTAGATATTAGTTATAGTTGCTGAATCAACACATGTCGGCATTAACGACTCTTCCGTCGTCTTTTCTGTGTTTTTGTCTCTTTAAATGTGTGTCTGGTGCCTTTTCACCTCCCTGATATGTTAAATTATAAACCCCTCGTCACCTTGAATCGCTCAAATGTGCAAAAGTTTCTGCACATTCAGAACATTTTCCACACATCTGTTGCATTTTTGAACAAACTTGCATGTAATTTTGCACTCTGATTCTCATTCTGAGTAGTTTCACGTTTTCATTCTGGTTTTTATGCACCAATTTATAGTGAAAATTTCTTAAGGTTTATAAGGAAAACAAAAATCATGCAACAGTTAAAAACACAATGGCATAACACATTAAGGCTTTGGAACCTTCTGGATTTCTTTCAGATTTTCAGATTCTTGCACATTCAGAACATTTTCCACACATCTGTTGCATTTTTTATCAAATTTGCATGCAATTTTTGCGATTTTGCACTCTGATTCTCATTCTGAGTTTCACTTTTTCATCCTGGTGAATTTTTATGCACCAATTTATAATGAAAAAGTCTTAAAGTTTATAAGGAAAACACAAATCATGCAACAATTAAAAACACAATGGAATATAACGCACATTCAGAACATTTTCCACATATCTGTTGCATTTTTTAACAAACTTGCATGCAATTTTGCACTCTGATTCTCGTTCTGAGTAGTTTAACTTTTCCAGTTTATCCTCTAAATCCCATCTCTCGGCTGCATCATAACTTTTACTCTGGAAAAATGCAGTCAACACTTCCTCACTGTCAGTATTTAGAAAAAAAATCTGTGGCCTGATTTTAAAGAAACTCCTCCTCTGAGATATTTGTCAGAAAGCAGACCAGGCTTTTTCCTCATTCAAGTCTAAATGAGCATCAGAATGAAAGGGAGAAGTTCCTCCTCCTCCTCCTCTCTGGCCCGTCTCCAGACTCTAACAGAGACTGAATGGAGAGTGCCCCCCCCCCCCTTGTTCAAATAGTGCCCTCTCCCTGACTCGCTCTCCTCCATCTGTCTCTGACGTCTCCCACAGCGCCGTTTCCCCTGTCGTGCTTCACGTCCACAGAGGGGGCTGATGGGTAGTCACGAGCGGGATGCGGCGTGCCAAACTCTGGCTCTCCTCCCTCACGATCAGTCTGACAGACCTGCCCCTCTTAGCGTGTCCCCCACCCGGCCCTCCTATTATCTCTCATGTTAACTATTAAACCCTCCAGAGTCCATGAAACCACCTGAACATCACGTCTTCATGACGTGAAGACATAAAAATGAAGCAACATTGAGTCTCTCCATCAGCTTCTCTCTAAAATTCTGGCTTGAAACCAGTGGTGGAAGGAGTATTCAGCTCCTTTACTTCAGTAAAAGTACTAATAAAACACTGTGAAATGACTCCACTACAGTAAAAGTCCTGCATTCAAAACTTACTGAAGTAAAAGTACAAAAGTATCACCACCAAAATGTACTTAAAGTATCAAAAGTACAAGTACTCGTTATGCAGAATGGACCCACTCAGATTGTTTTATATGTTCTAAATGTATTCTAAGATTATTTGTATTGATGCATTTATATAAGTAGCATTTTAATGTTGTCCAGATAGGACTAATGTTAACTACTTAATACACTGTTATGTTTCATAAATGTGTAATCATATTAAATATTTTTTCATGTTGAATTTGAAAAGTAACTAAAGCTCTCAGCTAAATGTAGTGGAGTAAAAAGTACAATATTTGCCTCTAAATGTAGTGGAGTAGAAGTATAAAGTTACATAAAATGGAAATACTCAAGTAAAGTACAAGTACCTCAAGATTGGACAGTACTCGAGTAAATGTACTTAGTTACTTCCCACCACTGCTTGAAACTACATACCAGATTTTTTTAGGTTATATTCGGTCAAGTAAAACTGAAAATAATGTCAAATATATTTAGTGTAAAATATAGAATGAGAGATTATCCTCATTCTAGCTGTTATATGTAATATTTGCAACCTGTACAATTCTGTGTATTGAAACATAATTTTCAAGATCAGATTTTATGTTTTCCTTTTGACTTACTTGATTAAAATGTTGAACCCAAAAGAAACAAAGTTATCAGGACTAGGGTTGTCACGATACTAAAATTTTCCACTCGATACCGATACTCAGGAAAATATTCGATACTCTATTACATTTTCGATACCACCAGGATAAAAATAAAGACCCCAAAATTTAACAGGAATATTTTTATTAACAAGAAAAATGCAACATGTAAAAATGACCAGAACCACAGGTTAAATATTTATAATAAAAGACAGTTGTGCAAAAAGAAACTGCAACTATGATAACAAGCTTCAGATACTCCATACTTTTGAAAATGAGTATCCGGATACAACGTTTTAGTATCGATACTTTTTTTGAGTATCGATAGTTTTGACCCTATATTCAGCCAAGTAAAACAGAAAATAATGTCAAATATATTTAGTATAAAATATTGAACTAGAGATTATCCGCATTTGACCTGTTATATGTAATATTTGCAACATGTGTTCATATTTGCAACATGTAAAATTCTGTGTATTGAAACATAATTTTCAAGATCAGATTTTATGTTTTCCTTTGTTTCTTTTGGGTTCAACATTTTAATCAAGTAAGTTAAAATTGAATTATCAGGACGTATAGGTGACATAAGGCTGAAAAAAGTGACACCAGGACATAATAGTCCAAGATTTCAGAGGGTTAAAAACATCTTTGACTTTAGATCGCACCAACCTGGCAACCCCAAATTACTCCAACAACCTGGCAACCCGAGCCCCAATATTGCTGCTTCTGTGCCACCGTCTGTGTCTGAAGCAGCTTTTATTGTTTTTCTTTAGTGAAATCTGCATCCAGTTCATATTATTTTTAGAGCCTCCAGACCTTCAGCACCCTGTTTTTCCTCTCAGGTTCCTTTTTAAAAAAAAAAAAATATCAAACCTACTCTGACTCTCTCCTGCTCTTGGTCGAGGCTCATCCCAGGAATTTTCCTCTCCTAACTCCCTCCGCCACCTATCAGCTAAACGAGTCTTTGGACAATAAATTCTAATTGCAGCAGGCGCGTCAAACATGACGACGGAGGGGAGGGAGGAGGAGAGAAGGAGGAGGAGGAGGAGGAGAGAGGAGGAGGAGATCTCTGGTCTGGTTTGTTGGTGTGCAGCGCCCCCTTCAGCTCAACTCTCACACTTCACTGGTTCCATGTGAATGGATCAGAGTCTGCAGACTGCTCTGCTCTGACACAGAATGCATGAAGAAGACAAGAGGACTTTTTTAAACAAGCGTTCGCTTTAGTTGAAACACTTTCTCTTTATTGCCGTCTATAGATATGATTGTAACCTGTAGAAGATAAGATAAGATGTTTTTTATTCATCCCAGCAGAGAAATGTAGGTGTTCCAGCAGCTAACATACACACAACACAACACAACACATGTGTACATACATATTCCACCTAAACAAAACATGAGCCCACAATACATATTCCACCTATACAAAACATGAGCCTACAATACATATTCCACCTATACAAAATATGAGCCTACAATACATAGCCTAGGATAGAAACAGTGGAATGGATGGTCCATGTGCATTAGTAGCTGTTACTCATAGATAACAGTTACAGCAAGTGTGCAAATATACAGGTGTGTAAATAAATAGGTGTGTAATAAACGGGTGTGCAAAAATGCAGTTTGATGTATACATACAGTATAAGCAGTTAGAAGCTAAAGTTTAAATAAATATTCTTCTGTCCTCACTAAAAGGGGAGTCATTATAAAGTGTAATTGCAGCAGGTATAAAAGTATTCTTAAATCTGTCCTTTTTGCAGCCTCCAACTAAAAACGCTCTTTTGTTTACACACTAGATTGTGCAGTAAACTACTAAAACTCGACTAATCCACTTAGTGTCCATCTCAACTAACTCGTAGGCTAAAAACAGGTGGTTTGACACGAAACGAAACACTTTAAAACACTTAAAACTTGAAACGCAAGACAAACTGGAGCTGCTGCAACAGGCTGCCACTAGCGCGGCGCCATGACATTTCCAGGAAGAGACTAAATGAAGTGGGAATCCAGAGAACCTCACAATACATTAACCACCATCATGATTGTATCACCATGCAGAAATTCTGGGATTTTTAGTACATTGCAAGACAATCATCTCTGATATTTAATGATATCTGTGAAACCTGAGAAGAGAAACAGCAGGAATCTGTATTTATTCACTGGCTTGATGTGTCTGTTTTGCAGAATTTGACAACTGAGATGAAAATATGTCCAACAAAGTGCATAAAGTCTGAGCTTCATGGTTCTTTAACACACTAAAGAAGCCGTAAACTGTCAGAAAACAGAACAGATGTGGAGTTGGAATGTTTAAATGAATGATACGACTGTGTCTCACTAAAATGTTTCAGTCGGTGAAATTAAGTTTGAAGAAAACTCTGATTTGTTTCCTGTGTTGTGCATGCTGTCGGTCATTTCCCCTTTTAAATGTGTTTTTCTTCTGTCACTCTTTGTTCTGTTTGTTGGAGTGAATCTGCAGAGCGCCTGCTTGTTTAATACAAAGTATTCTGCAGCAGTGTATCGATAATGAAGCGATTTCGCATTTTTTTGCATAAAGGCCTACTTGCTTTATGTCAGAACATGTGATTTCTCTATAATTAAATAGTGACTTGATCAGCAAGTGAAGGAGGTAAAGTTTGCTCTGAGTCGATGCACAGAATGATTTAGTTTGTTGTTTTTTCTGAACTTTAAGTCAAATCGAAGGTTTTTTAATGCTCCAGTTGTGATGACCGTAGCCTGCAAACTGCAAAAAAGGCGTCTAGAAACAAGATAAAAACAGAAAATCTGAGGGAAATTATCTTGCTGCATGGGCAGATATCTTGTTTTAAGAGTTAATTTCTTATTTTAAGTGTTCAACATGCTTATTTCTAGATTACTAGATACTAGATACTTAATTTAATAAATCTTGTCAAGGTAAATTATCTGTCCATGCAGCAAGATCATTTCCCTCAGATTTTGTGTATTTATCTTGTTTTTAGACTTTTTTTTTTTTTTTTTTTTTTTTTTGTTGCAGTGCATACCAGAATTTTGATAAAGCAAATAAGAGCTGCAGAATAATGGAAATGCATTCCTAAAAATATCATAGTCAATATTTTAGTGGTGATTTTGCCAGGACAGCTCGTGTCTTGCGGAGCTCTCCTGTAGTTTTCACCCTGAAACTGAAACCTGAAAGTTAAAGGACTCTTGTTTCTCCTCCACAGAGGAGCAGTTTGCGGTGGAGACCAGGACCATCGCGGTGGACTTCGGCAAGGACGACATCTACGACAAGATCGAGGAGGGACTGACCGGTCTGGAGATCGGAGTCCTCGGTAAGATAGATAGATAGATAGATAGATAGATATACTTTATTTATCCCAAGCTGGGAAATTACAGTGTAGCAGCAGCATTACACACAGAGACAATGACAATTAAATAAAAACAACAACCTAGGCATACTTCAAGCAATAAAATATAAAAATGCAATAAAATATAAAGTGTCTAAAGGAGTATGTATTAACCCATTGAGGCCTGAAAAACCGCTGGGCGATTTTAAAATAAGCCTCTAATTTTCTAGAAATTCTGGAAAAATTCTGGAAAAAAAAGTGTGAACTCTTCTACTAAATAATAGATTTTTCAGCCTCTGTAGCAGATAGAAATGAAATTCAAAAAGTATTTGAGAGCTTATACAAATACTACAAAACGACGTAAACGCTTTCCAGGCTTCAATGGGTTAAGGAGTAGTGGAATAGAATTCCAGTGCAGAATAAATATGAATATACAGTATAAAAATGTTGGTGCTATGAAACAAATAAGGTGCAATGAACAGTGTGCATAAAGAACACATAAAGTGCATTTCTCAGGTTTCCTGCTGCAGGGACGTGCAGATGTTCAGTCTTCGGTTCAGTAACTGTAATGTATTTAATACATTTTATCAAATATATTAAGTGAAATGAAATGACTACAGAATAATTTATTACAGTGTATGGTTACCAGAATAATTCTGCAAAAAATACAGTACAAATGTAAACAACTTTACAGAACAACTTGTACATTTTACTGGTATTCAGTGTCCAATAAGCAAAATCTGCATGTCAATTTTGCATAAATAATGAGTATAACAGCAGCATCATCCTGTTAAATTAGCAACTTTAAATTTATTTTTATTTTTTTTAATTACTACAATTTCAGGACATAAAATGTACAAGTTGTTCTGTAAAGATGTTGACATACACTACTGGTCAAAAGTTTTAGAACACACCAACTTTTCCAGAATTTAATTGAAAATGATGCAGTTTAATGTCTCAGTGTACTCTGAAATTAATGCACATTTGAAACATTTAAAATTCTTTATTGAGCATGATAGTGTTTTGAAAGTAAAAAAAAAAGATTCAAAATCACATCTTTATGTTGGACTAAAGGACTAAAAAAAGACACAAAATGACAAAAAAAGACACCAAAAGACACAAAATGACTAAAAAAAGACACAAAATGACTAAAAAAAGACACCAAAAGACACAAAATTACTAAAAAAAGACACAAAATGACAAAAAAAAGACACCAAAAGACACAAAATTACTAAAAAAAGACACAAAATGACAAAAAAAGACACCAAAAGACACAAAATGACTAAAAAAAGACACAAAATGACTAAAAAAAGACACAAAATGACCAAAAAAAGACACAAAATGAATTAAAAAATGGACAAAATAGCCCAAGACTCCATAGAGTTAAGTTGTTAACCCATTTCTTGTTCCCTGAAAAAGGCCTACTTGTATAATTCTGAAATGTACATTATTTTCCAGTTTTGGTTAAGCTTACCTTTTTTTATTTACCTCTGGCAGTTCACCACTTACCTTTGTACCCTTTCAAGCTGTTCATTTGACTTGAACTGCTTGAATTTCAATAAAAAACTGGAAAAATTGGGGTGTTCTAAAACTTTTGACCGGTAGTGTATGTTCTGTATTTTTTACAGAAATATTCTGGTAACCACAGCTGCCAGTTTTTTTTCTGTAAAAACAACGGGACATTTTTTACAGTGAACCTGTTGAATGCAAACAACCAGCAGTGGTTACCAGAATAATTCTGCAAAAAATACAGTACATGTACATTTTACTGGTATTCAGTGTATAATAAATAATAACTGAATGTTAATTTACTGGTATTCAATGCACAATAAGCAAAATCTGCATGTAAATTTTGCATAAATAATGAGTATAAAAACGGCATCATCCTGTTAAATTAGAAGTAAAGGACACTATAATCTACAACTTTAAATGTATTATTTTTTTAAATGACTACAGTTGTAGGACGTAAAATGTACAAGTTGTTCTGTAAAGATGTTGACATATTTACTGTATTTTTTACGGAAATATTCTGTTAACCACAGCTGCCAGTTTTTTTTCTGTATTCAACAGGTTCACTGTAAAAAATGTCCCGTTGTTTTTACAAACAACAGACAGCAGAAGAGAACAATAACAGCTGACATCAGTGTGTTCAGGCAGCAGGAGATACTTTGTGTGTGCAGGAAGTCAGAAGCCTGTGGGGATTAAAACTGGATGTAATAAATGTAGTTGAAGGGCGTTGTAGTGAACAAAGCACAGTTTGCTCTTTGTTCTGCAGCTGGCAGAGCTCCATCTGAACTTTAGTAGAGTCACATCAGAAGACACTTATTGGATGGATGTTGGTGGCGTGATTTCCTGATTCTCTCTGAACACTCGAGTAATTTGATCCGTTTTAAACGCCCTTAATTGAGATTCTTCTTTCAGTCAACTTTGTCTGAGAGAAAAGCTGCAAGCTGCACATTGACTGAGGAGAAGTTTGAAGTCAACTCATTGGTGGTTTTGGTCTCAGTAAACTAACATTTCTTTAGATGATTCAGGTTTTTTTGTATTATCTGTACATGCTGGATGAATTATTTCTAAAAAAAACAAAAACCTTACAAGCACCAGATAAAAACAGTAAATCTGAGGGAAATGATCTTGCTGCATGGACAGATAATTTACCTTGACAAGATTTCTTAAATTAAGATTATTAAATCTAGAAATAAGCATGTTGAACGCTTAAAATAAGAAATTAACTCTTAAAACCAGATAAATTATCTAAAGTTTTTTTAATCTTGGTAAGAAACAAATAATTTGCAGTGCACTCTGCTGCTTGCAGCTTTTATCTTGTTTTTAAGAGTTAATTTCTTATTTTAAGCGTTCAACATGTTTATTTCTAGATTTAATAATCTTAATTTAAGAAATCTTGTCAAGGTAAATTATCTGTCCATGCAGCAAGGTAATTTCCCTCAAATTTAATGTTTTTGTCTTGTTTTTAGACACAACTTTTTTGCAGTGCAAGGTGTATATTGACTGAGGAGAAGTTTGAAGTCATCTCATGGTTGTTTTGGTCTCAATAAACTAAGATTTCTGATTGATTCAGGTTTCTTTAATTCTCTGTACATGCTGGATGAATTATTTCTAAACGTATAAGCACATCTCTGTTAAAGAAGATTTAAAGTGATGCTTTTGCATGATTCTTCCTAGAGAAACTCTTAATGAATCAACAGTGTTAGTGCACTGTGAACCTGTTTAGTGGAGGATAACTCTGGGATATTCTTCTGTGCATGAACAGATTTTTTTGGTGCATGCATCCTTTTTAAAGTCTGAGCTGGAGCTTCACAGACTTTGCAGGAAACATTATTTCAGCAGCGAACTCACGACTCCTGCCTGTTTGTCGGAGCAGTGAGTCACAGCTCTCCTTGTTCTCTTTAGTTGAACATTTAAGGAACTCTTTGTCCTTTTCTGATGCCGGTTGTGCTCCACTGGCTGTAAGGTGTGGCTGCCTGTGTCACTCTGGACTCACTGCCTGTTGCTTCTGATTTGCTTTTGTTGCCACCTGGTGGTAGAAATGTGGTTTGGTTCTGTGGAAACAGTATAATGATACTTTTCTTTTTCTTTTGTCCTCAACAGTTAACAATGTGGGCGTGTCCTACCCCTATCCAGAGTACTACCTGCACATCCCTGACCTGGAAAACGTGAGTTTTATCTTTGTTTCTAAAGTCTACAGTCTCTAAATAACTGACTCTAATTTTAATAAATCTGCAAATTAGGAAGCAAATGTCTTTATTTTGCCTCATGCCTCGTAGTTTTAGTCCTTTTTGGCATCTAAAGCAGGGGCCTCAAACTCAAATTACCTATCAAAATTACTAAAAAAAGACACAAAATGACCAAAAAAAGATACAAAATGACCAAAAAATACACACAATTACTAAGAAAAAGACACAAAATTACTTAAAAAAGACACAAAATGACCAAAAATACACAAAAAAAGACACAAAATTATTTAAAAAAAGACAGTTATTTTTTAAAAGACCAACAAAGACACAAAATGGCAGAAAAAAACCCTAATTACTTAAAAAAAGACACAGAATTACCAAAAAAGACAAAGTATTAAATAAAGACAGTTATTTTAAAAAGACACTAAATTATTTAAAAAAAAGACACAAAATGACCCAAAAAAGACACAAAATGACCAAAAATGCACAGAATTACCAAAAAGGACACAAAATTATTTTTTTTAAAGGACACAAAATGACAGAAAAAAAACGTAATTACTTAAAAAAGAAACAAAATGACCAAAAAAGACACAAATTTACTAAAAAAAGACACTAAATTATTTTAAAAGGACACATAATGACCAAAAAATACACACAATTACTAAGAAAAAGACACAAAATGACCACAAAAAGACACAAAATGACCAAAAAAAAGATACAAAATTATTTTAAAAAAGACACAAAATAACAGAAAAAAACCCTTATTACTTAAAAAAGAAACAAAATTACCCAAAAAAGACACAGAATTACTAAGAAAAAGACACAAAATGGTAACAAAAAGACACAAAATTATTTTAAAAAAGACACAAAATAACAGAAAAAGACACAAAATGACCACAAAAGGACACAAAATGACCAAAAAATACACACAATTACTAAGAAAAAGACACAAAATGACCAAAAAAAGACCCAAAATTATTTTTAAAAAGACACAAAATAACAGAAAAAAACCCTAATTACTTAAAAAAGAAACAAAATTACCCAAAAAAGACACAGAATTCCCAAAAAAAGACACATTATTAAAAAAGACACAGAATTACCCAAAAAAGACACAAATGGTAACAAAATGGCCAAAAAAAGACACAAATTTACTAAAAAAGACACAAAATTATTTTAAAAAGACACAATTACCAAAAAAGACACAAAAGTATTAAAAAAACACACACAATTATTTTTTAAAAAGTAATTAAAGGGACCTTCCACACACAACACGGTAAAGTGCCATTCATATAAAACTCACATTAAACTTTCATATCAAGGTGGGGGCCACAAAATATCATCACGAGGGCCCAGAGTTTGAGGCCCCTGATCTAAAGCAACAATCATCTGCTGCTTTTAACATCTTTTGTGATATTTAAACATTCTTTATCTGACTTTAGCTGCTTTTTGTCTTCCAGTTCATCACAAACATGATCAACGTGAACATCACCTCCGTCTGCCAGGTGAGTTTTTATCTTTTAACTCTTCTGTCCTTCAGGGAGGAAACCCCCCAAACATTTCACCCCACTCATTACAAACTCCATCCTCCAATCACAGCTGAGTCTTTGTTAAAGTTTGATCCATGCAGATCACTTTCCCCCTTTTGTTCTCCTCCTCCTCCTCCACTTTTCCTCCTCCTCTTCTGCTGTTTCTACCACGGTACCTGCAGTGTCTCAGTTGTTCCCAAAGCAACGGTGGACTACACCAACGCTGTCTGTACTCGCCACCCACGCAACTCTCTCTCTCTCTGTCGGTCTCTCTCTCCCTCTTACTTTTTTATTATTATTAAATAAAACTCTTTCCCTTCTTCCTCCAGTTCTCCTCGCTCTCCTTCATCAGTTCCTCATTGTTTGTGTTGTTGTTGTTGTTGTTGCAGATGACCCGCCTGGTGCTGCCCAGGATGGCTGACAGGTGAGTTAAATAAAAATCTTCCATGTTTTGCGACATGACTGCAGTCAAATATCATAAACGAGGGCATAAAAACTGCACAAATAAGCTCAAAATAAACGAAAAAACGTGTTTCTGAGAGCAGATTTTTGGGGGATGACACTTTATAGAGGTGACTCTTTTTTTAGGGGCTAAGAAATCCTCAGCAAGCCCTCTCTCCATCACTGCATCTCCTCTTTTCCTCTCCTCCTTTGTTCGCAATGCTGACAAGCTTTCAATTCACACAAAGTGCTCTTCCCAGCTGATTGGCTGCTCCGCTCCCATGTGACTCCCGCCGGCCAATCGCAGCGCAGGCACATTTGGTGCCGTGTGAGGCTGAGCGTCGCTCCACTACATCACTGCAGCAACAGGCTGCCATGGCAACACACACGGGCACTACCACACTCATGCTACACACACACACACACACATGCTGAAACACTGTGTGTGTGTGTGTGTAAGTGTGCAGAATGTGTAGACACACAGGGTTCCCACAGGCATGGAAAATCTTTAAAAAGTTTGTGGATTTGAAGAGAAAATAAGGAGTTAAAAGGCAGATAAATGTGTTCCACTGTTCTGGGATCAGTGCTCCACATCTTGAGGAAAGCCCTGTGATGTAGACTGTGTTGTTATGGCAGCAGCAGCTGAAACGGAGGATTTTCGGAGCACCCCGTGTACCCAGTGCTCACTGCAGCCGCCTGGCTCTGCTGCATGTCATCCCCCTTCTCTATCTGCCTCCTTTCCTGTCATTCTGCACCTAGATTCTCAATTAAATCAAAGAAATGAAGGATTTTTAGCAGGCTTTGGAGCCACTGTGGTGGTTTATTTGACCAATGCATGATAGTTTTGACTCCTGCAGCAGCATTCATTCATTAAAAACTCTAAAAATGTGTTAGTCTGCCTCCTAGTCTCTAGATTTCTTTAGTCCATTAGTCATTTTTTTATGCTTTTGAATGCTGAACACACAATTTAAAGTGTTGCTTTTGCACGATTCTTTTTAACAAATTCTGCAAAACGAACGTGTTTTCTTTTTCTTTTCTGCACATTTTAGATATAATTTGCACTCTGCACAATCTTCACTTAATTTGCACTAGGTTGTATATTGTTAAATGTATTTTTCTATTAGATTGTTTTATTTTTTATCTTTATTTAAAAGGGATGTGCAATTTTTGTGGTCGGCTGTAACAAAGAAATTCCCCCGCTGTGGGATTAATAAAGTCAAATCTAATCTAAAAGTAAGAGTATCTTTAGTTGAGAGTATTCTGCACCAGAATACTCTCTTCTTCATGCATGCTTTCTTTTTAAAACAGCTTCAGAGACTCTGCAGGAAACATAATTTTGGCCCCGATATCACGACTCATGACTGTGTAAGAGCAATGAGTCAGAGTTCACATTGTACATTTAAGTGTTTCTTTTGCACGAATCATTGTGGTAGAAACTCAGTTTTACAGATGTGTTAAACTAAATAATTCCAATAAATCATTGGTCAACTAAGAATATCTTCAGTAGAGGACAGAATCCTCTTCTGTGCATGAAAAGATTCCTTGATGCATGAATTCTTTTTAAAAGTCTGAGCTGGAGCTTTAAAGACTCTGCAGGAAACTAAAATAATATTTTGCCGGCGATATCACGACTCATGACTGCTGCTGTAAGTGCAATGAGTCAGAGTTCACATTGTACTTTGTAGTGGTGCTTTTGCATGACTCTTTATGGAGAAACTTAACAGATCTGTTGACAAAACTCCATGACTAAGACTTTCTTTAGTGCAGAACAGCCCTATAAATGTGACTGCTGCAGCCCGGAATATTCTCTAAAAAAAAAACAACACATCGACCGGTAAACAAAGTTCTTGTCCTAAATCTGCCTCGTTTCTCTTCTCAGGTCCAAAGGTGTGATCCTGAACATCTCGTCTGCCAGCGGCATGTACCCCGTCCCTCTGCTCACCGTCTACTCCTCCACTAAGGTTTGTGCAACATCTCCACTCTGGAGACTGAATTATGTCACAATTTTGAAGAGTTTCTTGCTCATTTCATCAAGCAAATCCTGATGCACTGCAAAAAACCTGAAGCTTTACCAAGTATTTTCTTCTTCTATCTAGCAAAAGTATCTTAATTATCTTGTTTTTTAGTATAATTTACCTACTGACCATAACTTTATGTGCTTATTATAAGAACATGTGTCTTTTTGTAACAAAAACAAGTCAAAGTTTATTTATAGAGCACATTTAAAAGCAACCTTAGTTGACCAAAGTGCTGTACAGTTATTAAAATAGAATAAAAATCATACACAAATAAAAACCATGAAAACAATAAAATACTAAAAACAGTAAAACAATAAAATAGTAATAAAAACTCAATCCAAAAACAGAGTTGGAGATAAAAGAAAAGAAAAGCAAAGTAAATAGCCTCTCCACAGGGATTTCAGTCTTGTGTAAAGACTTGTTTTTAGGATTGATATTTTTAGCTTTTTCATGCTTTTCAATATATTCAACTGTTGAATATGGTGAGTTTTTACCTAAAATATTGGCTCCAATTGAGAGTTTTAGTTCCACGTAGTTTAAATGTTATTTCAAAAGCATTTTCTACCACCAGTATCTACCCATAGATACTGAAATGAGAAAAAGAAATGTGCTAGTTTCAAGTATTGCTGCTTATTTTAATGTTACTACAGTCTGGCTATTCAAGCCACAATTGCTCCAAATAAGTATTTTAAGACATCATTGGTTTTTCCAGTGCCGATATATTTTTATTTAAAGAATTCTTACAAAGAAAAATGTACTTACTGCACTGGCAGATCATTTTACTTTTTTCAAGCATCCATCCATCCATTTTCCTCCGCTTATCCGGGGCCGGGTCGCGGGGGCAGCCTAAGCAGGGCATTCATTTTAGTTATTTATTTCTCATTTGTTTGTCAGTAGGTTTTTGCAGTGTAACAGACCAACATGTGTTAAATGTTTCCTCTTCTCTCTCTCTGTGTGTTCAGGCCTTTGTGGATTTCTTCTCTCGTGGCCTCCAGGAGGAGTACAGGCGTCAGGGCATCATCATCCAGGTGAGTTTGACTCCTTTCACTGGATTCATCCCTCTGCTAATTAATCCACCCTGCACATGATTTAATTAGCCCAAAGATCTTTAACCCTCTCAAGTCCAGGAGACTTTGGTTCAGATTTATCAACTTCCTCTGCATTAATTTCTGTCTCTGTTCAGCATCTTTCAGTCTGTCCTTACATCACATGCATGGATCCTTTTTCTCACACAAACTTGGCTATCAGTCAGATTTTTCATTTTATTTTAATTAACAAAGTATAAAGCTGCCAGGAACCCAAAATACAAACAAAAGACACAGGTTTCTATGGGAATGTACCATTTTTTTTTTACCATTTATACACACAAAAACAGCACAAAAAATGATAATAAAACTACAAAACAGTCTATTTGCATGTAAATTAAAAATAGTAATAGTTTTCATTGTAGGAAGAAAATGGTCTAGAAACTAATAAATGTCACACTGTGAAAGCTCCTAAGATTGCACTTTCAACTGGCTTTCTTTTAAGTTATTACTGTAAATAAAACGTGTAGTTTCAATAAATAGATGGACTCCAGAGAGTTAAACTGAAAGATGCCAGGAAGACAGAAGTAACTTTGATAGCCAGAAGCATAAATCATACCTCTGATTTCTATAAACTGTTGCTATAAACTGACAGAATATATAAGATGTGTCCATCTGATGATCCCTGATTTATCCCCTCACATATTCAGCTCAAGAGAAGTTCTAACATCCAGCATGTTGCTCAGTCTTCTCCGCCTGAAGGACAATAAAATGAATCCACATTCATGAATGATGCATTTTCACAGCAGATGCAGTTTTGAGAATCTGTTGTTCCACATCAGGCTTGTTTGTTCTGTTTTTAGCTCCTCTGTAGTATTCACTCATGCGCCACCTGCTGGCTGAAGAGTGAGCTGCAGTTTCACCTCAGAAACCCTGAGACTCATTCTCACCTGAGAACTGAACTCATCAGACCAGAGTTCAGCTGTTTCAAGTTCCTCTCCTGCAGCCAGAACTCAGCCGTCTGTCTGTGGGAAAACTTTAGGACAATCCTCCGTAGTAAAACTGTCAGAGGAATTAGAGATTGTAGACTAACCAGTTGCAAAAAAGCAAAAAATGTGTGTCTAAAAACCAGATAAAACAGTAAATCTGAGGGAAATGATCTTGCTGCATGGACAGATGATTTACCTTGACAAGATTTCTTAAATTAAGATTATTAAATCTAGAAATAAGCATGTTGAACACTTAAAATAAGAAATTAACTCTTAAAACAAGATAAATTAAAGCTGCAAGCAGCAGAGTGCACTGCAAATTATTTGTTTCTTACAAGATAAAAAAAACTTTAGATTTAGAAGTGTTAGATAATTTATCTTGTTTTAAGAGTTAATTTCTTATTTTAAGTGTTCAACATGCTTATTTCTAGATTTAATAATCTTAATTTAAGAAATCTTGTCAAGGTAAATTATCTGTTCATGCAGCAAGATCATTTCCCTCAGATTTACTGTTTTTATCTTGTTTTTAGACTAAACACCTTTTTTTTGCAGTGTTCTGCCTTTAAGAAACCTGAGACTTTATGCTCACCTGGGGAGGAAAGGGGAATTTATTGTATTAAAATATACAGGTGCATCTCAATAAATTGGAATATCATAGTAAGTTTATTTATGTCAGTAATTAAATTTAAACAGGTGAAATAACACATTATATAGATCCATTACACACAGAATGAAACATTTCATGTCTTCATTTATTTAATTTCTTCTAATTATAATGATTATGGCTTACATTTAATGAAGACCTAAAATTCAGTGTCTCAAAAAAAATTGAGTATGACAAAAGACCAATTTTAAAAAGTCTGTTTAATATGTAAATGTTGCCACTGAAAATTATGTCATCTATATGACTCAATACTTGGTTGGGGCTGTTTGACTTGAACTACTGGAAATGGACTTTTACATGATGATCCTGTAGTTTAATCTGCGATTATTGGGCCAGTAAGTTATGTGTTATTGACTGAATCTCTCATGTTTCCTGCAGAGCGTGCTGCCGTTCTTCGTGGCCACTAAAATGACTCGTATCAGGACGCCCACCCTGGACAAACCCACCCCCGAGCGCTACGTGGCCGCTGAGCTCATGACTGTGGGTCTGCAGGGTCAGACCAACGGGTACTTCCCCCACGCCGTCATGGTGAGAATCCTCAGAATACTGATCCACCTTTACCCTCAGTCAGCTTAAAGCTTGCTCTTAGTTCTGGGGTGTCAGACTTTAAGTGAACTATTTGACTCGGTTGTTGGTTTTAATCTCAAAGGACTATTTCATGGCAGAAGTTTTGACTTGTCAAAGCAGAAAAATCTGTAAATATTAACATTAACAACGGCTCCATCAGTAGCAGAAGCAGCCGTCTTTAATGCTTTTCTTGCTTTGACAAGACAAAATATCTGCTGTGATTTACAGCTAGACCTGTCTCCATAACACATTTTTTGGACGATATATTTTCCCAGAAACTATCCTGATAAACGATGGTATCGTTGTATCGATGTTGTTTTAGTTTTATAACCATATTGGAGCATAAGAAGTTCATCCTTTCCAGATCATAACTCATATACAACAACTTCTTTACTTGCTACTAATAATCAATAATTCTGAGGTTATTGAGGGAAAACTCTTAGTTAATGTCTTACTGGTTGTATAATAAGGCCATGCAGAATAAGGCATTAATAACTACTTAATAATGACTCAATAAGAGCCAATATGTTACTCTTCTCGTCTCGTCTAATATTTTTTTCCATGACTGTAGTTTGTTTAATGCAGTAACAAACCATGATGTCTTTCTGCAGCTGGTCACATTCTGCAGCATGCAAGCTGCTTTTTTTGGTTGTTCTGACCTACAATCCTCTGCAGTGTGTCCCAGTTTTAAGCATCCTGCATGCAACAGTTTGTGCTCTGTCAGGTCAGCTGCAGTACGAACTTAAAAGTCAAAATAAAGCCTGATTTTAGGTCCGATTTAAAAAAATAAATAAATAAATAAATAAAATGTTTTTATTGATTTGACAGGCAAAAGTGCATACACTGCTGCAAAAAATGTGTGTCTAAAACCAGATAAAAACAGTAAATCTGAGGGAAATGATCTTGCTGCATGGACAGATAATTTACCTTGACAAGATTTCTTAAATTAAAATTATTAAATCTAGAAATAAGCATGTTGAACGCTTAAAATAAGGAATTAACTCTTAAAACAAGATAAATTAAAGCTGCCAGCAGTGATGAACTGGCCCGAGCAGAGTGACCTGATGATTGTGTGTTAGATAATTTATCTTGTTTTAAGAGCTAATTTCTTATTTTATGCGTTCAACATGCTTATTTCTAGATTTCTGTTGGTTTGTTCCTGTGAATTAGTTTCCATGTTGACGCATCATAAAAATTAAAATGTACAAAACTATTTTTTTAAAATGTCCAAAATGTGTAAAATATATCTGTTTTTGAAATACCAAAAAAATACCCAAATGACAGGAGGCATAATATTTACGTTTTTGGTCAATTGGTCTGATTTTCTGAGTTCAGTCCCAGCTAGGCAAGAATCCTTGGCTTTTTTTTTTTTATTGTTATTTTTTTTACTTTTTTATTCTTTTATTTATTTTTTTTAACTCTAACTCTGATTTTAGATTGAGTTTTTTTACTGCTTTAATATTTTATTTTTTTCCCCACAAAAAACGCTTGCATAACAAAACACAAAAAAAGGGAACAAACAAACAAACAGCACAGCACACAGACAAGGAATACAACAAAATAAATAAAAATAAGAGATAAAAATACGAATAAGAAAATAAAATGAAAAATAATGAGTTACCACTGTGTTAGCTATACATACAGAGATGTTTTTATTACTATTTAATTGTTTTACTGTTTTTAGTATTTTATTGTTTTCATTGTTTTTATTTCTAACTATATTTGTGTATGATTTTATTGTATTTTAATAACTGTACAGCACTTTGGTCAACTGAGGTTGTTTTTAAATGTCTATAAATAAACTTTTAATCTGTCTGTTTTTTAACCCATGCACCTGTTGTGTTGCTGTTTCTCTCCTGCAGGGCTGGTTGACCACCAAGCTGGTTCCCATCAACTTGGTGATCTTCTTCGGAGCCAGAATGAACCGTCTGCAGCGCACCGGCTACCTGCAGAGGAGGAAGAAGAGGGAGCAGAGGAACGGAGAGAGCCTGAAGAACGACTAGAACCATGGCCGACACAGCTGCAGCGTTTCACAGGAAGAAGAAGAAGAAGAAGAGATTTAGTGTTTGTGTCTGTGTGCTCGGTCCTCCGAAGGTGACAGAGACTCCAGTCAATGTGCACGACTTTACGTTTAAACTCTGCCTTGATGTGATTTTTTTTTTTTTTTTTTTTTGTCTTAAGAGAAACAGCCAAAGAAACAAAACGCTGCTCTTGGCGAAGGACATTCAGATATTTTGTCACTGACACAGATGGTGGAAATAAGAACAATTGAATAAAAAAAAAACTTACAAAAAAAGAATGATCAATGTGTTAACCCTGCTGTTGTAAGCAGTGTAAACTGGTGGTGGGCATCTTTTTTTTATTTTATATATATATCTATATATTTGTATTATTATTTATTTTATATTTGTATGAACACACGAGCCAAACACCTGGAAGTAGAAGAGCTTCAGCCTGTTTATAAATCATTGAGCCATTTGAAGATGATCACCATGCATGGCTCTGTTTTTATAATGAGTGTTTACAGTATATTTGAGATGATAGTATGTGGGGGGTTGCTGTTGCACCGACGTACCGCTTGTTCTGAACCAAAGTTTGAAGTGCCTTTCTACTGACATTAAAGCTGAGACGGTCAGATTTTGCTATAGAATGTGTTGTATAATTGATGTGATTCAGCTGGTGTATGACCGTTTGTGCCTTATTATTTTTAAATCAAAATGTAAACCGAGATTATATGTGAACTGCTGTACAGGAGCGACTCTAACGTGATGCTGCCGAGTGTTTTCTTTAAACACGAGCTCCTCTTTTTCTACAGTCGATGATAATTAAAGAACCGCAGATGACTCGGTCTGACCTGCCGTAACTAAGCAGTCTGGTGCCTTTTTAATATGCTTGGAAATTTCAAAGTAGTTTAATTTCTCAAGGAAGAATGCACTGTTTATGTTTATATCGCTGACGACTTGTTTTCTACTGTTTGTTAATAAAAGTTATGGCATTCAGCACAGTGTTGTGTAGTTTTGATTCTTTTTTCTTCCCCTAAATCAGACTTTTATTTGTTTAGCTTTTTCATACAAATTCATTAAATGTAACACAAAGTGCTTCACACAATAATATTACACACACACACACACACACACTCCATCCACAAAGCAAACAAATAACTTCAGAATTAAAGTGGTAATAACAGCATTCAATAAAAAATAAGAATTGAATAAAAATAAAATAAAATAGATAAATCACAAACAATTGAAAATAAATAATTCACAAAAATTTAAAAAAATGATTAAATATAGTATTAGTATAATTATTCCTATTTGTAATATTATAAAACATAATTAAAGACTACACTAAAGAAATAAAAATATAGTAAATAATTATAAAGATATACAAATAAATAAAGCTCTACTAAAAGCCAGACAAAAAAAAAGAATTTACTACTAGGTAGCTTAATATATAATCACATTTCATTATTAATATTATTAATAATATAATAGTATATAATATAATAAATTATTATGAATAATAATAGTATTATTTAGTGAATTAATAGAAAAGGTTATTTCTATGTTGTATTAATAATCCTGTCCATAAACCTGTAAAGTTACTAGAAGCAACTAAACAAAAGTTGTCAAAAACGGTATAAATATCAGTAAAAAGTTTAATATTTGTTATAATAATATAGTGGAGTAACGGTATAAAGAAGCATAAAATAGGAATACTCAAGTAAAGTACAAGTACCTTAAAATTGTTCTAAAGTACTCTAAGCTCTCTGAGAAAATGTATTTAGTTACTTTCCATCGTGAGAAAGAGAGAAAGGGAACGGGCCGGAACGTTATGTTCTCGTCTCAGTTCCGGGTCGGGTTTATTTTGCTGTAACACAGCTGCCATGGCTGTCAGAGCGCAGCTGCAGCAGCTAATGTCGAGTTATTTCTTTTCTTTTTAGCTGTTGGTTGCGTTTTAGCAGCAATTTTGGTAAGTAATTTAAAGATTTGGTTGATTATTAATCAACCGGTAATTTCATTTTAAATTTTTAACTTTAAAAAGCGTTTATTAAAGTAACTTTGAGCAGGTTTAGATACATTAGCACAGCGAGCTATTAAAATTATTCAGCAACATTAATATTACAAATCAGGATTGAGGCCTTTGCATTTGTCAATGCTTGAATTATTATTTATTTCCAGCTAAAAACTGTTTAAAAAAAAAAAGGCTAAAATACAACTGAAGCAAAACAATTTATTTATATATATATTTATATATTTATTATTATTATTATTATTATTAGTAGTAGTAGTAGTAGTAGTAGTAGTAGTAATAGTAGTAGTAGTAGTAGAAGTAGTAGTAGTAGTAGTATTTATTTTATTTTTATTTATTTTATTTTATATTTTTTGTTTTTTTTATAATACATTTTATTTAAGAAAATTTGATTTTACAAATCAGGAATGCAGCATTTGCAATTATCAATATTATTATTATTGTTGTTGTTATTATTATTATTTTTATTATTATTATTTTTTATCCATCCCAAAACTATGTTTTTAATAAAATATATGTATATTAATGTGAATTTGGGTTCTGTTATGGATGTTCAGAAACTGTTGAAATGTTTTGTGCTTTTATTTCTGAGAATATTAATTTATTTATGATAATATTAATAATTTAGTCTTGATTTTGAGGAATGCGTTGTTTGCTCTGCTGGGAAATGAAACACAGAATTACACTAATCTGGAGACAATTAATCTGATTATTATAATGACCAATAAATCTAAATTCACAGGGAAGAAAACATATTTTGTTGCCTTTAGCAATGAGATTAAACTAAACATTTATTTAATTTTACACTCTCTAAAACAAAAAACTGTGTTATTTTGTTTTTATATAATAAATATTAATATTACCCACCATAACACAACCATAAATATTATAATTATTGCTATTACAATTAATGTATATTGACTTTAGTCAATAGTAAAATAAAAAAAATAAAATGTACAAAAATATTTTCAAAAAATGTCCAGCTCAAGTGATCAGCCGTCTGTGTTCCTGTGAAGTAGTTTCCATGTTGATGAACATAATTTCTTCTTCCTCTGTCACTCTTTTTGGTCATTTTTACATCTATTTTGGTCATTTTGTGTCTTTATTGACCATTTTTTACATCTATTTTTGGTCATTTTGTGTCTTTTTTGATCATTTTTACATATATTTTTGGTCATTTTGTCTTTTTGACAATTTTTTACATCTATTTTTGGTCGTTTTGTGTCTTTTTTGATCATTTTTACATCTATTTTTGGTCATTTTGTGTCTGTTTTGATCATTTTTACATCTATTTTTCCAGATGTGATGTCAGATAAACGTCAGCGTGCCAGAGTCCAGGGCTCCTGGGCCAAACCGCTGCCAAAACCCTCAGTACCAACAGGTGATTTAACCCTTTGATGCACAACATGGTCTAAAGTGCCCCGACTGAGTTTTTATTTTCTATATCTTTGCAATAAATTAATTTCATCATTGAGTATTTCAGGTTTTTTCCTCAATCAACTTGTTTTTGATCATCATACATCCTAATTTTTTGTTTTCATTTCTTACTTTTTGAATAAAAACCCTTTTTGTATCACTACTGTTGCTTCTAATGCACAACATGGGTCAAACATTTCATTATGGGGTTTTGTGTGTATAATTTTAAGGAAAAATGAATTCAATCAATTTTGGAATCAGGCTGTAACATAAGAAAATGTGGAAAAATTAGAAACATTAGAAGGGTTAAGGCTCAAACTGTTGTACTGTTAGTCTGTGACTCCCTCTGTCTGCTCCTAAACATTCTTAGAGGATTGTGATTTTATTTTGAAAGATTATGTCTTATATTTACATCCTTACATCTCTGTGTTAATTTACTGAAAGAAGAACAGGCACACTTTTGTTTCTTTTCTTGTAGTTTTTTTTTTTTTTGCAATGTAACCTTCCAGTTACCACGTTTGTTCCACCTGTTAAATCTAAAGTATTAATGCAAGACAATGGGGGTGAATTAATCACTTTATTTTGATTATTAATCTTTATAAATATGATATGTTTTAAAAGTAATTACACAGCAAGGGAAAACAAATAATTAACATGCATCAAGATGTATCAACCATCATTTAATTCCCACCCCCACCTGCTCCAATATTTATTTATATATATTTATTATAATATTTATTTGTTTGTTTTTGTTTTTTTACCAGGTGTCGTTCAAAACAGCCAGCAGCCCAAACCTGCCCCCCCAGCTGCCACTTCTTGGGGATGTGGGCCACAGAAAACACCGAAGACTTTTGAGTTTCACCAGCCAGCGAAGGTAGAAACTAAACGTAAAACGTCACAGTTAAACTTTGGGATAATTCTGTAATTCCCAGTCTGTTTTATAAGGAAGTTTTTACTATTTCTCTGCTCTCTGTTTTACTTTGCAGCCGGTCAGAGACGTTCCACCAGAGAGGGTGATCGAGTAAGTTATTTTTCTATCAATATCTATATATTTAAATGTTTCTGTCTCGTGTCCCATGATATTTGAGTCGTTATTTGTTGTTATATTACTCACATGTCGGTTTACGTGTATAATTTTGTTGTGATCAGACAGGCAGGAGACCATGAGATCAGCCTCGGACCGTCAGGAGTCTCCAGGTGAGTTTAGCAGTTTAACTCTCTGGGGTCTGAGCCTATTTGCCCTTTATATACCACATAATATTTACTATACTCATGTTTGGTATTTGGTATTTTCTCAGCACAACTTCAACATGATCTGACAATTATTTTTCACTTTAACCCACTTTATTGACATATTGAGCCCAAAAATACACAAAAATCATGAAATCTGAAATAAAATTTTACTCTTTATGGCAATAAAAACCACAAATATGCTCAATGAACTGTTTAAGAAATGAAAAATGTAAACATAGATTACAAATATGAACATATAAAGTTTATGATTAGAGCCCTTTTTACCATTTTAACAGAATGCCACGCCTGCCTCGTCCCATCCTACTTTTACACTTGAATAAATATTTTTTTACTATCAAATTAAAACGATCATATCTTTGGTTTTTCATGACCTCGTCTTTTGTAGTCATTTTTACATATATTTTTGTTCATTTTGTTAACTTCTTTGATCATTTTTACATCTATTTTTGGTCATTTTGTGTCTTTTTTGATCATTTTTATATATATTTTTGGTCATTTTGTGTCTTTTTGATCATTTTTTACATCTATTTGTGGTCATTATGTGTCTTTTTAAAAAAACAAACATTTTTGACAACATCTATTTGTGGTCAATTTGTTTCTATTTCAATAATAATAATAATAATAATAATAATAGTGTCTTTGAAGTGATTTTTTCAGGCCTGTAATAAAAAATGTGTGATTGAGTTTTAAATCCACTAGATGGCGTCATCACACAAGCAGCAGTATACAGCAGCTCTTTGTGTCTGTCTGTTTCCCACTAGAACACATTCATGGGGACATTAAACTGAATATCTGGTATCATGTGCTGCACGTAAAACATGCAACAACCAGAAACTTCCATTTAGCTTTTAGGCCTCGAGCTGCTGAACTCAGTGGATATCCTGTGACTGTGACCCGGACAGATCATTAGATCATCAGTATGAGCTTCGGAAAGAGTGGAAAAGGAGTAAAAAAGGAGGAAAGATCTCGATTTTCACCCTGTGGCGGCTGTTTAACATCTAATGTTTTAGAAAATGCACATTGGGCCTCATTAACAGACATGCATTCACACAAACCTGCTGTCTAACCCTACATATCAACTCATAAATCCAATATTAAGCAATTTTTTTTTACCTGAATGTGTCCGTACTCTGCCTCACAACACATGATGAACCCAGCTGTCGTAGAAAATGTAAAAACTCACATTTTAACTGAATGCACGTACAGTCATGGAAAAAAATATTAGACCACCTTGTTTTCTTCAATTTCTTGTTAATTTAATGTCTGGTACAACTAAAGGTACATTTGTTAGGACAAATATAATGATAACAACAAAAATAGGTGATAAGAGTTTAATTTAAGAACTGATATCTAGACATTTAACATGGTTTTCTTCATAATGATTGTGGTTATGCAGGAAAACTATGTTAATGTTGTATAGCACTGTTTCACAATACAGTCATGGAAAAAATTATTAGACCACCTTTGTTTTCTTCAATTAATTGCAAAAAAAACCCCCCAAAAAAACAAACAACAAAAATAGCTGATAAGAGTTTAATTTAAGAGCTGATATCTAGACATTTTCCATGGTTTTCTTGATAATTATTTTGGTTATTTTTAATAAAACCATGTTAAATGTCTAGATATCAGCTCTTAAATTAAACTCTTATCAGCTATTTTTATTGTTATCGTTATATTTGTCCAAACAAATGTACCTTTAGTTGTACCAGGCATTAAAATTAACAAGAAAGCAAGTAGAAAACATGGGTGGTCTAATCATTTTTTTGTTCATTTTCTAGCTTTTTTTACCTTCTTTGGTCATTTCACTTCTTTTTTCCGGCAATTTCTGTGTCTTTTTTGTCATTTTACATCTTTTCTTTTCTGATGTCTTGTCTCTGTGTGTCCAGGCTCCGTCTGCTGCCGGGATTCCTCCCTCCTGAAGACGCTGACTGGATGTTCAGCCGGCTGCTGGCAGAGCTGCCCTGGTCCCAGAAGACCAACCTCAGACAGGGTGAGACGGGGTGAGAGGGAGAGACGGGGTGAGAGAGAGACGGGGTGAGAGAGGGAGACGGGTGAGAGGGAGACGGGGTGAGAGAGGGAGACGGGGTGAGAGGGAGACGGGGTGAGAGAGGGAGACGGGGTGAGAGGGAGACGGGGTGAGAGGGAGACGGGGTGAGAGGGAGACGGGGTGAGAGAGGGAGACGGGTGAGAGAGGGAGACGGGGTGAGAGAGGGAGACGGGTGAGAGAGGGAGACGGGGTGAGAGGGAGACGGGGTGAGAGAGGGAGACGGGGTGAGAGAGGGAGACGGGGTGAGAGAGGGAGACGGAGTGAGAGAGGGAGACGGGGTGAGAGGGAGACGGGTGAGAGAGGGAGACGGGGTGAGAGGGAGACGGGGTGAGAGGGAGACGGGTGAGAGAGGGAGACGGGGTGAGAGAGGGAGACGGGGTGAGAGAGGGAGACGGGGTGAGAGAGAGACGGGGTGAGAGAGAGACGGGGTGAGAGAGAGACGGGGTGAGAGAGGGAGACGGGGTGAGAGAGGGAGACGGGTGAGAGAGGGAGACGGGTTGAGAGGGAGACGGGGTGAGAGGGAGACGGGTGAGAGAGGGAGACGGGGTGAGAGAGGGAGACGGGGTGAGAGAGGGAGACGGGGTGAGAGAGAGACGGGGTGAGAGAGAGACGGGGTGAGAGAGAGACGGGGTGAGAGAGGGAGACGGGGTGAGAGAGGGAGACGGGGTGAGAGGGAGACGGGGTGAGAGAGGGAGACGGGGTGAGAGAGAGACGGGGTGAGAGGGAGACGGGGTGAGAGAGAGACGGGGTGAGAGGGAGACGGGGTGAGAGGGAGACGGGGTGAGAGAGGGAGACGGGGTGAGAGAGAGACGGGGTGAGAGGGAGACGGGTGAGAGGGAGACGGGTGAGAGGGAGACGGGGTGAGAGGGAGACGGGTGAGAGGGAGACGGGGTGAGAGAGAGAGACGGGGTGAGAGGGAGACGGGGTGAGAGAGGGAGACGGGGTGAGAGGGAGACGGGGTGAGAGAGGGAGACGGGTGAGAGAGAGACGGGGTGAGAGAGGGAGACGGGGTGAGAGGGAGACGGGGTGAGAGGGAGACGGGGTGAGAGAGGGAGACGGGGTGAGAGGGAGACGGGGTGAGAGGGAGACGGGGTGAGAGGGAGACGGGGTGAGAGAGGGAGACGGGTGAGAGAGGGAGACGGGGTGAGAGAGGGAGACGGGGTGAGAGAGGGAGACGGGGTGAGAGGGAG
Source organism: Centropristis striata (assembly GCF_030273125.1). NCBI lineage: Eukaryota > Metazoa > Chordata > Actinopteri > Perciformes > Serranidae > Centropristis > Centropristis striata. The sequence goes on from NC_081522.1 coordinate 38,714,222, forward strand.
ACGGGGTGAGAGAGGGAGACGGGTGAGAGAGGGAGACGGGGTGAGAGGGAGACGGGTGGAGCTGTGATGATGTCAGCAGCTTCACCTTTCTTCTAGTTTCAAAACTGTTTGGAAGTTTTTCTTTTCCATGTTTGACACGATATTAGTACATGGAAAAATAGATAGATAGATAGATAGATAGATAGATAGATAGATAGATAGATAGATAGATAGATAGATAGATAGATAGATAGATAGATAGATAGATAGATAGATAGATAGATAGATAGATAGATAGATAGATAGATAGATTTAAAAAAAAATGATCTTAACTTTTTTCTTTTTTTTGCTAAAATGAACAATAATACTTGAGCAACATGAATGTAGCTTCTTATTTCTATTGGACAAATTAACTTTCTTTCTCTATTTGTGAGTGATAGATAGATTGATTGATTGATTGATTGATATATATATATATATATATATATATATATATATATATATATATATATATTCTCTCTCTCTGTCTCCCTCTCTCTCTCTCTCTCTCTCTCTCTCTCTCTCTCTCTCTCTCTGCATCACTTCATCCTGTAGAATAACTCCCACATTGTGTCAGACAGACGTCCTTTTCTCTCTCCTGTGTGACTCTGCGATCGCTCCGCAGCAGACAAACAACAGGAGGAAGATCATTTCAGACTCACATCATAAAGTTGTGTAATCTAAATCCATCAGAGCTGAGACTTTGTCAACAGAGTCCACGTGATGTTTGGCTTCAGGAGGAAGTGGTGGAGCGGCACGTTGTCCTCCTCTCCCTCGTCCTCCGTCTGTTTTAGTCCCTCCTCTCTCCGTTTATCCCTCCGTCGCTCACGTCTCCAAACCGGATCCAGTGAAGAGTTAAAGCTGATAACATCTTTTCATGTTTGGGCTCTTTTAGAACACTCCCTGAGTAATAGAGAGCCATAAAAAGACCTGGTTTGTTTTGGTTTCACGTGTTCTCCACGGGGCCAAAACACACTAAGAGAGAGAGAATTGGTTCCTGGAAGAGATGTTGTTGTTCCCAGAGAGAGAAAGACACGAGAACAACAGAGAGGACAAACACAAGATGTTTTCCTTAGCTGTGTTTCCTTTAGGGGGAAGAGTGGCCACCAGGAAAGTCTCAGGCCACGCCCTCTCAGAAGTCCACTCACTCTGTGTGTCTCCACTACAAAAAGGGGGTCATCCCTATGTTCCCCGCGACCGATGTTCCCCGTTTTTTTAGAAAAAAGGTCCTATGTTCCCCTGTAGCAATAGATACCGGGGAGCATAGGACCCTTTTTCTGAAAAAGGGTCCTATGCTCCCCACTGTTGGGGGGTTAGGGTTAGCTCGAGACCTGCAGGATTGCCACCCCTGATCTGTTTCATTCTGAACAGCTTTTTCAAAACCCACATGGCTCAGTTCAAAATTTTGTTTTTCAAAACAAAACTTCTCATTAGATTAGGTATCTTTCCTCGTCTAGGCCTAGCTGATCATAAACAAAGCAGCATGGCTAATTATGCACAGCGTCTCTGCTGATCATAAACATAGCGATCGTGAATTAACCGGCATCGCTAACTGTGCACAGAGTGTCTGGTGCTTGTTGTAAACAAACAGAGATCGCTAAGTGAACACCTCCTGCAGCAGCAGCACATACACACTGTACTGCTACAGAGCTAACTGTTAGCCTGTTAGCACATACACACTGTACTGCTACAGAGCTAACTGTTAGCCTGTTAGCACATACACACTGTACTGCTACAGAGCTAACTGTTAGCCTGTTAGAACATACACACTGTACTGCTACAGAGCTAACTGTTAGCCTGTTAGCACATACACACTGTACTGCTACAGAGCTAACTGTTGGCCTGTTAGCACATACACACTGTACTGCTACAGAGCTAACTGTTAGCCTGTTAGCACATACACACTGTACTGCTACAGAGCTAACTGTTAGCCTGTTAGCACATACACACTGTACTGCTACAGAGCTAACTGTTAGCCTGTTAGCACATACACACTGTACTGCTACAGAGCTAACTGTTAGCCTATTAGCACATACACACTGTACTGCTACAGAGCTAACTGTTAGCCTGTTAGCACATACACACTGTACTGCTACAGAGCTAACTGTTAGCCTGTTAGCACATAGACACTGTGCTGCTACAGAGCTAACTGTTAGCCTGTTAGCACATAGACACTGTGCTGCTACAGAGCTAACTGTTAGCCTGTTAGCACATACACACTGTACTGCTACAGAGCTAACTGTTAGCCTGTTAGCAGATACACACTGTACTGCTACAGAGCTAACTGTTAGCCTACTAGCACATACACACTGTACTGCTACAGAGCTAACTGTTAGCACATACACACTGTAATGCTACAGAGCTAACTGTTAGCCTGTTAGCACATACACACTGTACTGCTACAGAGCTAACTGTTAGCCTGTTAGCACATACACACTATGCTGCTACAGAGCTAACTGTTAGCCTATTAGCTAAGGAGTTAACATCCCCTCCTGCTCTGTGACTGCAGCTGGGAGAGACTGCTGCAGGAGGAATGTGCCGCTTCGACTCGTTCTTACTCTTCTTAACGAGCCTCCGGCCCCCGCAGCTCGTTAAGAAGAGCCGAAAAGTCGTTAATTATAGCAACAAAGTCGCTAAGTTGGCATCACTGCTTCGCTGGCTTTTACAAATGTTGCGTGTTGTTGTGGCGTCCAGTACTACGTCACATCCTGATTAGCGTTCTGTCCAATCAGTAACCAGGCTTTTTTCAGGGGAGAAAAACGACCCTGCTCTTCTACAGGGACGAAAAAAGTCTCGTATTCAAAAAAGATTCAAAAAGTCTCGTAAAGTCGTATTCAAATTAGGGGCGTTTCGGCGAGTGAGACCCGCCTCATTCCGGGTATTGTCCGGTAGTGGAAACAGCCTTGTTGTTGTTGTTCCCAGAGAAAGAAAGACACAAGAACAAACAGAAGATGTTTTCTTTACCTTTACCTGCTACAAATAGATTCTGGTGCAAATGTTAATCGCACACGTGTGATAACACCGGAGAGAAATATATTAAGAACAGAAGTGTGTCAGCTTTCTGCTCTACTTCCAGTTGTCATTCAGCAGAAAGAAGAGAGAGAGAGAGAGAGAGAGAGAGAGAGAAAGATCTATTCTGTTTAAGTGACCCAATTACTGAGAAAGAGTCCACAGCTGCTGTCATTCATCCAGCAGGAGAACAGTGTGTGGAGGTAGATAAAGGTTCCTCAGTGGAGAACCACGTTAATGAGCTGCTACATGCAGAACCTCTGATCTGTTTGTGTTTTACATTTCAATAATCAGAGCACAAACATTCGTTTTCATATATTAGCTCTAAGACTTAAGAGTTTTTAAGCTCTGACTAGAATAAAATAAAATATAAGTAATTTAAAAAAGTAAATTGGCCTGATTAGGCCTGTCACCATAACACATTTATTAGGACGATAATTTTCCCAGAAACTATCCTGATAAACGATGTTGTTTTAGTTTTATAACCATATTAGAGCATAATAACTTCATCCTTTTCCACAGCATTTAATTTTTAAATCTGGAGAATATTAAACATTGGAATTGAAATGTGGAAAAGAAATATTAAAATATCCTGGATAAATAAAACATAAATAAATGAACTACAACCAAAACAAATAAAATAAACTTTCAGACTCTGTTAACAAAACATTGCACTGAGATAATCATTATGTATTAAATTATTTTATTATTAAAATAACATATTAACAGCTGAAATGGCTGCTTGGGAAATATATAGGGTTTTTTGGTAATTCTTACTGCCTGTCAAACATTTACAGCTTTACTTTAAACACAAAAAGCACAAAAAGTCAATATGTTGAGTCCAGATTAGTACACAGTTGTAACATCTTCTTTATGACTGTAAATATTTATCAATGGGATTAAATTTTGAAAAATGTGTGTGTGTGTGTGTGTGTGTGTGTGTGTGTGTGTGTGTGTGCGTGTGTGCGTGCGTGCGTGCGTGCGTGCGTGCGTGCGTGCGTGCGTGCGTGCGTGCGTGCGTGCGTGCGTGTGTGTGTCAGGTGAGGCGTACGAGGAGCCGAGGCTGACTTGTTGGTACGGAGAACTTCCCTACACCTACTCTCGCTCCACCATGGCTGCTAACACACAGGTGACATCATCTCATTATTAAACCTTTAATCCACCAAAACACACACAATAACCATATCCACTTATTTATTTATTTATTTATGTATTCATTTATTTATTTATTTGTCTATCTATTTATTTATTATTCACTTTTTCTAAAGAAGCAATCACACAAACTATGTGAAACACATTATATGTGAAATATGATGAAATTAGAAAAAAAGAAAGTAGATACATTGTTGTAACCGAAATAGCTGATAAGAGTTTAATTTAAGAGCTGATATCTAGATATCTAACATGGTTTTATCTATAATAACCAAAATCATTATACATATATCGACTATATATTTATACATTTATTATGATTTTATATTTACTATTTACTTATATAATATATTTTATATTACCCATTTAAGTATAAGTAGTATTAAGTAGATTCTAAAAATGTATTTAAATAAATAAAATAATGTAATATATATATATATATATATATATATATATATATATATATATATATATATATATAATTTTCTTTTTTTCTTAATTTCCTACCATAGTATTTTTTTCTTTTCTGACCTTTTCCCACTGGTTTCATTATATAAATATATATAAATATATATATAAATTAAGAAAAAAAAATAAAAATGTATATATATATATATATACGTATATACATTTTTCTTTTTTTTTTTCTTAATTTCTTACCTTAGACCTTTTTCCCACTGGTTTCATTATATAAATATATATATAAATTAAGAAAAAAAAATGTATATATATATATATATATATATATATATGTATATACATTTTTCTTATTTTTTCTTAATTTCTTACCTTAGACTTTTTTCCCACTGCTTTCATTATTTTATTTGTTTTTTTAATAAATATAAATATATATATATATATCTTTTTTTTTTATTATTATTATTTTTTTTTTACCACTCTCTTGTCGTGTATTTCTCTTTTTTTATAGTTTAGATTTTTTTTTATGTATCTAATTAATTCTCTAAATAATTTCATGTTTTAACTCTTTCTCTTTTAACTCTCCCAGTGGCATCCGGTGCTGTTGAGCCTCCGTGCGGCCGTGCAGCAGGCGAGCGGCTGCAGCTTCAACTCTCTGCTGTGTAATCTTTACCGCGACGGACACGACAGCATCGGCTGGCACAGCGACGACGAGGCGTCTCTGGGACTCAAACCAACCATCGCCTCCGTCAGCCTGGGAGACACCAGAGTGTTCAGCCTCCGCAAGCAGCCGCCGCCGGTCAGAATAACTGCTGTCCACTGTAACATTCACACTTTATAAACCATTATAAATCTGTCCGTTAGATACTTGAACCTCTGAACCTTTTTCTCTTAAATCTATATAAATCTATAAGTCATACAGCTCTATGGAATCAGCTCAATCATGGCTAGAAGTGGGAACAACTAAAGCTTTCTTTTGTGTAGTGCAAGGGTCTCAAACTCAAATTACCTGGGGGCCGATGGAGGCAGTATCAAAATGACCCAAAAAAAGACACAAAATGACAGAAAAAAAGCCTAAATTACTTAAAAAGGACACAAAATGACCCAAAAAGACACAGAATTACCAAAAAAAGACACAAAATTATTTAAAAAAGACACTAAATGACCCTAAATGACACAAAATGACCAAAAAAAATACACAAAATTAGTAAAAAAAGACAGAATTATTTAAAAAAGACACAAAATAATTAAAAAAAGACACAAAATGACCAAAAAAAAGATTAAAATACTTTATATATATAAACCACTATAAATCTGTCAGTTAGATACTTTAACCTCTGAACCTTAAGATGTTTCAGGGTGTTTTTTCCTCCTGTCACATTTTACTCACTGTGTCCCTATTTTTTTATCTGAAATCTATATAAAATCTATATACAGGATCATCTCAATGAATTAGAATATGATGTAAAAGTCCATTTCCAGTAGTTCAAGTCAAACAGCCCCAACCAAGTATTGAGTCATATAGATGGACAAACTTTTCAGAGGCAACATTTCCATATATAACATTTCCACAACCCATTAAAGATATATATGGAAAACAAAGAAAGGAGAGAGGTGGTGCTGTGGTGGGAAACAGAGCAGGATTAAGTCCAGTATTGTGTTTAGTCTCTGCAGAGTATTTAGAGGCCTGTGTTTAATAGTTGAGTGTAATTTTAGGTGTTAAAGTAAACTATTGTTCGGAGGCCAGCTCCATTAGTCACCATGCAGACGAGCTGTAGTGGCATTTAGTGGCTTTTAGTGTTAATGTGTGTGTTTTATTTGACGTTTGTACATGTGTTTTACTGTCTTTGTTCAGGAGGAGAACGGGGACTACACCTACGTGGAGCGGATCCGGGTTCCTCTGAGTCACGGCACGCTGCTGCTGATGGACGGAGCCACACAAGATGATTGGCAGGTAGGCTGCACCAATCACAGGCCGTATAAAAAACTCATGAAAACACCAACAACTGGACTAAGAGAGGGATCAGAATCAGGCAGAAATCAACAAGTGCTTTAAAAAGTGTTCAAAGATTCTGGTTTTGTTAGTGTCCCAGAGTTTACCTGTCAATCAAACTACTTGAGGATTACTGTGTGTTCTTTGTGTTTAATGTTGCGGTTACTACTTGCACTAGTCTTTGGGTTTTTCTATTTATACCAGGGGTTTCAAACTTGAGGCCCGCGGGCCAATTGTGGCCCTAGTGACGATATTTTGTGGCCCCCACCTTGATATGAAAGTTTAATGTGAGTTTTATATGAATGCCACTTTACCGTGTTGTGTGTGGAAGGTCCCTTTAATTACTTTTTTGGGTTTTTGTTTTTTTTGTAATTTTGTGTCTTTTTTTTAAATAATTTTGTGTCTTTATTGGTAATTTTGTGTCTTTTTTTATAATTTTGTGTCTTTTTTTGGTAATTTTGTCTTTTTTAAAGTAATTTAGTGGTTTTTAAGTCTTTGTGTCTTTTTTGTAATTTTGTGTGGGTTTTTTTTGGTAATTTTTTGTCTTTTTTTGTCATTTTGTGTCTTTTTTAAGTAATTTAGTCTTTTTTAAATAATTTTGTGTCTTTTTTAAATAATTTTGTGGATTTTTTGGTCATTTTGTGTCTTTTTTTGTCTTTTTTAAAGTAATTTAGTGTTTTTTCAGTCATTTTGTGCCTTTTTTTGTAATTTTGTGTCTTGTTTTTGGTCATTTTGTGTCTTTTTTTTGTAATTTTGTGTCCTTTTTTTTTTAGTAATTTTGTGTCTTCTTTTCTGTCATTTTGGTAATTTGAGTTTGAGACCCCTGATTTATACCAAACAAGGTTGGTGAGAAAAACGTCTGCAGGTAAAGACAAAGAAGTGAATGAGCTGAAGTGCATTTTAAAGGGGACGTGTTTTGCTCACTTTTAGGTTTATACTTGTATTTTTTAGTTTTTTTATTAAAAAAACTTTTATATATTATACTTTTATATATTATACATTTTCATTAACTGTCTGTCCTCTCTGATACCTGACCGATTTCTTTTAATCATTACAGATTTTAGCTTTAAGATTTTGCTTTAACTATTATTAAAATGGAAGCTTTGACATGAATGAATCCATAAAGTCACGCACTGGAAACCTCGTCGCCTCAGCCAGTGTGTGTGTGTGTGTGTGTGTGTGTGTGTTTGTGTGTGTTTGTGTGTGTGTGTGTGTGTGTGTGTGTGTGTGTGTGTGTGTGTGTGTGTGTGTGTGTGTGTGTGTGTGTGTGTGTGTGTGTGTTTGTGTTCAGACGATCAGGTTCCTCCTCTCGCCGTCCGGCAGTGAAGAGCTTCAGATTAATGATTCTCATTTGTTTTACAATCAGAACAGCGAGTGGCCTGGTGTGTGTGTGTGTGTGTGAGTAGAGGGAAGAGGAAGAAACGGCATTTAGTTGCAGTCACAATACATAATTACAATAAGTGTTTGAATTTATTACAGACTAATTGTGATCCACCTTTGAAAGAACAGATGAAAACAAGCTCCACTTCTGTCTAAACTAGGCCACTCTCTGTTTAGTTTGACATTTTGTTAAACGTTGTTTGTGCAGAAAACATAGAAACAAGAATATATAATGAGACAGGAGAGAACAGAAACACGTTTACATGACACTAGAAAAAACTGAATTATTGCCTTAATCTGACTATAACTGGATAACTGACTGATGTCAGAGTTCTCCAACTCCGATTAGGACACCCAGATAATGTGATTGGACTAGGATTTACACCAACATGTATGACAAGACAACGCATGCTCCGTATGCTCCACCCCACGCTGGTGTTTGACCCTGGAACAAAAACATCCAAGAAAGCCGGTCAGATTAGCCGGTCGCACATTATTTTTATTGGTTATTATCAAACAAACCATGTTAAATGTCTAGATATCAGCTCTTAAATTAAACTCTTATCAGCTATTTTTTGTTGTTGTCATTATATTTGTCCAAACAAATGTAGCTTTAGTTGTACCAGGCATTAAAATGCATTGAAGAAAACAAACAAACTGACCAAAAAAGACATAAAATGACCAAAAAAGACACAAAATGAACAAAAAAGACACAAAATGAACAAAAAATATCTGCAATGACCAACAAAAGATACAAAATGATCAAAAAAAGACACAAAATTACCAAAAAAGACGTATAATGACCAATAAAAAGACAATTGATAATGATTCTTGGTTATTATCAATAAAACTTTTGTTGTAATCATTATATTTGTCCGAACAAATGTACCTTTAGTTGCACCAGGCATTAAAAAGAACAAGAACCTGAAGAAAACAATGGTCTAATAATTTTTTCCATGACTTTATTCCAGTTTTAAATGCTGAATCAAACTCTTTTGTAATGTAAATATTTATAGAGTTGTACTGATACGACAGTTGGAGCCTTATTTAGCAACATGTTGTGCTGAAACGATGACGCTGCTCACGCTAAAAAGCATGTGAAAATAAAAAATAAAAAGTGTGAGGAAAGTAAAGGGTGTGAGTGTGAACAGAGTGAGTGAGAACTAGAGAGACAGTGAAGAAGGTCACAGGTGTTTTATGGGACTCCTCCCGACCATCTCACAAAGGTTTCATGTCTCCTTTAAAGATGTTGCCAGAGGAAGAAGATCACAGCGTCCATTAATTCTCCCTCTTGTCACTTCAGTCCTGCTCTGCTTAATAAACCCTCCTGGCTCAGAGAGAGGGCTTTGGAAAGGAGCGCTAAATATTTAACTAAAGCTGTCCGTCAGGCTGGAGCTGCTTCATGTGTTTGATGAGGATACAGGTTGTTCCTCTGGGTTCTTTGACTCGGCTGAGGAACCTTTCACCTCCTTTATGAGATGTGTGTGAAGGAGGAGTGTGTGAAATCTCTCTCACGTGCAAAACGTCCAGACATCAGTTTGGAGTTTTCTCTCTGTTTTCCCCGAATGTTTCAGCACTTGGTTTGTCTTTTCCCCCACATGTCAAATGGTACAAAATGTGTTTTTCTGCTTTTGGATTTTCTGTTCCTGCAAAAACAAGAATAAGTGGAATACAAGTCTCATTTATCCAGTTTTATGATTTTCAAACACAAGTTTTTCACTATTTCCAACACTTTCTCCACTGCAGTCTGCCATTGTTTTGTTTAGTTGATTGTGCTTGAAAGAGCCCACTTTATACTATCCACCGGGCTTAATCATAGGTTTTATTCTTCTGTTTCTTCTATGTTTTTTCCGGTCGACTACTCCTCCCAGAGTTTTGGTCGCACATACACTAAGGCCCCGTTCACACGAGGACGGTCTGAACAGAAGACGCAAAAGTGGCGTCTCGTCTTCACTTTTTATTCCGTGTTTAGACGAGCGTTTTCAGGAGGAAATCTGCTGCATACGGTGACGCAAAAGTGTGTGAAATTCGATTGTATGCAGCCAGGCGGCATCACTTAAAGCCATAAGAGCATCTTTGGGCATGCAGAAGTTTTCACGCCACACATTTTCATCAGCTACTCCTTCCACAAAGTTCTCCACCATCACTAGATCTCCCAGGTCTCGTTCACAGCCGTCTGGCTCGCCTCCGACCAATCGCTGCATCCAGAATGTGATGGAGGTAATTCCAGATCCTTCTCTGTTCACTAATACTATCTGTACATATCCTGGACATTTGGTGGAAAAACTCCTGTAAGTTTATTAGAGCTGCCAGAGCAGCTTGAAGGTCCCACCATGGAAATAATCCCACGTTTGTTTATTTCCTGTACTGGAGCATGTATGTGACGTAAACACATACGTGACGTGAGCAGATCAGATCAGAGTTTTGTGTCTTGTCAGTGTAGACGACACGCTACGGAGGAGAGGATTACACTTTTACACTTTGGAGGGTGGTTTCAGATTTTTGCGTCTTTAAGCCCCCAAAACGCCGTCACCATCTAAACGAAAGGCACTTCAGATAAAATATTTTGTCGTTTTCACCCGCAAGCGTCCTCGTGTGAACGGGGCCTAAAAACGTATCGAATCGACCGGCTCGGCCATGACAAGTGTGCTACGACTTTTCTGAGGGTTTCGACAAACGGTTTTCAAGTTATTGTGCAAAAACACGCAAAAAAATCCCCCCAATGTAACCCTATGGAGAGGCTAGAGTGGATGACATCATCGCTAGAGTGGAGAGGGAGAGAAAAAATTGTCAAAAAATTAATTTGGAAACTGCGCTCCAGCCGCAGATACACTCTACAGAAATAATTTATACATAGAAACGTAGGAAAATTCATCTTCTCCCTCACATTGGTGTGGTAAAGCTGTCAGAGTTATAGTTTGGGCGTAGGATGCACAGATGAACACCAACACCACCCACAGCCTCATAGACCGCCATGGTAAAAAGGAGAGAAAAACACATATGTAGACGTTCAGGAAGAACTCAGGACGCTCAAAGAGAAGTCGGTTCAGTGATAGGAGCTACGGTTTAGACAAAAATGCTTTCTGTTCGAGGATAACTTTTTGCTGTTTTTCGCCCTCTGTCAGTGGCTTCACAGGAATTTCAGTTGATTGCTCTGCTCTGATTGGTGGCTGCCGCCTGGCCCTGGTTGCTTAGCAACCATAGCCTTTAGAGTCTCTGTTCATTTGTGGAATCATGCAGGAAATACTAAACTGTTTTTCTGAATTCTGAGTGGGTCCATTCTTCATAACAAGTCCTTTTACTTTTGATACTTTAAGTACATTTTGATACTTTTGTACTTTTACCTCAGTGTGTTTTGAATGCAGGACTTTTACTGTAGTGGAGTAATTTCACAGTGTTGTACTAGACATTTTACTTCAGTAAGGGATCTGAATACTTCTTTTACTTGGCATGGCTACACATCAACTTAAAATGACATCAGGTTCATGTGGATCTGTTCATCTCTTATGATTGGTTCGAGTCAGAGCTGAGACAGACCAACATGGTCTCACAGAAATCCGTGAAATAGCCACGGATTTCGCTTAACTCAAAATCCGTGGAATAGCCACGGAATCGCTCAAATTTCCGTGAAACTGACACGGATTTCGCCACAATGCAAGTTAATGACAGCCATATCCCGTGGCTATTCCAACATACGTGATTATGAGTGATTATGTACATTCACTGAGTGAATATTTAGAAAATAAAACATATATTTCTCGCTAGAAATGTGATCAAAATCCATTTTTATGCAGAAACTAAGTCAAAATATTGATTTTTCACTAAAAATGAGAGAACTGTCCGCCATGTTTTTTGTTCTGACCGCCGGGACCTTGAAAGTCACGTGACTTGGAACAAACCAATAGCCACAGGATATGACTGTCATTAACTTGCATTGTAGCGAAATCCGTGTCAGTTTCACGGAAATTTGAGCGATTCCGTGGCTATTCCACGGATTTCTGTGAGACCAGGTTGGACAGACAGTGTCAGACGAGTTGACAGTTGTATAGGGATGGGTACCGAATTCGGTACTTTTATAGGTACCGACCGAATTCCGTCGGTACTACCGAGTACCGATTCAAGTAAAATCAAACGGTACCATGTTTCGGTACCTTAATGGCGTTACCTTTAAACTGATCATTGATTTCAACCTGTTTTCATTTAACGTCTTGATTAACAAGCGTGCTGACGATCGCACTATTTTTTTATTTACCTCCTCGTCTGGTCCTGTCTGCTCACCGCGGCCACTAGCCACTAGCTACTGCCCTCTTCCAACCCGGTGCAGAGACGAACAGCCGGCTCTCGGCCTGCTCGCCTCCAGCTACTATCTCTCCAATGTCTCTACCCGGGCTTGGCCTTCATCTGTCTCCAGATTGGACCTTCCTTACTCCGTTTGCTCTCTCCATTCTTCTGTAGACCAGTCATTAGCAGCTAGCAGCTAGCTGCTGCATCTCTGGTCCTCCGCTAAAACTCCGCTCTTCAACTCAGGAATATTACCGGCCACTTAACTCCAAACTGCCTCGCTGAAATTAAATCCCTCGGACTCCTGCGTCATCCTCGATATGTGCACAGAGCAGCCCGACTCAACTTTGTTTATTCCATCATGCTATGCCCACAATACTGTCTGACCGGTGCTGCGCCGCACAGCTACGACGTCATCACAACAAATCACACGTGCACTTGCAACCTTTTTTTTTTTTTTTTCTCCTCCGTGCTTTGCCACCTGAGAGCTCCTCTGCATTCTTTGATAACACTGCAACCTTCATGTTACAAAATGCACGTTCACTCAACAATAAAGCACTGCTCATCCTGGATTTTATATTGTTTTGATATATTTTTTAAAGTTTATATTTTCAAACGCAAAAGTACCGAAAATTGGTACCGTTGAGTACCGATACCGATTCCCAGGTACCAGGTATCGGTACCGTATCGGTTCAAATGTGAACGGTACCCATCCCTACAGTTGTATCTGATGAGATAAAATCTCTCTGTGTATGTCTCCACCAGCATCAAGTGGCTAAAGAGTACCATGACCGCGGCCCGCGCATCAACCTGACCTTCAGAACCATCCACCCGGAGCCAGAGGGCCACCGGCCGGGATCCAAGCTGAGATCCACAACCAAGTAAAGTCTCTCAGAGTCTCAGAGTCACGCTGCTGCTAGAGCTGAGAACCAGACTTTAGATCATTAATGATGGAGAGATTTAGCCACACTGCAAAAAAATGTGTCTAAAAACCAGATAAAGACACTAAATCTGAGGGAAATGATCTTGCTGCATGGACAGATAATTTACCTTGACAAGATTTATTAAATTAACATTATTAAATCTAGAAATAAGCATGTTGAACACTTAAAATAAGAGATTAACTCTTAAAACAAGATAAATTAAAGCTGCCAGCAGTGATGAACTGGCCCGAGCAGAGTGACCTGATGATTATTTGGTTCTTACCAAGATAAAAAAAACTTTAGATTTAGAAGTGTTAGATAATTTATGTTGTTTTAAGAGTTAATTTCTTATTTTAAGTGTACAACATGCTTATTTCTATATTTAATTTAAAAAAAACAGGGAAAAAAAGTCAGAAAAACAGAAAAAAATGAGACAGAAAAACAGGGGGAAAAAATTACTACGAAAAACAGGAAAAAAATTACTACGAAAAACAGAATAAATACTCTGAAAAACAGAAAAAATTGTCAGAAAAACAGAAAAAATTGTCCTTAAAATAAGAAATTAACTCTTAAAACAAAATGATTTGTGTCTTACCAAGATAAAAAAAAAACTTTAGATTTAAAAGTGTTTAATAATTTATCTTGTTTAAAGAGTTCATTTCTTATTTTAAGTGTACAACATGCTTATTTCTAGATTTAATTTAAAAAAAACAGGGTGAAAAAAGTCAGAAAAACAGAAAGAAAAGTCAGAAAAACAGAAAAAAATTAGACAGAAAAACAGGGGGAAAAATTACTACGAAAAACAGGAAAAAAATTACTACGAAAAACAGAATAAATACTCTGAAAAACAGAAAAAAATTGTCAGAAAAACAGAAAAAATTGTCCTTAAAATAAGAAATTAACTCTTAAAACAAAATTATTTGTGTCTTACCAAGATAAAAAAAAATTAGATTTAAAAGTGTTTAATCATTTATCTTGTTTTAAGAGTTACTTTCTTATTTTAAGCGTTCAACATGCTTATTTCTAGATTTAATAATCTTAATTTAATAAATCTTGTCAAGGTAAATTATCTGTCCATGCAGCAAGATCATTTCCCTCAGATTTACTGTTTTATCTGGTTTTTAGACACATATTTTGCATTGCAAACATGGCTCCGTCTTTCTCCTTAAAGTCTAGTCTCAGTGTGAATAACAGCTCTCTGCAGCTGAAGTCACCTGCTGATAATTGAACCATAATAACTGCAGTCGTGACCAGCGGTGATTATCAGATATCAGTGTTTTCAGAGAAGCTGAGCAGAAGAACGGGTCATAATGAAGATTTACAACTCTGCATATGACTTAAACTTATGTATTCACATTCAGCTGTTTCTGCACATTTGAGTCAATAATCGTCGATGTGATTTTGGGTGAAATGACGGAAGGAACTTGCTTTTTCTTTGGGAGGTTTTTTGGTTTTGGAGAGAAGGTAGTCTGTATAAAAAGAGAAGGAACAAGTAAAGTGGCCACTTTAGTAATTCAGCCTGTAATTGGTCTGATTCTGCTGCTCAACAAGATCCGTCTGTTCACTCCCTCAAAGAGCTGCTTCAGGTTTAAAACCTCCAGGTTACCATCAGCCACAGTCCTTAAAGTTCACCTGAGGAGACACACACACACACACACACATTCTTGTACTTCTATCTTTGTGAGGACCCTCATTGTAACAGTGAATTCCCTTGCAAGGTTATAATAGTTTTGGATTTTTCATTAGTTTTCGTTTTATTTTGTTGTAAATTTTTGTTTTCAAATTCAGTTATTTTTAATTAGATATTAGAATGAGTTTGCTAGTTTTAGTTTATTTTTCATTTTATTGAAATGCTTTAGTTTTAGTTTAGTTTTTATTAGTTTTAGTTTTTTGTAATGGGGTATTTGTTGGGTGGGAGATTAAAAGAGGTCACAGTAAATTTTGCCTTTATTTCCTTTGTCTGACCCATCTTCATTATGTATGAAAAAAAAGTTGACAAAGAGGAAAATGAAGGAAATTTTCACTATAATTTTAGTTAGTTTTGTAACCACACAATACAGTTTCAGTTAATTATCATTATCATGTAACCTTTAACCCTTAAAACAAAGTCTGAAATCTCAAAAAAGCCTTTAAAGAAGTGAGGGCAAAAATGTCCTCACTCTGTTGGTTAAAAACGTGTTCCGGTCCTCACTATGTGGGAAGTACAAGAACACACACACACACACACACACACACAGTTTACCTTTCTCAAGTTGCTGCATCTTCCACTGAAAAACAACATATTGCAAATATTTTTATTTACTTTTTATGTGCAGAAACGTACACTACAAAATTAAAATGCAGGAATAAGTTTAAATAAGTCATAAGTAAAATCAATCTGTGTATCATTCGTTCTTTCCATTTTCAATTGGCAATCAGAAATCAAATAATGAAAAATTGACTGGTTATTTTGTTATTTGTTTTTTATTATAATACAAAAAAACGGGAAAAAAATGCTTGTTTTTTTCATATTTCAATATTAGAGATCAAAAATACGAAATGGAAAAACGGGCACCAGGACTGAATTTTATTTTAATATTTAATTGGTCGGGTTGACGGCTCACTTGACCAACAGTTTAACTTCCGGGTCACGTAAACAGAACGAATGATACACAGATTAAAATCAACAAAACCAAAACAGTTTTCTAATGCACATTTAAATCAGAACAAACAAAATAACTAATTATTACAGATTGTTTCTCTGTTTCAGGGAGTTCCAAGTCAATCTTGCTGCGTTTGACCCTATAAAAACCTTCAGTGGTTCCACTGATTGATTAATAAAAACATATTCTGTGTATGAAATGTATAATTGAGGTACAGCTGTACAGCTAACAACAGGAAATCAAGGGACGTTACCTGCATAACTGTTTTAATTTGCAAGTTGACGTTTTTTTTTTTTTTTGATTGAATTGATCTTTGATTGATCAAAAACAATTCAAACTAAACCAAGAAGTCCATTTCTGTACAACAAACAACCTAAAGAATCAGACAAACACATTCACATGTTAATAATGGGATACAGTGGTAAAAAAGAGCCTGAATTAAACTAAAGAAACAGAAATAAAGCACTTAA
The DNA here is from genome assembly GCF_030273125.1 of Centropristis striata. Classification (NCBI taxonomy): domain Eukaryota; kingdom Metazoa; phylum Chordata; class Actinopteri; order Perciformes; family Serranidae; genus Centropristis; species Centropristis striata. The sequence goes on from NC_081522.1 coordinate 38,730,507, forward strand.
AATGTTGAGATTCCTGTGTTTTCAAAGCTAGAGTAAGGATATTTTTATTTTGGCAGATTACCAGAGCTCCTTTATATGGACAGTTTTAGATGCTATAACATGAAATTAGCATCTAAAACTGAATCAATGAAGGAAAATCTGAATGTTAGAGGTGATACAAACAGATTTATCTGAAAATGTGACAGGATTTCTGTTATTCTGTAACTCTGAAGAGATGAAGGAGGTGTTCTAGTTCTGTGGTTCTGATGATAAACATGATAAAGAAACAGGAGAAAGAATCACCAATACAGTTAAAACATAAAGTGTGTAGTTGCTAATCGAGGATTTTGAGATTCCTGTCGATTTAAGTTATTAATATTTACTTTTCTCTTTTGGGTTGATCACCAGAGCAACTTTTTATGAATGAATTACTTTGTTTTTTCTTCCAACATGACACTTTGCAATTGCAATTGCATGAATTAATGAAAATCCATTTGTTAAGGAAGGAAAACTGCTTTAACTGCCCTCTAACTGGCAGGATTTCTGTTTATTTTCTAATGAGAAACAGGAAGTGTTCTTCTTCTGTGGTGTTGAAATAAACTGTTGCTTCTCTGACTTTTTACTCCTTTTGTGTCCTCTGTTCCAAAAAACATAACATACCTTATTTATACATTTTTAAAAAATCATAAATTGGAATACAAACTCTTTCCTGATTCTACCTGAACTTTAACTTTCCTTTTATTTGCACAGAATTATGTAATTTTCTAACATTACTTTTATCTGTTGTTTTTGTCCGTTTTTAACTTGTCTTTTTGTTTTGAAAATTGCTCCATAAATAAAGATTATCATAATAATAATAATAATAATAATAATAATAATAATAATTATTATTATTATTAAGTAGTTAGAATTGGTCTTACCTTGACAACAGTAGATGCATCAATAATAATAATAATCCGATAATATATTTAGAATAAATATTCTGCATAAGAAGTACTTTTACATTTGATACTCTAAGTACGTTTTGATACTTTTGTACTTTTACTTCAGTAAGTTTTGAATGCAGGACTTTTACTGCAGTGGAGTAATTTCACAGTGTTGTATTAGTACTTTTACTGCAGTAAAGGATCTGAATACTTCTTCTACTTCTAAGAGATACTTATACTTCCCTTTATGTAACTTTATACTTCTACTCCACTACTTTTAGCTGACAGCTTTAGTTACTTTTCAGGTCGAGATTTAACATGAAAAACATGATACATTTAAAGTGAATACACATTTTAATATAAATGAAACCACATAACAATATATTAAGTAGTTAAAACAACAATGCTGCTTACATAAATGCATCGATAATAATAATAATAATAAATTAATATATTTAGAATATATAAAACAATCTGAGTGGGTTCATTCTGCATAACGAGTACTTCTACTTTTGATTCTTTAAGTACATTTAGATGCTGATACTTTTGTACTTTTACTTGTATATTTATACTTCCCTTTATGTAACTTTATACTTCTGCTCCACTACATTTTAGAACCAAATATTGTACTTTTTACTCCACTTTTACATAAAAAAAAAAATCATAAATTGGAATACAAACTCTTCATTTTTTGCAGCACTAATATTGTCTGCAGAGTTCAAACAGAATCTCATGTTGTGACGGGAAGTTTGTCATTAAACATGCTGCAGTCTGCCTGATGTTTGCTAAATACAGAGACGGTGGAGGATCATGTAACTTTTGTTGAGACTATAATCAAAAGACATGATATGGTTTTGTATCAGAAAACATCTTATTGACATTTTATTCAAATTGTGCCACATTGCAGTCACGTAGTGTTGTTGACCTTATATTCAACAGGTCAAAACAAAAAGAAAAAAAGCTTTTCTGGCTGTTATTAAATGACATAACTGAGGAACAGAAGGTCTGATACTGAATTCCTGATCTTGAAACTGTGGTGATTTTGTCCGCCACGATTAAATTAACCTGATCGTCGGCGATATTTCCATTTTAAAATGCGTCTCTCCTGCAGATCTAATCAACACTTTCTACACCAGTAGTCCACCAACCACCAGGGGGCGGGGCCGTTTTTCTCCCCTGTAAAAAGCCTGGTTGCTGATTGGATAGAACGCTAAACAGGATGTGACGTAGTACTCGACGCCACAACAATACGCCATTTGTAAAAGCCGGCGAAGCAGTGTTGCCAACTTAGCGACTTTGTTGCTATATTTAGCGACTTTTCAGACCCCCTTCACGACTATTTTTCAAAAAAGCGACTGGAGACAAATCCAGAAATTTTTTCTGGTGTTATTGGAGACTTTTGGAGACTCGTTCTTACTTTTCTTAACGAGCTGCGAGGGCCGGAGGCTCGTTAAGAAGAGTAAGAACGAGTCGAAGTGGCACAGTCCTCCTGCAGCAGTCTCTCCCAGCTGCAGAGCCGAACGGGATGTTAACCCCTTAGCGTCTAGTCTGCAAATTGCTAACAGGCTTACAGTTAGCTCTGTAGCAGTACAGTGTGTATGTGCTAACAGGCTAACAGTTAGCTCTGTAGCAGTACAGTGTGTATGTACTAACAGGCTAGCAGTTAGCTCTGTAGCAGTACAGTGTGTATGTGCTAACAGGCTAACAGTTAGCTCTGTAGCAGTACAGTGTGTATGTGCTAACAGGCTAGCAGTTAGCTCTGTAGCAGTACAGTGTGTATGTGCTAACAGGCTAACAGTTAGCTCTGTAGCAGTACAGTGTGTATGTGCTAACAGGCTAACAGTTAGCTCTGTAGCAGTACAGTGTGTATGTGCTAACAGGCTAACAGTTAGCTATGTAGCAGTACAGTGTGTATGTGCTAACAGGCTAACAGTTAGCTCTGTAGCAGTACAGTGTGTATGTGCTAACAGGCTAACAGTGAGCTCTGTAGCAGTACAGTGTGTATGTGCTAACAGGCTAACAGTTAGCTCTGTAGCAGTACAGTGTGTATGTGCTACCAGGCTAACAGTTAGCTCTGTAGCAGTACAGTGTGTATGTGCTGCTGCTGCAGGAGGTGTTCACTTAGCGATCTCTGTTTGTTTACAACAAGCACCAGACACTCAAAACTGTTCCTATTGTTTGTTTAAAAGTGGTGCAGTAAAAATACAGATGTTTTCCCTAACATGATGAATAATCATGATTACAATATTGATTATAATTTTGTTCATAATCATGCAGCCGTAGTGTCAAGCATCCAATTTTTAGCTTCTTTTCAGCAACATCCAGCATCGACCATCATGACGTCATTTTAGCTTCACCAGAATTCTAGTAATGTGTTTCCATTGTTTTGAGCTTCACTGTTCTGGATAATTAACAGTTCTGCTGTGTAAACGGAGGCTGAAACCTTCACTGAACCGTCCTCTGGGTGATTCCTCATCATTTCATATTTGTTATTATATTCAGACTTTAGATCACTGGTGGTGTAACATCAACTTGTTGGTTCATGCCGATCACCTTCTCTGCAGTTTATTAATAGTTGTTTGTGCTCTGATCGGAGGTTTCTTCAGCACTGAACAATGCTGTGAAACACAGACAGGCCTGACTCAGCTGTCAGGGAGACAGGACGAAGATTGTTTTTATATCGAAGCTTCATGTAGAACAAACTGTCCTGCAGTCCTAATGAAGACGTTGGAGGTGTTAACAGCCTAGACTGGCACAAAAAGCTTCACAAGAGCCAAGAAAGGAGAATTAAACCACACAGATCAGAGGCAGATCATACAGGATGATATAATCATCTCAGCTGCCAGTCAGAGAGCTGAGACGCCTCCACTGGCTCAATGTCTCCAACTCTAACTGAATATAAGACAGTATTTGTTTCTGGAAATTACATTTTGGAAAAAAAGGCACCCTAAACCCTCAAACTTTTGTTAAAATGCATTGAAATCAACAGAAAACAGTTGCCAACCCGGACACACGTAGAATGCTTTGCATCAGTGTCAAATCTTGCAGTCAACATTAAAAACAACTTTTGTTTAGATTGTCCTCACTCACCAAGTTACAAGATGCAAAAAGGGCTTTTTGGGTGCAGAATTTAAATGACAGAGGCTCCGTTGTCACTGTTACAAGTCAGTGTAGCGTCAAAACGGCTTTGAAGCTGTTTTTTTTCTTCAGATAAAATAGTTATGTAATTTTGCATTAAAAACTATATTTGTTGAGTTTTTTGTAAAATAAACATGCAGATTCCCTCTTACATACTTACATGAAATCCACTGAAACCAGTGTCCACCTAGAGACTGAAACTCACTTTTAAGAACCTCGTATACTTTTTACACTGATCTCTAATCTAATCTAATCTAATACACTGCAAAAAAAGAAAAGTTGGGTGAACTCAAAATTTCAAGGCAACAAATTTCGATAAAATTTTAAGTTGGACAATTGAACTAAATATTTTAAGTGTTGTTTTTGAGTTTGCTCAACTCTGAATTCAGATTTTTGTCAACTCAACTGTAAATTGTACTAACTTATAATTTTAACGATATAATAACTATATAATAACTTTTAATTCTTACTTCTGCTAACTTCTGCAATGTGCTGAATTGGCGCGATTGTAACGCTGCTATGAAATGTCAGCTAATGTTGCGACCACAATGTTGAGTTAGCATTGATACGCTAATGGCTACTCTTGTAGCTGTAACAAGCAGCGCCGCTAGCATCAGTTAGCCGCTAGCATCAGTTAGCCGCTAGCATCAGTTAGCCGCTAGCATCAGTTAGCCGCTAGCTTTTGCTAATGACCGAATTTCACCGATTTCCCGCAATTCACAACAAAGAAATAAGAGTTATCAGAACTATTGTCCCTTGTTGTGAACCCCAACTTAAAGATATAAGTAACAACAACTCACCAACTTGTTTTTGAGCAGACAACTGGCTTCCTTTGTTGTGCTAACTTACATTATTGCCCTAAATGTCAATAATTTATATTTCCAAGTTTTACCAACTTAAATCACTGTTTTAGGCCAAAAAATACAAGTTGGCTTTTTTGCAGTGTATGTCCCCATGATACATCCATAGATAAATGCTTCCTCTTCTAATGTCTGCACCGTCTTGTATGACCCAAAGAGTCTTTTTTACTGTTATCGGAAATCAAGGTCAGTGGCTTGAGTCTCCATCCTTATGGCAGATGCAGAGGAAATGGAAAGTGATGGAAAGTGACAGAAAGGATGTAAACTAAGTGGAAAATAGGGAGGATGTATATTTGTGTGTGGGGGGGAAAAAACACTAAAACCCAATGGATAATAATTCATGTTCGGGGTTGTTTACAGGGCAGATGTTTTCCCCAAAAAGACAAATAATTACTGTTGCAACTGTAATTAAAGAGTGGGACCAGGAGCCATAGATAGATAGATAGATAGATAGATAGATAGATAGATAGATAGATAGATAGATAGATCATACCCTATGTGGACATGAATCGATCACTTTTGCCTCCTCCCATATCACCTGTTTTGTCTTCATACGTATTCGTTCACTTAAGTTTGTCACAAGCAATTTTAGCCGACGTGATGGAGAAAAAAGAGCAGGTTTTCCCGACCATTTTGGATTAATTGCTTATTTATGTACTACTGTGGATTACATTACTTTTTTATTTCCATTTACTGTAATTATTTCTTTTTTTTTGGTAATATGTATTTGCAATTATTTATATTTTTGTAATATTTTTGTATTTTTTGTAATTATTTAGATAGTTAGATAGATAGATAGATAGATAGATAGATAGATAGATAGATAGATAGATAGATAGATAGATAGATAGATAGATAATTGAATAATAGAAAAAATAGATTTATAGATTTAAAAATAGATAGAGTTAAGAACCTGCAGAGATAGATAGATAGATAGATAGATAGATAGATAGATAGATAGATAGATAGATAGATAGATAGATAGATAGATAGATAGATAGACATATTATAAATACAAGGAATATATACTATAATATAATAACAGTGCAGAATTACTGCAATTGTATGAAGTGTATAAAACTAAACTAGTATACTAAAGGAATGGCATATAGAGCAAAATTATCTTTTAACTGGTGCATTTCTAGCAGCCACTCATTGTTTATGTGTCTGGTGAGTGAAGCAGATCTAACAGCTGCTTACATATTTTCTGCAGCTTTCTAATTCTGTTCCCTGGTTGAGTTTCTGTAAGTTAAGACCAGCGTGGTGCTCTGCTCAAACCAAACACCACTCCACTCTGACAGCCCGCCCTAAACTCTCTGCTGCCTCCGTTTTCCAAAGTGCCTTTCCATCAGCCGAGCAGTCACTGTAACCGTGACAACAACAACAACTTCTGACTCACTTTGTTCTCCTGATGTGTTAAAGTCTGACATGCAAACAGAGCAAACAGCTGTGGTGGAGCCGGAGCATGCAGGATGTGTTTTCATCTATTTAAAAGGGGATTCAGGGACTCACGCTGTGTAACAGGGTCAGAAAACATTATTCTCTATGTGTGTGTGTGTGTGTGTGAGTTAATGAGGAGGACCCTGGCTGTGTGCAGCAGGTTGTGTAACAGGTCTCTGGCCTTTAGTCGGTGCGGTGCAGGTGAGAGAGGATGTGGGGCCTCCAGAGGCTCAGCACAGATCGGGACATTTTGTGCTGAAAGAGAACGTGACATCTCTGAAACGGTCTGAACAGTTATTAAATGTTCGGGACGCTGCTCAATGTTCAAGAGTGTTGACTCACTGATTAGTGCTTGTTTTGTGCCTATTATAGAGCCATAATTAGAATAATTATTTAAAAAAAATGTTTGTTTTTATGATAATAAACCGGCAGCTGTGGTTGCCAGAACTTTACTGTAATAAACAACCTGGTCTCACAGAAATCCGTGAAATAGCCACGGATTTTCTTAACTCAAAATCCGTGGAATAGCCACGGAATCACTCAAATTTCCGTGAAGTTAATGACAGTCATATCCCAACCTGGTATTTTTTCCTATTGGTTTGTGTCCAAGTCACGTGACTTTCAAGGTTCCGGCGGTCGGAACGAAAAAAAGTGAAAAAATCAATATTTTGAGTCAAAATATTGATTTTTTCACTAAAAATGAGAGAACTGTCCGCCATGTTTTTCGTTCCGACCGCCGGAACCTTGAAAGTCACGTGACTTGGACACAAACCAATAGGAAAAAATACCAGGTTGGGATATGACTGTCATTAACTTGCATTGTAGCGAAATCCGTGTCAATTTCACGGAAATTTGAGTGATTCCGTGGCTATTCCACGGATTTTGAGTTAAGAAAATCCGTGGCTATTTCACAGATTTCTGTGAGACCAGGTTGGTAATAAATATGCACTGTAAAAAATGTTCGTAGAAATTACAGTAAAATACTGTCAAACTGCATCAGAAATAAGGTGTAAAATTAAAAATTGTATATTACCGTAGTAGACACTTAATTACCGTTAATCGTGGAATAGTACACAACTTAAACTGTAAAAATATTTTTTAAAATGTATGTAAAATTAATGGAGAAATTCCATAATGTCACAAAGACACAATTACCCTGAAAAAAACAACAGGATTATTCAATCTTAATACCTTTTTTTTTTCTTCTGATATTTGCATTTAAATTTACAGTAGAAAACCCACTCACTGTATTTTTTACGGTGAAGTTCTGGCAACCACAACTGCCGGTATTTTACCGTAAATTAAACAATTTATTTTACAGTAAAAGACCGTAAAATTTGATAAATTAGTTAATTCAGGTTCAGTAACAATGAAACACCATAAATGTATATATCAGCCAAAACAGTATTTTTTACATTTTTTTATTTTTTTAAATACATAACTCCACTGTAAAATACACTGGCAAAAATATATTGTAATATATATACAAGCCATCATTTTTGCATTTAACTTTTGTAAAAAAAAAACTTGTTCTCACTGTTAAATGTACTAAACACCATATCTCTAACAGAAATATACTGTTATATTTAATTTATGCGGCATTTATAAAGTATTTTCTGGTCAATTAAATGGCAGAACAGCGTTTCTTTTGATGGAATTTTTATTTTTATTTTTTACGGTAAAATATGGAATAAAATGGCAATCTTAAATGTGAAATCAACAGTGCTAATATAATTTTATTGTAATATTAGAAAAAGTTGCACCATGTAGTCAAAATAGGACAGAAACAAATAGCAGTCATTAAATGTGTTTAATTGTCTCCCTTTTACCTGCAGCCTTCTTTGTTCCTCAGTGATTCATTGATTTATACATTTTATCGTACTGTGCACCTCTTGCACCAATCAGATTAGTATTTTTGTGCATATGTGCCTGTGACCTCTCATGGTTTTGATAATCCTGTGTATTTATTGTTTTACATCACCTTTTCTGAGTAGCTCCTCACTCTTGCGGCTGCTTGTGTTAACAGTCATCAACAACTGGTCCAGTTACAAGCTAAAAACAAGCCTCGCCTCATTCTGGCCTCTGCAGAGGATCACTCAACTTCTTGCTTTACAATCTGGCAACCTGCAGGTTTGACATACATTCATGGAGTCTGACTGCAGGATCACATTTGTGTTTACTCATGTAAACATCAACTGAGGTCAGAATAACATCCACTGCTTGTCGTGGAAGTTCAGACATGTTTGATAACCAAACATTGTCACGTCTGGATTAATAAATCATCACAGATCAGATCTGGGTGTTGTTGCTACACAGATACACTGGTTTTGCTTGTTTTACTGGTTTTGCTGTGATTTCACTGCAATAGATGAATCAGAAGGATGCAGAAATAACTCCAACATGATGCAGATATGTGAAAAGTCTGAATTCATGCTTCGTTAGGTCTGACTGCAAGATGAGAAGCAAACAACTTTTAAAATGTTTGTTTTCTGAATGAAGTTCTGATCGATCAGATTTATGCTGTGCAGAAGATTCTCTCTACTGAGTGATCTTTTCTAGTTGACTCTGCATCCGTCAGCTTTAGGGAGCGTTTTAATATCTTCAGTCTTATTGTTGGGACTTTTTCATAAACCTCCAGTGTTGTACGTTGTTATCTCTATAAACCGATATCTGCATATGGATTTGGTTTTGGAGGTGTCTAGTTTCCGTTTGTAGTTTGAGTATTGACCATCACTTCTGAATAGCTTTGGTTGCTTGCAGGTAAACTGTCAGACTGTAAACAAAAACCAACAAACAGAAGAAAGAGGAAGTCTGTTATCTGTTATCCGAATATTTCAGAAATATTGGCCCCCAGACGCTCATTCATCATGTGATCATGACGGCTTCAGAGAGGTTCGCTGCTTGTTCTGCTGCCTCAAAGTGAACGAAAAATAAATAAAAAGTCAATTAATACAGCTGTAACTACATATGCACTGCAAAAACATGAAGCTTACCAAGTATTTTCTTCTTATATCTAGCAATAGTATCTTAATTATATTGTTTTGAGTATAATTTACCTGCTGACCATAGCTTTATGTCCTTATTTAATTATTAGCATTATTATTATGTGCTTATGTAATTATCTTATTGTTTAAAGACTTCTTTTTAAGATTGACATTATGAGCTTTTTAATGCTTTTCAAGCTATTCAACTGTTGAATATGGTGAGTTTTTACCTAAAATATTGGCTCCAATTGAGAGTTTTAGTTGCATGTAGTATGACAATCTCAAAAGCATTTACTACCACTAAAACGTGCTCGTTTCAAGTATTTCTGGCTTATTGTTATGTTATGTTCAAGCCACAATTGCTCAAAATAAGTATATTTGGATTTATTTCAAGCTATCATTGGTTTTTCCAGTTTCTAGATATTTTTACTTATTTAAAGAATTCTTACAAAGAAACATTTACTTACTGCACTGGCAGATAATTTTACTTGTTTCGAGCATGTATTTGCTTAATTCTAGTTATTTATTTCTTATTTTTTGTCAGTTTGTTTTTGCAGTGTGAGTGAGCGCCTTCCATAAACTGTAACTTGAGGCTTAAAAAATTTAACATCTATGTTGATTTACTGTTAAAGCTGCAGAATGTCTCAGTGCAACATGCTCAGACAGATTTAGTCTGACTTTAATAACAGAAAACAGACTGTCTGTAATGTCTGTAATGTCTGTAACGTCTTTCCCCGACTACACATTCACATTTAGACGTTGTCTTCCTGTCTCTGCAGCCGCTTCTCGCTCTGCCTCGTTATTGTTGACGTTTTTTCCTCTCTGCCTGGAAAGGAAGTTGGCGTGTGACAGGACAGCTAACGGACAAGCTGCCGGGCATTCCCCAGTTAGCCGCCGCGTGCTCGCTCCTGATCCAGACACCTGTTGTGCAGAGCGGGAAACTGTTTTGGGTTTTACAGGAACCTCATCAGAGCTGCTAACTCCTGATTAACTCTCTGTGGAGCCAGAAACCAGAGACCAGAGACCAGAGACCAGAGACCAGAGACCAGAGACCAGAGACTGTAAACTAACAGAGCTGCAGAGAGTTTTACTGCCATTATAAAGTCCTGAACCAAAAAGATATTAATAATTATCTAGCCAGGAAACTTACAGCTAGACTAAGTCCAAATACACAGTGTTACATCATCTTATAATTAAGCAACAAACATTGTTAATCAACCAAATAACCACAGATGTTTCTGTACACTGTAAAAAAAACAACCTGTTGTTTTTACGGTCAAAAAAAAAAACGGCAGCTGTGGCTGCCTGAGTTTGAGTTTGAGTTTATTTATTTAAAACAGGGACAATACATATTAATGAACATATACATGTAAATATGCAAGATTATAGCCAACAGCTAATTTCCATCTTTAGTCCCTTTGGCAGTTTGATGTCAATACCATAACCATAACAATAAAATCAATAAAACATCGATAACCTGAACTTTACTGAACTTTTTTAAATATTACAGTAAAATGATATTAGCACTGGTGATTTCACGTTTAAGATTGCCATTTTATTCCATATTTTACCGTATAAATAAAAAGTTTTTCCATCAAAAGAAACGCTGTTCTGCCATATAATTGACTAGAAAATACTTTATAAATGCTGCATATTACAGCATATTTCTGTTAGAGATATGGTGTTTAGTACATTTAACAGTATTTTTTACAAAAGATAAATGCAAAAATTACAGTGATGCTTGTATATATGACAGTATATTGTTGTTACAAACACGGTGCCAGTGTATTTTACAGTGGAGTATTTAAAAAAATAAAAAAACCTGTAAAAAATACTGTTTTACAGTAAATACAAATATATTTATAGCTGCTTGTTGGATAATTTGTTTGTATTATTTGTTGCCCGGGAGACTCGAGATTACTGAGGAGGAGGAGGAGGAGGAGGAGGAGGAGAAGAAATCATGAAGGGGGGGCAGAGGGGGGGTGAAGTGAATCGGTCAACTTGTTCCCAGAGCAGCTTCCCAGTAGATCACAGCATGACTTCAGACTAGATTACACACACACACACACATGCATGCACACACACACACATACATACACAGACACACATAGACATACACACACACACACACACACATACACACACATGCATGCACACACACACTTATACATACACAGACACACATAGACATACACACGTACATGCACACACACACACACACACACACACATACATAAACACACACACACACACACATACACACATACAAGCACACACACACACACATACATGCACGCATACACACACACACACATACATAAACACACACGCACACACACACACACATACATGCACGCACACACACACATACATGCACGCATACACACATACATGCACGCACACACACATGCATACACACACATATACATACACACACACACATACATGCACACACACATACACAGACACACACATACATACATGCACTCACATACATGCACACACACACACACACACACACACACACACACACATACATGAACACACACATACATACATACTTGCACACACACGCACACATGCAGACACACGTGCATGCACATACACACACACACACATACATGAACACACACATACATACATACTTGCACACACACACATACATGCACACATACATGCACACACACATACACACACACACACATGCATACACACACACATATACATACACAGACACACACAGACATACACACGTACATGCACACACACACACACACACACACACATACACACACACATGCATGCACACACACATACATACACACATACATGCACACACACACACATGCAGAACAAAATACAAGTGTATATATTGCATACATGACTCGTTTTATTTCCCAGCATGCAGCTGCAGGGACACGTTCTCTTCCTGTGTTACTGACCTGAGAGGAGGAGCAGGAGGAGGACACGTTCTCCTCCAGTGTTACTGACCTGAGAGGAGGAGCAGGAGGAGGACACGTTCTCCTCCAGTGTTACTGACCTGAGAGGAGGAGCAGGAGGAGGACACGTTCTCCTCCAGTGTTACTGACCTGAGAGGAGGAGGAGGAGGAGGACACGTTCTCCTCCAGTGTTACTGACCTGAGAGGAGGAGGAGGAGGAGGACACGTTCTCCTCCAGTGTTACTGACCTGAGAGGAGGAGGAGGAGGAGGAGGACCGTTCTCCTCCAGTGTTACTGACCTGAGAGGAGGAGCAGGAGGAGGACACGTTCTCCTCCAGTGTTACTGACCTGAGAGGAGGAGCAGGAGGAGGACACGTTCTCCTCCAGTGTTACTGACCTGAGAGGAGGAGCAGGAGGAGGACACGTTCTCCTCCAGTGTTACTGACCTGAGAGGAGGAGCAGGAGGAGGACACGTTCTCCTCCAGTGTTACTGACCTGAGAGGAGGAGGAGGAGGAGGACACGTTCTCCTCCAGTGTTACTGACCTGAGAGGAGGAGGAGGAGGAGGACACGTTCTCCTCCAGTGTTACTGACCTGAGAGGAGGAGGAGGAGGAGGAGGACCGTTCTCCTCCAGTGTTACTGACCTGAGAGGAGGAGCAGGAGGAGGACACGTTCTCCTCCAGTGTTACTGACCTGAGAGGAGGAGCAGGAGGAGGACACGTTCTCCTCCAGTGTTACTGACCTGAGGAGGAGGAGGAGGACACGTTCTCCTCCAGTGTTACTGACCTGAGGAGGAGGAGCAGGAGGAGGACACGTTCTCCTCCAGTGTTACTGACCTGAGAGGAGGAGGAGGAGGAGGACACGTTCTCCTCCAGTGTTACTGACCTGAGAGGAGGAGGAGGAGGAGGACACGTTCTCCTCCAGTGTTACTGACCTGAGAGGAGGAGCAGGAGGAGGACACGTTCTCCTCCAGTGTTACTGACCTGAGAGGAGGAGGAGGAGGAGGAGGACCGTTCTCCTCCAGTGTTACTGACCTGAGAGGAGGAGCAGGAGGAGGACACGTTCTCCTCCAGTGTTACTGACCTGAGAGGAGGAGCAGGAGGAGGACACGTTCTCCTCCAGTGTTACTGACCTGAGGAGGAGGAGGAGGACACGTTCTCCTCCAGTGTTACTGACCTGAGGAGGAGGAGGAGGACACGTTCTCCTCCAGTGTTACTGACCTGAGGAGCAGGAGGAGGACACGTTCTCCTCCAGTGTTACTGACCTGAGGAGCAGGAGGAGGACACGTTCTCCTCCAGTGTTACTGACCTGAGAGGAGGAGCAGGAGGAGGACACGTTCTCCTCCAGTGTTACTGACCTGAGGAGGAGGAGGAGGACACGTTCTCCTCCAGTGTTACTGACCTGAGAGGAGGAGCAGGAGGAGGACACGTTCTCCTCCAGTGTTACTGACCTGAGGAGGAGGAGGAGGACACGTTCTCCTCCAGTGTTACTGACCTGAGGAGGAGGAGGAGGACCGTTCTCCTCCAGTGTTACTGACCTGAGGAGGAGGAGGAGGACCGTTCTCCTCCAGTGTTACTGACCTGAGGAGGAGGAGGAGGACACGTTCTCCTCCAGTGTTACTGACCTGAGGAGGAGGAGGAGGACCGTTCTCCTCCAGTGTTACTGACCTGAGGAGGAGGAGGAGGACCGTTCTCCTCCAGTGTTACTGACCTGAGGAGGAGGAGGAGGACACGTTCTCCTCCAGTGTTACTGACCTGAGGAGGAGGAGGAGGACCGTTCTCCTCCAGTGTTACTGACCTGAGGAGGAGGAGGAGGACCGTTCTCCTCCAGTGTTACTGACCTGAGGAGGAGGAGGAGGACACGTTCTCCTCCAGTGTTACTGACCTGAGGAGCAGGAGGAGGACACGTTCTCCTCCAGTGTTACTGACCTGAGGAGCAGGAGGAGGACACGTTCTCCTCCAGTGTTACTGACCTGAGGAGGAGCAGGAGGAGGACACGTTCTCCTCCAGTGTTACTGACCTGTAAACATCCGTCTCTTCTCCTCTAAACAAACATTCTGCTGTCATTAGACTTGTTCTCCTTGTGTTTGTCTTCAGGGCTTCAGGGTTCCTGTTGTGTCCAGACAGTTTATGTCTGTTCAAACAGCTGCAGCGTTCACATAATGAAACATAAACACACGGAACAGTTACAGACTCCTGGGGAAGTTATCCTCCTGTCTTATTAAACTGTTATTAATCCTGTAGTCTAACTAAACAAACTACTATTGCACAAACTATGGAAAAGTGCTCCAGAAATGACTGAAATAATAAACACGTCCCTGCTGTATCTTACTATCCCTTCCACTGTAACAGAGGATTTCTTTCTCGTCTCTCACTGTTGCATAATTAACTGGAAGCTGCGTTCGTTTCCAGTTAGATTTCACAAACTGTAATCAAGGTTAGAATAGTTTTGGATTTTTTATTAGTTTTAGTTGAGTTTGCTCGTTTTAGTTTAGTTTTTATTAGTATTAGTTTTTTTGTAATGGGGTATGTCCTCCTCCTCCTCCTCCTCCTCCTCCTCCTCTCCTCCTCTTTCTCCTCTCTCCTCCTTTCTCCTCCTCTCTCATCCTCCACCTCCTCCTCTCTCCTCATCCTTTTCCTCCTCTCTCATCCTCCACCTCCTCCTTCTTCTCCTCTCTCCTATCCTTCTCTTCTCTCCTCTTTCTCCTCCTCTCTCCTTCTCATCCTCCTCCTCTCTCTTCTCCTCCGCTCTCCTCCTCTCTCCTCTCTCATCCTCCACCTCCTCCTCCTTTCTATCTCCTCCTCCTCTCTCTTTTTCCTTTTCTCTCTCCTCCTCCTCTCCTCCCTCCTCCTCTGCTCCCTCTTCTCCTCCTCTCCTTTTGTCCTCCTCTCTCTCCTCCTCCTTCTCCTCCTTCTCCTCCTCCTCCTCTTCTCTCCTCCCTCTCCTCTCTCCTCCTCCTCCTCTCCCTCCCTAATTCCTCCACCTATCATCCTCTCTATCTGCTCCTCTCCTCCTCCTCACGTTTCTTCTCAGTAATCCTGTTGGTTAGAGTCGACCTCTGACCTCTGACCTCTGACCTCTGACAGACCAACAGTGTGTGTGCGTGTTTCTCTCTAACCGTGTTAACTGGAGATCTACTGCTCCACTAAACTGACTCAGGTGCATCTTCCTCTCTCCCGATGTTAAATGTGTCCATTCCTTTAAAAAAACTTCCACATGTTACTTTAATGGAAAAAATGTCTGTGTGAAATAAAACTGTTTTAAAAGTTTTATATGTATATATATATATAATTTGAGTTAAGTCTTTTAACCAACTTCAGTCCTGATTTTAACTACCAAATATTCATTAATTTTCAGAATTTTAATCTAAATAATTCCACTTTTCTTATGGACAAAAATGTGTAATGTAATGTAATTATTTTCTTTATAGAAAATGGGGGGAAAGGGAGACAGTTTTCAGTGTGGAATATGTCAATAAGTAGCAAAAACATTGGTTTTGATACATTTACATTTATTGTGAACTCAGATTAATATAGTTACCATCCTAAATCTGCTATAAAATACTTTATATTACATTGTTTGAACTAATTTCAGTCCTGATCACAACGACCAAATATTAATTTATTTTCAGGATTTTAACCCTTAAACTCCTTTTCCATTTTGTTCACTTAATGCTGCTGTTTTTATTTTTTTAAATATTTTTCATGAAAGAAATACACAAAAATCTAATTATTTTCTGTATACTAAATGCTAAGCAAATTTTTCTATTTTTTCTTGCACTCTGGGGTATATTTATAATGATAACAACGTTGATTTTGTTGTTTGTCATCAAACGTTGCAGCCTCCAGCAGTAACTCCAGTAAAACCAGAAAAAACGTGAGAAAAAGGCTCAATTTGCTGGAAAATAGTGATCTTATCAGCTTCACAACAATCTAAAATATCTTTCCTCTTTTTGGTTAAAGCTCTGTTTAGTCATGTGCCAATCTTTAGTTTTTTTAATCTGAATTCCTCGTTCTAATTTTGGGTTTGATGGAAAATATGAGCTCATCGGTCTTAAAGCGTCTCTCCCACCGCCCCCCGTCCTGTGAACTCTTTCCTGTGTGAATTCTAGCGGCTGGCACTAATCCTACGCTAACATCTTGACGACCAAACAGCTGATTGTAATGCACCGCAGAGTGGTGACTGATTCACAAGGAACAGGCTTTAAATGTGCTGTGATTACTATGAACAGGAACAATCTGCAACCAGGAGGTCACACTTTGTCTGTTAACTCTTTGGAGTTTTGGGCTATTTTGTCCCTTGTCTGACTCCTTTTCATCCTGCCTGTATTCACCACTTAAAACATGTTTAAATGCCATGTTGGTATATTTTTTCACCTATATGACCTGATAATAATTTCTTTATTTATTCTGACTTACTGGATCAACATTTAGAACCAAAAAGAAACAAAGAAAAACCAACATAAATGTGATCTTGTGATTGTGTGTGATCCTGTCATCAACTCTGGTTTTTATTCTAGTGGGACTCAATTTGGGTCTTGTTTAGAGTAACAATTATTTAGTGTCTTTTTTGTGTGTCTTTTTTAGCCATTTTGTGTCTTTTTCATCTCTCTGCAGAGATGGAGCTAAACACACTCAAACATTCTCTGAAATGCAGAATCTTTGTCTGCAGGTGCTTCATTTTTTGTTTTGGTTGTAAACTAAAGTGACTATCTGCTGTAAAGCTAACAACATAGCTGCGTCTACTTCTTCATACGTCAACTCTCGAAGCACAAGTTTTATTACAAGACAGGACAGGCTGAGGCTAGTTGGCTAGCATGCTAATTTGAGTAGATATCTGCACCACAATACATAACGTCAACACGGTCACTTCTTCACTCTGTTGAAAATGTTTTTATAATGTTTGAAACAGCCGGTCATCCTGTCAAAACGTCAGTGTAGGTTGTGTGTTCAGGCAGCGAAAAACGAGCTATATTTACGAATTTCACCGGCCGCGTAATGCATCCGCCGCCATATTGCTGACGTAGTAGTGATTGACAGCCAAGCAAAGTTTAAAAGGCCGAAGTTTAAAAGGTCGAAGTCCTGCGTTCAGGTGATGGATGGGTCAAACAGGCAATGCTTGCTGTTCATTGTTTGTTTACATCCGAGTACTTCCAATATGGCCGACATCCGGGTAACTGGCTACAATGAGCTGTGTAAAACACAGACAAACAAACAAAAAAAATGCCGGTCAGAGCTGCTCTGATTTTCTTTTTTTAATAAAAGCCTCCTTCAAATAATAGCCTGCCCCTATTATTAGCCGGGTCCCAAACTGATTTTTTTTATTAATAGAAGCCCCGGCTACTATTTGAGGAACTACGGTACTTCATTTACGGTATTTCCGTACATTTATTTACTGTTTAAACTGTCTTTTTCTGACAACTTACCATGAGGTTTTTGCCCTAAACCTAGATCAGTTGTGACCTTACATATGTGCTATTTTTCAGAACCCGCCTTTGTACCGCGAGGCGCACTGCGATACATTAATACATGCCCTGAAACACGAGCTGCGTTACGTGCCGTTTATGTTGGAGAACTTGTTGGTTTGAAACTAAAAATCTGGTCAAATTGCACCTTTAACAGCAGCTTCTTATTAACAGATCTTTGGCTACAATCACACCAGAAATAAAGCACCTTAATTAAATCATATTAATTCATGTAAGCCTCTTGTTTCTAAGCTTTAGGATTCAGGAGTTCAGGAACACGAACAGGAACTCTAAACGTGACCTCGGCAGACTGTTATTGTTGGCCTGCCTGGTGAAGTCTGAGGTCCAGTTATCAGAATTAAAGCTCAGTGGATGGAAACTTCACCCCGTCACCACTCTGTGCCCCTCACAGAGCCTGTTCTGACCTGAATCTGGTCTGGATGGTGGTTTCCCATCTGCCCATTTATGTGTTATGAGTGAAATAAGATGTTTAGTGCAACTTTGAGTTCAAACAAACTTCTAAATCACATTTATAATGATCAAAACGCCTCATTTAATAGAGACTTGAGGAAGAAAACTGCAGATTTTCAGGTCTTGTGCATTGACCTACTTTAAATGTTGTAAATTTGATCTCCACCAGCAACGTTATGAAATATGAAAAGACACAAAATGACCAAAAAAAGATACAAAATGAACAAAAAAGACACAAAATTATTTTAAAAAGACACAAAATCACCAAAAAAGATATAAAATGACCAAAAAAGACACATAATTACCAAAAAAGACACAAAATTAATAAAAAAAAGACACAAAATTATTTTAAAAAGACACAAAATTATCAAAAAAAGACACAAAAGTACTAAACAAAGACACAAAATTACCAAAAAAAGACACAGCATTACCAAAAAAAGACACCGAATTACCAAAAAAGACACAATATTATTAAAAAGACACAAAATTACCAAAAAAAAGACACAGAATTATTAAAAAAGACACCATATTATTTACAAAAGACACAAAGATACCAAAAAAGACACAAATTTACAAAAAAAAGTAATTGAAGGGACCTTCCACACACAACACGGTAAAGTGCCATTCATATAAAACTCACATTAAACTTTCATATCAAGGTGGGGGCCACAAAATATCATCATGAGGGCCACAATTGCCCCGCAGGCCGTGAGTTTGAGACCCATGCTTTATAGCATTATTTATATAAATATATGAAATATTATTTTCTATCCATTACACTTAAAAAAAAGTCCTATATTTGTGCATGCATGAGGTGGAGCAGCGTAAACACACAGCGTGTTCCTGGATGGGAACCTGCCCGGCCTCCCAGTCTCCGTCTATAAATAACGTGTTGTCCCTGTGGTGCCTTACTGACTGCGTCTCCGGAGAGGGAGCAGAGGAGCAGAGGAGCAGAGGGAGCAGAGGAGCAGAGGGAGCAGAGGGAAGCGGGCCAACCCCCCGCAGCACGCCGTGTTTACTGGTTCACACAAACGTGGCCTCTGTTGACGTCTCGTGTCGTTTCACACAGAACTGAAGCTGCTTCTGTTGATGAAGTTCAGCAGCCACGGAGTGACGTCAGTCCTCTAGATACTAACTGCCGCCTCAAACAAGCTGCAGGAACCTCAAGAGTTTTAACTGAACTCACTGTATGCAATAAAATGTGTGGAAGATTTTGTCTTTAGTAGTAAGTTTAGGCTCCTGCTTCTTAGTAGTAGTAGTAATAATAATAATAACTAGAAAATTTCCTCTGGGGAAATTCTGAAAGGGCCACGGGGGCTACTGCCGGTGTGTGTACACTATGATGAGATTCTTCAGAGATTTCAAACTATGCCCTTTAACCTCAAAATGTGTGTGTGTGTGTGTGTGTGTGTGTGTGTGTGTGTGTGTGTGTAATTAAAATCACATAAAGTTACTGTGTGTGTGTGTGTGTGTGCGTGCGTGCATGTGTATGCATGTGTGAGGAGTGTGCGTGCTTACGCGCATGTGTGTGTGTGTGTATCTGTAACTGTAATCACATCAAAGATCAAAGGCAATCAACAGAACTAACTGGCACCTGTTCCGGCATAGTGACAGCAGAGGTGGACAGACTGTAATTTCTGGCCTCGAACAGAAAGCATTTTTGGCAAAACCATAATACCTATCATTGATTCGACTTCACTTTGAGCGTCCTGAGTTCTTCCTGAACGTCTACATATGATTTTTTTAAAGAAAAAATTAAAAATAGCTTTGTTAGAGTGATCTAAAAAAACTGTTCCATCTTCCTATTTTCCGAAATCTTCCTGCGTTTTTAATATGGGAGCCAATGAGGCTGTTGGTGGTGTTGGTGGATCATCTGTGCGTCCTACGCCCAAACTATAACTCTGACAGCTTTACCAGAGGATTGTGAGTGAGAAGCCAAATTTTCCTACGTTTCTATGTATAAATTATTTCTGTAGAGTGGAATTTGCGGCCTGGAGCGCAGTTTTCAAATTTATTTTTTGACAATTTATTCTCCCCCTCTACACTCTGGCGATGACATCACACACTGTGACACGAACATTCCGTGCAATACACACCCATTATAATCTCAGAATTTCTCCAAAAATGATCATGGTCATTGAACAGGGATTGATAAAAAACTATATGACCTATCGAAACGTGGATTAATACACCGATACACAAGACTTGTGTCTACTGTTTAAAGTTTAAATGGAGTCTCTAGGTGAAATTATGCCGGAGAAGTAGACGTTTAAAAATCTCCAATGATTGTTCTTTTTCGCTCATTTTTTGTCGGCCGTCCCATTCATTTCAATGCAAAATTTTGGGCAGTTTTTCGCGACTTATGTCAAAGAGTCGCAGGACAAATATTATAATGATATACTAGTAGCAGGACGAAATTGCGTCCGGAAGAGGAAGAAGAAGAAATCCACAGAATAACAGTAGTGCTCGGGGCTTTGCTTTGTTGGATCATTGCAGAAAACAACTCTGTGGCAGTCAGTGACAGTTAGATCATCTTCACAAATGAACAAATGAAATCAGCAGAAGTGAAGATTAACTTTAAGCTGTAAACAACTCCAGCAGGCTCTTATCTCTGGTTACTAAGCCAACGATGACGACAACCTGCAGTCTCATTAGGCCAGTTAAGAGTTAAACTGATTAACGTTCACTTGAACTAATTCCTAAAGCAGAGTCACGTTCACACAGCAACACAAACACAAACACAAACACAAACACAAACACAAACACAAACAGTGTTTCTAACAATCTGTCTGCTGGGTTGTGTGTTACAGTTTCAGTTCCAGGCCGACCTGGAGGTTAGCATCGCCTGCTTCCTTCAATAATTAACGGGATTTTTCCACTGGATTTTGGATTATTGTAGAAAATACACTGTAAAAAAACCTGTTGTTTTATGGTAAAAAGACGGCAGCTGTGGTTGCCAGAACTTTACCGTAATAAATACGGTGCAACTTTTTCTAATATAACACACACACACAAACGGAAACACACACGCAAAAACACACACACACACACACACAAAAATACAAACACACACACACACACACACAGAGAAACACACACACACACACACACACACACACACACACACACACATACAAACATGGAAACACACACACACACAAATACACACACTGAAACACACACACATGGAAACACACACAAAAACACAAACACACACACAGAAACACACTCACACACTGAAACACACACAAACGGTAACACACACACACACACACACACACACACACACACACACACACACACAGACAGACGCTTCTTGTTTTTATAGAGGTTATTATATTATATTTAAGTCATTATATTTTCAGATAAAACAGTCAGTTCTTGTTATGTAATAACAATAATAACAGTAATTTGGCTTCAGAGTACCTGAGCTGCTCTGTGACCTACTAACTCTGCCCCCTCTGCTGTCCACTGACATTTGGGTTGTCATGGTAACGGGGGCGTCCCGTGGCGGCGGTGATTTGCTGTCCGGGAATGTGTCCTGTGGCGTGTTCCTCACCTCCTGACCCGGGACCCTCCAACCACCCCTCTCTCTCCCTCTCTCTCTCTCTCTCTCTCTCTCTCTCTCTCTCTCTCTCTCTATCTCTCTCTCTTCTTTTCAGTCTCTTCTTCCACACTCAGATCTTTTGGACGTTTTAGAGCAGGGGTCTCAAACTCAAATTACCTGGAGGCCGCTGGAGGCAGTATCAAAATTACCAAAAAAAGACACAAAATGACAGAAAAAAAACTAAATTACTTAAAAAAGACACAAAATGAGCCAAAAAAGACACAAAATTTAAAAAAAAGGACACAAAATCACCAAAAAAAGACACAGAATCACCAAAAAAGACACAAAATTATTTGAAATTATTTGAAAAAGAGACAAAATTATCAAAGAATACACAAAATTACCAAAAAAAGACACAGAATTACCAAAAAAGACACAAAATTAATTTAAAAAAAGACACAAAATTACAAAAAAAAGACATAAAACTACCAATAAAAGACACAGAATAACCAAAAAGACATACAATTATTAAAAAGACACAACATTATTTTAAAAAGACACAAAATGACAAAAAAAAGTTACAGAATTACCAAAAAAGACAAAAAATGACTAAAAAAGACACAAAATGACTAAAAAAAGACACAAAATGACAAAAAAAAGACAGAATTACCAAAAAAGACACAAAATTCTTAAAAACACACAAAATATTTTAAAAGACACAAAATTATTTAAAAAAGACAAAGAATTACCAAAAAAATACACAAAATGACTAAAAAAAGACACAAAATGACTAAAAAAGGACAAAATTATTTTTAAAAAAGACATGAAAAGGAAATTGACAAAAAAATTGACAAATAGCCCTATAAGACTCCATAGAGTTAAACACCTAAAATGACTGTGCATGATGAAAATACATTGCACTGCACAAAACACTCACACACAAGAAAAACAAAATAACAAAATCCAGTGTATTATTAATAAAGGTTAGAGGAGTGGTGTACGTGTGAGACCTGTCCATCCGTCACATTTCTACTTTTAAACTTTAAATCAACAGGAGATTTCCAGCTGAATGAGTGTGTTTGAGGCTTCAGTCAGACTTTATTTTGTATGTGTGAGTGTTGTTGTCTCTGGCTGTGTGTGTCTCTGTGTGTCCTAATTAAAGGTGTGTGTTAAAGGCACTCAGCTGATTGAACCGCGTTTGGTTCTGATTGCAGATAATCGTTGTATCGCCCAAGGCTCGTAAACACTCTGTGACCTGGCAGTGATGTAACTAATGACGAGGAATGTAGTTCAGTATGAGCTGAACTATATAACAGCATGCAATCAGTTGTTTTATTTCAATTTGTTGAATCCTTAGAAGTCTAAGCATTCACATTACTTAACCCCTGTGGAGTTTGGGGTTATTTTGTTGGTTTTTGACTCCTTTTCATTCTGCCTGTATAAACCACTTAAAAATCTTTACCATGACGTGTTGGTATCAACCTCACCTATATGACCTGGTTATTTTTTTTATTTTGACTTACTGGATCAACATTTTGACACATAAAAACACAAAAAAACTATAAAAAACACACATAAAACACATAAAACATGAAAAACAAACCAAAAACACACACATAATTACAAAAAACACATACAAACACACTCAAAACACACCAAAAACACAATAAAAATACAAAAATTACAAAAAATACAGATAAAAACACAAAGAAAAAAAAAAAAAAAAACAGTTAACACAAAAGATTGCAAAAAAAAAGAAAATCATGTTAATAGACTTCAAGGTCTTTTTTTACCTTTGCTAAAAAGGGTTGATGCATTAAATTGGACATGGAAACTTCTGGAGAAGCCAAAACTTTAGAGATGAAGAAGTTGTGCTCCGGAGCTTTCATGGACTCCAGAGGGTTAAAGACTGAAATAAACATTATTAAAGAGACAGCATCCCTCTCGGCTCTGTGAGGCTAAAAAACTCAGCAGCAAACACACTGAGACAAGAGATGATTTCAGACTGAACTGTTCTGGGGACTCCCTGAGAGGAACTTCCCTCTGGGGACCTCCACCGAGATCTACACTGAAAAAAATTGGAGTGACATTTACTTAAAAAAAGCTTGAGTTCGAGTTTTTCCACACAGAAAGTGTTTGTAATCTTTACTCAGGCTGTTTCTAAGTAATATTTATTTAATAGAAGCACTTATTTTTTTAATGAAAATACACAAGTAAATTGCAGATTCACTGATGTCCCTCAATTACATTTTACTTGGAAATATCAACTAATGAAGCCAATGAACTGGTTTAGTGAATATTACTTGGAACAAATGATTCAATTTAAATAGAAAACTGAGGACACATAATAACAAACAATCACTAAGTAATGCACCACATGAAAAACTGATAATTTAAAGTAAAAGCACTGAATTCGTATTTCTTTGTAGGATTTATATAGATGATTTTTTCTGTTTGCATTTGCACCAACAGGACCGCCATAACCTAAGTAGTTTAAAGAAATTAATGTGAACGCTGCAAAAAAAAGGTGTTTAGTCTAAAAACCAGATAAAACAGTAAATCTGAGGGAAATGATCTTGCTGCATGGACAGATAATTTACCTTGACAAGATTTATTAAATTAAGATTATTAAATCTAGAAATAAGCATGTTGAACACTTAAAATAAGAAATTAACTCTTAAAACAAGATAAATTAAAGCTGCCAGCAGTGATGAACTGGCCCGAGCAGAGTGACCTGATGATTATTTGGTTCTTACCAAGATAAAAAAAAAATTTTGATTTAGAAGCGTTAGATCATTTATCTTGACTAAACACCTTTTTGCAGTGAAACTTTGCAGGTTTTCTACCAGCTCTGTGTTGCTGCAGTATGGCTGCTGTGTGCAGTTTGTGCAGATGAAGAATGTTCAGCATTCCTCAGAGTGTCTAGCTCTCTTTGAGCTCTGTGTCCTGTGGGTGACATGTTTTGCCCATAGACTGTATAAATAATGGACGTTGGTTTGTGGCCCGTTTGAGGCATCAAGTTCATCGTTTTCTACATGCAACACGGAGAGAAGATTGATTAAAACTCGACCACTCAGCTGCTGCTGCACTCACATGCAGTCTGCACAAACACTCAAACTCACCAAATGCAGTTCTTTCCCTAAACGATTTTCCATTTACCACAAAGTTCATCACCAAAGTAAAGTGGACTGATGGACGGACTGAGAGCCACGCTGCCACCACGGCTAAAACCAAACAGCACTCAGCACCACCGGCCAGTTTATTACTTATTTTATGTTCCAACTTTCTCCTTCCTGCTGGACATGCTCCTGCAGGTTTTCCTAAAAAAAAAAACCTGTTGTTTTTACGGTAAAAAGCGGCAGCTGTGGTTGCCAGAATTTACCATTATAAATATGGTAGAACTTTTTAAAATATTACTGTAAAAAGATATTGGCACTGTTGATTTCACATGTTCACATGTTTTGGCTGATTTATATTTACGGTGTTTCATTGTTACTGAAACTGAATTAACCCATTTATCATTTTACGTCTTTTACTGTCATGGTTTAGCAGTTTTTCACTGTTAAACACAGACATTTTTTACAGTGTTTAACACCATGCATGTTCCAACTTTCTCCTTCCTGCTGGACACGTTCCTGCAACACCTGCCGCCCTGCAGAGCTGCAGAGCTGCAGAGCTGCGTCCCGTAATCAGACTCATGTCTTTGTAGCTGCAGCGAGTCGCACTAATGATCTTTAAGTTAAGACAATTAAACCTGTTCTATATTGAGACAGTATATAGCCCAAGCCTTATCATGGCATACATCACAGAGCCATCTGTGTCACTTATACTGTCAGCGCCTAAACTAATCCTCCACACTGAGCCCTGCAACCCTACCTGCACACACACACACACACACACACACACACACACACACACACACACACACACACACACACACACACACACACACACACACTAATGAAGTGGAACCCAGTGAAAGTCGAGCCCGCTTGTTAATTACGATGATTCTTTTTCCAGCCGATGTCCTTGTTTCTGACCATGTTTCATAACCAGCGCTGTCATATTTTTATACTCTTATTATGTCACTGATAGCGGCTCATATTCCAGCTCACGGCTCCGCTGGAAAACGCTGCAGAAACCAACCTTAAAAGGCCACAAGCTGCAGATGTAGCATTCTTTAAACATCAGCACCGCAAATTATTTGGTTCTTACCAAGATAAAAAAAAACCCCAACAACTTAGATTGAGAAGTGTTAGATAATCTAGCTTGTTTTAAGAATTAATTTCTTATTAATTATATAGGCCAGTTTCAGTTTGATGATGATATACCAAGTAAAACTGGAGACAAGCTCAAATATATTTAATATAAAATGATAGAACTGGATGGAACCCTCTTATATGTTAGATTTGACACCTTTGGTCACATTTGCAACATTTAAAATTCTTTAAAAAGACACAAAATGACCAAAAAAAGACACAAAATGACCAAAAAAGACACAAAATGACCAAAAAAAGACACAAAATGACTAAAAAAGACACAAAATGACTAAAAAAAATACACAAAATGACAAAAATTGTTACGCTAAACAAAACACAAATGAAATAGAGTCCCACTAGAATAAAAACCAGAGTTGATGACAGGATCACACACAATCACAAGATCACATTTATGTTGGTTTTTCTTTGTTTCTTTTTGGTTCTAAATGTTGATCCAGTAAGTCAGAATAAAAAATCAATTATTATCAGGAGGTTATATAGGTGAAAAGATATACCAACATGGCATTTAAAAATGTTTTAAGTGGTGTTTACAGGCAGGATGGAAAGGAGTCAGACATGGAGAAAATATCCCAAAACTCCATAGAGTTAATGGTTCAACTTTACACAATAATTTCATTTCTAGATTTAACAATCTTAATTCAAGAAACCTTGTTAAGTGAAGTTATCTTGCTGCATGGACAGGTGATTTTACTTGTTTTGAAAACCTTTTCCATCAGATTTAGTCTTTTTATCTTGTTTTTAGACAGCCCTTTTTTGCATTGAATGTATTATAAAAAGTTTAATAATGACACCTTTGTACAACTGTTGCATGCAGATTAGAAATGCATCTATTTTTATTATAGCTCCTTTTACGTTTTAAAGATCAGGGGCGTGTGGAGCTCTGGATGACTTGTTTTGTTGCCTTGTTAACAGGAAAGGTGTGAGCAACAATGAATGGAGTCAGAGTTCACTGTGTATTTTAATTCTGGCTTCTGATTGGACAGCATATCTTTAGGTTTTAGGTTTTATCACTACCTCTTGGTTTGACAGCTCTTGAAAGCATTCAAAATTATTTTTTGCATTTAAATTGCACAGACATGCTTAGTTAGAACGTTTAACAATAACTGCATGTTAAACCTGTTTGGTTTGGTAGTTTGCACAGAGCGTCAAGATTAACGGTGCCAGATCTTGGTCTTTGGTTGCCTTCAGTGGCTGTCACCTTTTTTATATAAATGGAAATAAAACAGCAAAACATGCCCTCCAAAATAAATCACTTTTAAATATTTGTTGCACTTAAATATTGCTGATTTATATATTCTATAAAGTGTCAGATAAAAATAGACAGAATGCAATGGTTTTCAGATCCTTTGTGATCTACATTCAGTTAAATTAAGCACAAAGACAAAATGTCTAATGTTCATACTGGGGACATTTGGATGCATCCTGTTTTTATTTACGAGTCCCAGAGAATCACGACATGTTTCAGTTAATATCCACATCCATAAACACTTTATGAGAGTCTATTTTAAATCATCTTTAATAGGTGTGTGTGTGTGTGTGTGTGTGTGTGTGTGTGTGTGTGTACTTGAATTCCAATCATAGTAAGGACCAGAATAAGTTCTTAACATTTTTGTGAGGACATTTTTGTGAAGTGAGGACATTTCAGGTGGACCTCACTTCTTCAAAAATGATGAAAAATGTTGGTTCCAGTTTAAGGTTTAGTTTTAGGGTCAGGGGCTACGAATTCATTACGTTAATGAAGTGTCCTCAAAAAGATAGAAGTACAAGAATGCGTGTTTGTGTGTTCTCGTACTTCCTACATAGTGAGGACCATGGCTTTAACCAGCAAACTGAGGACATTTTTTTTTCTTTAAAGGCCTGTTTGAGGGTTAAGACTTGATTTTAAGGTTCAGGTTCGGGTTCAGGTGGTTAGGGTTCAGTTGTGATGGTTAAGGTTAGGGGTCTAGAGAATGCATTTGGTGAATACAGAGTCCTCACAAAGATAGAAGGACAAGTGTGTGTGTGTGTGTGTGTGTGTGTGTGTGTGTGTGTGTGTGTGTGTGTGTGTGTGTGTGTTCTTGTACTTCCTACATAGTGAGGACCAGAACACGTTTTTAACCAACAGAGTGAGGACATTTTTGCAAAGTGAGGACATTTCGGCCGGTCCTCACTTCTTTAAAGGCTTTTTTTGAGATTTCACACTTTGTTTTAAGGGTTAAAGGTTACATGATGATGATAATTAACTGAAACTGTATTGTGTGGTTACAAAACCAACTAAAATTATAGTGAAAATGTCCTTCGTTTTCCTCTTTGTCAACTTTTTTCATACATAATGAAGATGGATCAGACAAAGGAAATAAAGGCAAAATTTACTGTGACCTCTTTTAATCTCCCACCCAACAAATACCCCATTACAAAAAACTACAACTAACACTAAAAGTAAACTAAAACTAGCAAACTCACTCTAAAAACTAATTAAAACTAACTGAATTTGAAAACAAAAATCCACAACAAAATTAAAACTAAAACTAATGAAAAATCCAAAACTAATATAACCTTGCAAGGGAATTCACTGTTCCAATGAGGGTCCTCACAAAGATAGAAGAACAAGGATGTGTGTGTGTGTGTGTGTGTGTGTGTGTGAGTTCTGGGTGGGATAGTAGTGCTGGAGGTGATCAGGAGAGGATTGGAGGATTATTCCCCAGCTGCTCGTTCTCCCTGCAGGAAGTATTCTTCTCCTGTAAATGCCAGCAGCTGTTAGACTCTGTTAGAGGATGAGGACGGGACGGAGCGGAAACAAAAAAAACTCATCAAACTAGAGAAATATTTCTCTTTAGAGCACATACTTTATTCTGAAGATGCAACTCTTCTCTGCACGTACTTTGTCGCTCTTGATACCACTACGACAACTACTTCTACAGCTTTCTGTCAGGATTGGTTTCTATTTATGAAAGTCTCACAATAACACAACAAACAGATTAATATGAAATAAATTGAAATAATAGAAGAAACAACCAAGTCTCACCTGTCATGTCTTGCTGCACTTAATAAATATAAATAAATACAAATATAAAAAAGAAAAAAAAAAGAAAAGATAACTGGACAATCTCTTTGGCAAAACTTTCTCAGCATAAAAAAATAACATTAGCAATATAAAAATATAGCTTACAGTACAGACATTGGTACGAGAAGAACAGAACTTATAGAACAAACACACCTCAAACTGCTATAAAATACTTTTTTATGAAATTGTGAACAATGCCAATGAAGCTAAATGTTGTTGAGGCACATTTAACCCAACAAGTTGCATATTTTTGAGATCTTTTTAAACAAATGTTCTCAGGGTTTTTGCAGGGAGCATAATAAAGAAGTGACCGTCATGAAGCAGGTTTATAGGATAATCATGTACAACAAGTTACAACAAATTATATAAAACATCTAAAAATCAAAACTGTATCAATTGCAAATAAAGTTTATTTAACAAGGCACAAAAAAATTCACATAAATGCTTTAATTTCCAAGAAAAAATGTAGAAAATCAGATAATATTGTAACATGGACGGTGATATTTTTAGGACATGTAGAACCTGATAATGTAATAAATTCCCAATAATGTAACAACCCTGATAATGTAATAAAAATCTGTACTTGAGTCCATTGAAAATGTAATAAAACCTGATAATGTAATAACTTCCTGATAATGTAATAAAGTGTATTTCCCAATAATGTAATACACTTTTTACCAATAATGTAATAAAGTATAACATTAATGGAAGGTTTTTTGATCAAATCAAAGATGGCGGAAAATCCAATATGGCCGAAAAACCCCATTGAGGATGCATTGAGCTGGGATTGGCCGAAAGGGTTCCAGTGATACCTCGTTAGTGAAAAACGGATGAACGGGTCAAAAGTTAATAAACATTCAACTTTGACCTGTTGGTGGCGCTAGAGCTCTGGAGCTAGAGTTGATACACAGTATCACCACTTGAACCCAAGTAATGGGTGGTCTGCTGTTAAATTATAACAATATTGGGGAATTATTACATTATCAGGACTTGTGAAATGAAGGCTAACCTGATAATGTAATAACCTCCATTAATGTTATACTTTATTACATTATTGGTAAAAAGTGTATTACATTATTGGGAAATGCACTTTATTACATTATCGGGAAGTTATTACATTATCAGGTTTTATTACATTTTCAGTGGACTCAAGTGCAGATTTTTATTACATTATCGGGAATTTAATCCATTATCAGGTTCTACAGGGTGGTCTGCTGTTAAATTATTACAATATTGGGGAATTATTACATTATCAGGACTTGTGAAATGAAGGCTAACCTGATAATGTAATAACCTCCCATTAATGTTATACTTTATTAGATTATTGGAAAAAAGTGTATTACATTATTGGGAAATTCACTTTATTACATTATCGGGAATTGATGACATCATCAGGTTCTACAGAACAGTTTATTTATTTCCACCTCCTTATTCTAAAGAAGCTTTTAACAATGTGGCAGAAAGACGACCCGGAGCAGATATTTGTTTTGGAGCCAGACGTCGACCTTGTGTCGAGGCCTTGGCGACTCGTTTAGGAAAACAAGTCGTCCCTGAGGACTCACACACTTCCTGCTCAATACCAGTCTCATTCCCGGCCGCCATGTCACCAAACACGTAGAGGAAATTTAAAAAGGCCGATGATATGAAATGAAGAAATCACTGCATGGCCGTACATGATGAAGACGGTCGGACAGGAATCACATGATGTCACTCGACTCGCAGCTGCTGACCTGATCAGCTCGAAATAGAGAAGGAGGCATCTGCAGGTTCACGTCCATGACTTACTGAATGTGTGTGTGTGTGTGTGTGTGTGTGTGTGTGTGTGTGTGTGTGTGTGTGTTCTTGTACTTCCTACATAGTGAGGACCGGAACACATTTTTAACCAACAGAGTGAGGACATTTTTGCAAGTGAGGACATTTCAGCCGGTCCTCACTTCTTTAAAGGCTTTTTTTGAGATTTCAGACTTTGTTTTAAGGGTTAAAGGTTACATGATAATGATAATTAACTGAAACTGTATTGTGTGGTTACAAAACGAACTAAAATTATAGTGAAAATGTCCTTCATTTTCATCTTTGTCAACTTTTTTCATACATAATGAAGATGGATCAGACAAAGGAAATAAAGGCAAAATTTACTGTGACCTCTTTTAATCTCCCACCCAACAAATACCCCATTACAAAAAACTAGAACTAATAAAAACTAAGCTAAAACTAAAGCTTTTTTTTTTAAATACTAAACTAAAACTTCTACTACTAATAATAATCATACATTTTATTTGTAATGCACTTTACATTACAGGCAATCTCAAAGTGCTACAGGTTAAAAGCATAACAGTCTAATTCTAAAAAGGAAAAAACAGCTAAAAAACAGAAAACATACATACATAATCTAAAAACCATCTCGATGATTTAGAAAACAAAAAACTAATTAAAACTAGCTGAATTTGAAAACAAAAATTCACAACCCAATTAAAACGAAAACTAATGAAAAATCCAAAACTATTATAACCTTGCAAGGAGATCCACTATTCCAATGAGGGTCCACACAAAGATAGAAGTCCAAGAATGTGTGTGTGTGTGTATGTGTGTGTGTGTCTCAGCGTGCCGAGGTGTCGTCTGCAGAATGCGTGACGCCTCGTGGAGCCGTTTTAAATGATCACGTCACCTCTGAGCGCTGTGTGACTGGGTGAAGAAAGAGGAAAGCCCGTGAGGTCGATCCTGGAAATGCGAAGAACTCGTCACCTCGCTGCGACTGACTGAACATTACATGATGCTGCTGCTGCTGCTGCTGATACTGCTGCAGGTTAACATTAGTCACTGGGTGACACCAGGGTTTACCCCCTCAGTTATACAAGTGTACGTCACTTTCGTTTTTGTTAATTTCATAAAAATGATGCAGAATAAGAAAAACACAACGTTTATTTGCTCTGATATACAGATAGCCTCGTCCTCTTTAGCTTTAACTTTAAGTAATATCACTTTTTCTCTACATTTAATTTGTTTTATGAGCTAAACTTTTGCTTTCAAGTGTCAGACTGCAGGTCTGTTTTAGGAGATGACACATTATGGATGTTTCTTTAACACACATGCTCTAAAATTAGAATTATTTAGAAATCAACATTCAAAACATGTATATATACATGTATGCTGCTAAGCAAATCAGCAGACAAAAAAAAACATTTTTATCCTTTTAACCTTGGCTATAATGTTGCGTTAATAATATATATATATATATATATATATATATATATATATATATATATATATATATATATATATATATATATATATAGGCCACATAATAAGCCTCCTCCTACTTGTTAACCATAAGAAATCAATTTTAACAACACCTGGTGTTGATTATTTACCTTATTTTCTGTTTAAGTTGTTTGACCTTTTTACTTGTTTTGTAAATAAAAATAAAGTTGTCCTCCAAAAGTGGGGGGGTTGAGGTGGGCCCACAAAAGAAAAAGTCACATTAACTAATATAAATTATCATGTTATGCTTCCAATTAATTAAATGGTGTGAAACTAAAGTCTAAATATATATATGCGTAATAAGAAAAACAGGTTTATTTGACCTGATATAGAGATGATTAAGTCCTCTTTAGCTTTAACTTTAAGTAATATCACTTTTTTTCTACATTTAATTTGTTTTATGAGCTAAACTTTTGCTTTCAAGTGTCAGACTGCAGGTCTGTTTTAGGAGATGACACATTATGGATGTTTCTTTTAAACACACATGCTCTAAAATTAGAATTATTTAGAAGTCAACATTCAAAACATCATAACCGAGGTTAAAAGGATAAAAATGTTTTTGAAAAATAATCAATCATTGCTGACTTTAAACCAGAGTTTAAAGCCTTCCACTCACTTAATATTAATATTATAATAAATACATAATAAATACTGTACAAAGACGTAAGTTTTGGGCATTTTCAGCTGTGTGGCTGTCTGCCAGAAGTCATAGTATTTGTTCATATTTATAATATTTACAATATTTCCTTGTATTTCTATCTATCTATCTATCTATCTATCTATCTATCTATCTATCTATCTATCTATCTATCTATCTATCTATCTATCTATCTATCTATCTATCTATCTATCCATCCATCCATGTAGGTTCTTAACTCTGTATTTAAACTAGATGGAACATTTGAGTTATTGGGGCAACAATCTGAGCCAAGCAGCATTGAAGAAACACTTTTTATTTATTTACGTGAAGCGTTTTTCAGTGATTTTACCAGTTTAGATCAGTGTTTCCACTTGTTTTGAAGAACAAGAAAAATTTGCGGAAATTCTGCTCCCAGTGGAAAATAACCTGCACGTCTGGATCTGAAGTTATCTGAGAAACAAACTGAGCAAACGTTAGCTGCAGCTGTTCAGGAGAAACATGAACATGAAGCTTTAATCTGTGTTTTTATGGTTTAAATAACTGAGTCTGTTTGTTTTGTTGAGGACCAGACTTCCGAGCCGTAACAGCAACAGTTTGACATATTGCTCCAGTTTCTTCCCACAGTCAGGAAACATCCGATCCAGGTGGATTCATCCACTTTTTATTGTACCTTCAGTTTATTATTATCGTGTGTGTGTGTGTGTGTGTGTGTGTGTGTGCGTGTGTGTAGGTACATGTGAGCTGCCACCCTGTGACCAGTCATAGTGAGAGATGAGGTGTTAGTAGCAGCTCAGGCTGTAATGACGTCCTGACGCTGTTTATCTCCTCCAGTCATGTTTACATTATGAACACTAAGAGGAACTTCCTGCAGACACACACCAGTCAGCTCTCTGCTCTATAGCAGCATATTTCATCTGAGCGAACACAGTGTGCAACTTTTAAGACACGCAGGAGAAAACACACTTTCTGCTGTGGCTTGGTTGCATAATACAGTCATGGAAAAAATTATTATAATAACCAAAATCATTTTCAAGAAAACCTTGTTAAATGTCTAGATATCAGCTCTTAAATTAAACTCTTATCAGCTGTTGTTGTTGATATCATTATATTTGTCCAAATGTACCTTTAGTTGTACCAGGCATTACAATGCATTGAAGAAAACAACAACAATCTGACCAAAAAAGACACAAAATGACCAAAAAAGACACAAAATGAACAAAAAAGACACAAAATGAACAAAAAAGACACAAATTGACCAAAAAAGATGTATAATGACCAATAAAAAGACACAAAATGAACAAAAAAGACATAAATTGACCAAAAAAGATGTATAATTACCAATAAAAAGACACAAAATGAACAAAAAAGACACAAATTGACCAAAAAAGATGTATAATGACCAATAAAAAGACACAAAATGAACAAAAAAGACACAAATTGACCAAAAAGATGTATAATGACCAATAAAAAGACACAAAATGAACAAAAAAGACACAATTTGACCAAAAAAGACATATAATGACCCATAAAAAGACACAATTGATAATGATTTTGGTTATTATCAATAAGACTATGTTAAATGTCTACATATCAGCTCTTAAATTAAACTCTTATCACCTATTGTCGTTGATATCATTACATTTGTCCAAATGTACCTTTAGTTGTACCAGGCATTACAATGCATTGAAGAAAACAACAACAATCTGACCAAAAAAGACACAAAATGAACAAAAAAGACACAAAATGAACAAAAAGATGTATAATGACCAATAAAAAGACACAAAATGACCAAAAAAGACATAAATTGACCAAAAAAGATGTATAATTACCAATAAAAAGACACAAAATGAACAAAAAAGACACAAATTGACCAAAAAAGATGTATAAAGACCAATAAAAAGACACAAAATGAACAAAAAAGACACAAATTGACCAAAAAAGATGTATAATGACCAATAAAAAGACACAAAATGACCAAAAAAGACATAAATTGACCAAAAAAGATGTATAATTACCAATAAAAAGACACAAAATGACCAAAAAAGACATATAATGACCCATAAAAAGACACAATTGATAATGATTTTGGTTATTATCAATAAAACCATGTAAAATGTCTAGATATCAGCTCTTAAATTAAACGTATCACCTATTTTTGTTGTCCAAACGAATGTACCTTTAGTTGTAGCAGGCATTAAAATG
The DNA here is from genome assembly GCF_030273125.1 of Centropristis striata. NCBI lineage: Eukaryota > Metazoa > Chordata > Actinopteri > Perciformes > Serranidae > Centropristis > Centropristis striata. Next base: position 38,765,678 of record NC_081522.1, read on the forward strand.
GACAAGAAATTGAAGAAAACAAGGGTGGTCTAATATTTTTTCCTATGACTGTATTTTTTGTCATTTTGTGTCTCTTTTGATCATTTTTACAGCTATTTTTGGTCAATTTGTTTCTTTTTTAGTCATTTTTACATCTACAGTCATGGAAACATTCTTGATAATAACCAAAATTATTATCAATAAGAGGAAAAACAGGCACTGTAAGGTCAGAAGTGATGGTTTTGTGTGACTATTGTTGTATATGTTTATACATTATTTTTTTAGAAAAATTCAGTGCTCCAGAGAATGATAAATATACTCATGGTTGCTTATTAAAATGCACCTTTTTCTTAATTTTAGGCTCTTTCATTGATATTTATTTGCCTTAATGTGGCTGGTTGTTGTTGTTGTTTCTTAACTGTTTCAGAATCTAGATTAATATATGTGTTAATATATAAGACACACAACGAGCCAGAGAGAGAGAGAGAGAGCGAGAGAGCGTGGTGGTGGTCGAGCGAGCTAGACAGTGAATGAAGAGAGGGATCGGCACGGGCAAGAACAAAGTAGTAAATCAGAGAATTAAACATTATTTTCAAATTTTTTCACGCTTTTTACACTCTAAGACATAAATACAGACATCCATACCTCTGCACTGACCTGTGGGAAGCCTCATTTTATGCCAAATGACAAAATATGAGAAAAATATGGAGAATAGAGGAAATACAGGCACGGTAAGGTCAGAAGTGATGGTTTAGTGTGATTATTGTTGTATAAGTTTATACATAGTTTTTTATAGAATCCAGTGCTCCAAAGAATGATAAATATACTCATAGTTGCTTATTAAAATGCAACTTTTTCTTACTTTTAGGCTCTTTTATTGGTATTCACGAGCTATTTGCCTTAATGTGGCTAAGTTGTTGTTGTTTCTCAACTGTTTCTGAATCTAGATTAACACACGTGTTAATATATAAGACACACAGTAAACTGAACATCTCCCAACTCCAACCTGCAGCAACAAAATTCAACCAACACCTCTGTAACTGAGGAAGTATTTGTGTCAGAGCCAAAGAATCTCTCCTGCATTTTTTCACCATAACGTGAAATATCTTCCGAGTCTCTCAGCTTGACTTTGGTTCGTTCCTCTCTCCTTCTGCTTCTGATTCTCTTCTCTATCTTCTCTAGTCTGCATCTCCATTTACTTATTTATTTATTTTTATTGGTGAAATGACGTAGCAAACAAGGTGACATGAGGGACAAATACACTACACCAGTGCGTGTGTGTATGTGGATGAGGGGCAGATGCTACAACATATATATAAATATATATAACATGGCTCACTTATATGTATAACACAATGAAAATAAATAGGCAAACAAAGCAAGAAGCACTAACGCAAGAAGAGGGAAGAGGAAAGAAAGAGAGAAAATAAATAAATATGAATAAATAAAATAACTAAGTAAATAAAAAAAGATAATAATATTTAAAATTATATATATATATATATATATATATATATATATACACATACATACATACATATACATAAACATATACATATATATACATAAAATAAATAGATAAACAATATATGATATAATAACACAGGGGGACGGGAGACATCTCTCCATTTCTGTCTCGACCGTCTTTCTCTCCCGCTGTCTATAAATCTCTCTCAGCCCTACAGATCAGTCAAAGCCCCCTCACACACACACACACACACACACACACACACACACACACACACACACACATACACGCACAGATCTTCTCTCCTCATGTTTATTTTGGTGGGGTGACTCTGACTGGCTGACTGCTCTGAAGGCCGGAACCATGACGGAGAGGGAGGGACCTGGCAGAGAGAGAGAGAGAGAGAGAGAGAGAGAGAGAGAGAGAGAGAGAGAGAGAGAGAGAGAGAGAGAGAGAGAGAGGGTGGGTGGTGAGCTGCTATATAAAGGAGCTCCAGAGCTTTCGGTGGCATTAACTTGAGCAGACTGAGACTCACACACACAGAACCAGAGAAAAGAGAAAAGAGAGATCAGAGAGGAAACAGAAGCACAGCGAGGAGTTCAGAGCAGCTGTTTGTTTGACTCGCTGATCTTCAGGGTTCTTGGACTTTGGAGGAGTTTTGTTTGTCTTCACTCTGGATGAACTCTTGCTTTGTTGCTGTTGAGATTTATCAGAAAGGAAAGAAAGACAAATCAAGGAAAGTTTGCATTTGCACACTTTGCATTTGATTGAAACCAGATTTCCTTTTTGGACGTCTGTTGATCCGATGGCTGCCGTGCGTCAGATGGTCATGGAGGCGTCCGGCTTCCACGTCCTGCCGGCCCACCTGATGGCGTCGGCCATGGAGGAGTTCCCCCAGCAGCTGCCCGTCCCCAAGGGCCCGGCCAGGGGCAAGAGCCGCTCCCGCCGGCCCCGCGAGGCTCGCTTCAAGACGCAACCCGTCACCTTCGCCGAGATCGCCGAGGTGGAGGAAGAGGGCTCCTCGCCGCTGGAGGAGGAGAGGGCTCGCCGCTCCTTCCTGCAGTCCCTGGAGAACCTGCGGCGGAGCACGCAGACCCTCCACTGCCTCCCCGCCGGCCACCACGGCGGCTCACAGACGCCCACGCAGGCCAGCCTGGACTCCAGCGACTCTGACTCCACCCAGTGAGAGTCGCCACTTCCGCCAACTGAACTGAACCAAACGGGCCTGTCTCCAGCCTGAGCTGTGTGAGCTGCTGCTGTCATTTAATCTACTAACATATCGAGGATGCACATGTGCCACGGGCTGGTTCTCCTGCTGTATAGATGTGAGGCGACGCTGTGTGAACACACTCTTCACTTGTATTCCTTTTCTACTCTAGATGTCTTTGAGGAAAACTTGAACGATGAGCGAAAAGTTGGTTGATATTTTTCCATTTTAAAGCTGTATAGATATTTTTGTTTCAATCCAGATTTTTCTACTCGACCAGTCACCGTATAGAAGTTAGAGCGTCGTGACTATAACACTGTAAATACTTTGACTGAAGCATTGTAGCGACAAGAGGCGTCAGGAGGTCACGCTCTTGAAGGAAATCTCTGCTCTCGCTTCGATTCCTGAGCACAAAGAAAAATGCCTTTCTAAATGTTTCTCTTTATTTATTCTCTGATTTTGTTCATAACCAAGTGGAGTGTAGACGTGATGTTTTTTTTCTGACTTCTAAAGTCACCTTGACTTTCAAAGAAAATTATAACCTTTATACTTTATATTTGTTTTACTTTATACATATGTTCAAATGTTTGTTATATGTACTTTAATAAATATTTTCAAGTACTTTGAGCCATTTTCTGTTTTCATTTGTTCTTTATGTCTTTAAACAAAACTATTAGTCTGCAATGAGTTGTGTTTTTCATGACACTGTTTTAAATTAACAGATCTAACTGATCCCACTTGATTTATGCTCAGTTAATTAACATGACAGAAAATATATTGGTATCTTATGAAACTACAAGACCTAAGAAATCTACTGGTACCAAGCATGTCATGATATCTTTTAAGTTGGGCTTCATTTCATGTGGGGGAAACTGACCATTTTCAAAGTGGTGCTCTGACTTTTGACCTCAAGATATCTGAAAAACTGAAATCTTTACAGACATGCCCACTTTATGCTGATAACCTGCAGTAAAATGTGTTATTGTGTAAACTGATAAAATCCCTACATTATTGGTGCCCCGTGCGAGGCATCATATATTTGTAATAAGGCATCCTAAAATCCCTCCACTGGTTAATAACTGACCTACAGATATCTGAATGAAAATAAGTTCTGTGTTTCCCCACAAGTCTCTTTACAGACATGCTGTAACCTGCAGTAAATGTGTTATTGTGTCCTCTTGTATGTGAATCTTTGTGCATCCTGGGGTCCCTAAACAGTCTGTGAGCTGCATAAATGGGGTTTGAGTGTAAAGCTGAGACTCTTGTGGATCCAATGAGCCCAATGTTCTTCATGTGTGATGATATTGGTGAGTGAAACTTGAGCTCAGTGTATAAAATGAGCTGCTGTGACCTCTAGGATAATCACAGCCTCGTGAAACTTTACAACCACAAACTAGAGACCTGGATTACACAAGATTCTGACAAGATTCACAATAAGCAGCAACACAACACAAGTGATCGCCAAACAATCACTGAAAAATCTTGCAAAAAACCTTTGGAGCATTATTAAGCTCCCTCTCTTGCAAGATATCAGGTCATGCTTGGTACCAATGGATTTCTTATGTCTTCCAGTTTATTATAATACAGTGTGTTAATGCAGCATGTAGTCTGAGCCTGAGACAGCCTCGAAAGACAATAAGTAAGTGAGTGACACTCCTTTAAATCTCGGAGGGTTAAAGTTTTTATTTTTAAATGTATGCAGTGAATGCCAAACAAGTACCAGGCTGAGTTTTAAAGCTACAATGAAGATAAGTCATTGGTACCAACCATGTGGGGATGTCTTGTTGGGAAGGGGCCAAAAAAACCCCTGAAAACTTAGGCTTAATTTTGGCGAAATTTATAAAACGTCATGTCCATTTTCAATGCTGTCTCTTGACCTCTGACCTCAAGATATCTGAATGAAAATGTGTTCTATGTGTCCCCAAGAGTCTCCTCTCTACAGACAAATATCTTCAAAATACAAGAGGAACTTCCTGCAGACACAAACCAGGGTCAGCTCTCTGCTCTATAGCAGCATATTTCATCTGAGCTAACACAGTGTGCAACTTTTAGGACACACAGGGGAAAACACACTTTCTGCTGTGGCTTGTTGCATAATACAGTTATTACAATAACCAAAATCATTATCAATAAAACCATGTTAAATGTCTAGATATCAGCTCTTAAATTAAACTCTTATCACCTATTTTTGTTGTTATCATTATATTCGTACAAACAAATGTACCTTTAGTTGTACCAGACATTAAAATGAACAAGAAACTGAAGAAAACAAAGGTGGTCTGATAATTTTTTCCATGACTGTCATTTTGTGTCTCTTTTGATCATTTTTACATCTATTTTTGGTCAATTTGTTTCTTTTTTAGTCATTTTTACATCTACAGTCATGGAAACATTCTTGATAATAACCAAAATTATTATCAATAAGATAACAAGAGGAAATACAGGCACTGTAATGTCACAAATTATGTCACAAATATCCACGTCTTAAGATAACAAAAACCCAAGATGTGGATCTGGAAAATCATGTTTCCTGTGTTTACGTTTATCTAACAGTCCAGTGAATCACTTCTACTGAACTTCTTCTTCTTTTTGGTGGCAACTCTCCAGTTATTGGGCCTGTGTCACAGTATTTTCACACAGCACAACACCGGCTCTTATATGGTGTTTAGAGGCGTTACCGAAGATAATAAACTGTTAAGATCCAGTGGGATTCATCACTCAGCACACCTGAGTCAGAGCAGATTTGGATGTTTAGGAATGTTTGTTGCATGAACAGAAACGTCTCAGTCGGAGGCGACCTGCAGCCTTCACTGACCGTCCATCTGCCGTGTTTTTGTTGAGATAAACTGACGTCTGACCCGTATGTAAACACTCAGAGCTGCGTCTGTGGCTGCTCGCTGCTCGCTGGCCGCTGACGCACTCTCACTAATGTCAGGTTGTCATCAGGGAGCTCGGCCACGGCCAGCAGCAGCCTGCTGAGAGGCCGGCCTCCTGCTGCTCTCCTAATCCACTCAGTGACAACAAGTGAAACGTGATGCTTGACTTCCGTCCGAGTGCGAGTCAGCAGCTTGTTGCAGACGGAGACAATGCTGCGGGGCTTTAGAGGAGAATCTGCTGGGGTTGCATGTGGCCAGAACTAAAAATAGACTCTGATTAAGTAAATCTGTGAGATGAGGGAGACGATCTCTGCAGACGTACGATGGCTGAAGAGTCGGACTGAGACGTGGAGATCACACAGGGACACAGGCTGGAGAGCAGAAAACAAACAAAAAGAAACGTGTTTTTACTTATTTTCAACAAATCCTGAGAAAAGACTAAAACCAACAATGTTAAAGCCCGTTGGTTCCTTAACCCTTTATCGGGCAAGAACCGTATTTGGAAACTTCAGCAGATATCCAAAATAAAAAATAAAAATATTTAGATAAAAAAGTTTTCTCAAAATATTTTTTCCTAGATTAAAGTGGCAAATCTGCATGAAAAAAGTCCGATTTACAAGAAAAAAGTGGAGGAAAAAAAGCAACTTTTTATTGCAGATTCACCACTTTAAATCTCATAAATCTGCACATTTTTTTCTCGTAGATTTGCCACTTTAATCTCGTAAATTTATTTCTCGAAATATTATCCCCCTCCCCTGGGTCCGTATGTGTTTTTACACATTCCAAAGTCCACATTCTGGCAGTATGTAATATCCTCCAAATTTGGAATTTGCAAGTATTTCAATGAGTGCCCTATTAAGGGTTAAAAAGGAGACAAAAATATGTTTTTTAAATGTTCAGTTATTTCTTAAAACAGCTGGGAATTGATTTTTTGGCAAATGTTACTCAAACTGTAGTTAATAAATTAGAATATCATAGAAAAGTTTATTTATGTCATTAATTAAATTCAAAAAGTGGAAATAACACATTATATAGATCAATTACACACAGAATGAAATTTTTTTTAATGTTTCTTAATTTCTTAACACTGAAATATTTTTTATGTTTGAGGAAAATGTTAGAAGGAAAGTTTTAATAGGTTAAAAATATTAGGCTTTATATGTTTTTGTTAGTTCAAGAAGAACAAACTGTGAGTAACAAATTGCACAAAAAGACCTGATGTATCAAATATGATTTTTTATTTGTCAATAGGCTCAATAAACACTCCAGTTTTAAAAAAAAAATAGTAATTTTTAATAATAATTTTCTGGCAATTATTTAATGGTTCAGGCTTTATAGGGTTAACAGAGTTTGGACAACAACAATTTAAGGAGCAGAGGAATGAGATTTATGAGGCTTTGCAGGTATTGATTGTTTGGATCAGTTCAGTGTTGGTTTGTGTTAGATTTCCTTTCCTTTCTTTCACGCGTCATGCATATTAAAGTTTGCACACAGCGAGCAAAGCAAATCATCCTGACGCCCTCTGACCTCACTGCTGCGTCTGACATGAAACACCGTCAACCAGCTGCAGCATGAAGCTCTGCACACCGTCATCCTTCACACAGAAACACACATTAGTCATTGTTTGTCTGGAGCTGTAGAGCTGTCACACTCCACCACATCCAGCAGAATTACTGCCTGTTGTTACGCAGCTCTGCAAGCGTCTGCGTCACTGAAATTGTGCTTAATCCTTTGGAGTTTGAGGTTATTTTGTTGGTTTTTGACTCCTTTTCTTTCTGCCTGTATAAACCACTTAAAAATCTTTACTATGACGTGTTGGTATCATTGTTTTCAGCACAACCTCACCTATATGACCTGATTATTATTTTAATTTTGACTCACTGGATCAACATTTTGATCACACAAAAAACACACAAAAAAATTACAAAAAACATATAAAAACACATAAAAAACTAACAAAAACCCCCCATTAAAAACACAAAAATTAAAAAAACACACATAACATATAAATACACCAAAAACTCACACACAAAAAAATACAAAACACACATAAAAACACACACACAAAAACACATGAAAACACACACAAAATTGCAAAAAAAAAATACAAAAAATGCACACAAAAATTCCAAAACACACAAAAAACATAAAAAACACAAAAATTTAAAAAACACACATAACATAAAATTACACCAAAAACACACACATGAAAACACACACAAAATTACAAAAAAAAAATAAGAAAATGCATTCAAAACACACACAAAAAACACACAAAAAAACACACAAAAAATTACAAAAACACATAAAATACAAAAAAACACATAAAAAACACAAAAATAAAAAAACACACATTACATAAAAACACACCAAAAATATACATAAAAACACACACAAAAACACATGAAAACACAAACAAATTACAAAATAAAAATACAAAAAATGCACACAAAACATACACAAAACCACAAAGAAACACACAAAGACATTACATAAAACACACAAAAAAGTAAACGCAAAGATTGCATTAAAAATGCTGAATGCACACTGAAAAATTTGAAAAATCTCTGTAACTACAAAATCATGTTACTACACTTGGTCGAGGTGTTTTCTACCTTTGCTAAAAAAGGGTTGATGCATTAAATTGGACATGGAAACTTGTGGAAAAGCCAAAACTTTGGAGTTCAGCTGACAGCAGGAAACATGCTGCTGAACGTTTTTACGTCATGATGTCATGAAGAAGTCGAGCTCCGGAGCTTTTGTGGACTCCAGAGGGTTAAACAAAGTGTGGGACAGTTTGGAGGAACAGAGAGAGAGATAAGAGAAACATATTTGTCATCATGTGGCAGATTGATCCAGTTCATGCCTCTGGCTTCCGCCTCCTTCCTGCAGAAACCTAGTTTTAATGTTTCAGAGGAGATTAGGGAGAGAGGAAAGCAACGGTGTAATGAATCACAACAGATCCTATATGTGAGGATATTTCCTTTCTAATTAGTTTCACTGTCTGATTCCAACTGCATGACAGATGCTCAGTGTCCTAAAGCGTGAAATAAAGACTGATTATAACCTGAATCTGGTCAGAATGATGAGAAAGGATGAGACTAAGCGAACTTCACAATGAAATATATAAACACCAAAAGGTTTGGGTTTTGTTTGAGACCATAGTGTTGTCCTAAAAAACATTTCTGAGGTCCTAAACCAAGTGAGAAGTTTTCTCATTTTGTGTTGAAATGAATGGACCTGAATGCTTCTGCAGCCCCCATCAGTGCCCCCTGCTGGAATATATGGTGCAATACGGCTTTTTGTGCATTTTATTATGAATTTCCACAGTGAAAAGTCCTGTAAGTTTGTGAGAAGATACCTGAGGTCCTGTAGAATGTAGATATGGAATTAGTGACTGGACACAGATAGTTTAATTTAAATACATTTGAATGTAATATTTTACTGTACACTCTATATCCAAAGGTGTTTTATTTTTTATTTTTTTATCCACAGTGAACAGTTCTGTGAATATCATTCAATTAATCTTATTTCCATATTTATCTGGTATTTGGGCCTGGTTTTGTACGCTTTATTCTGAAAACTGAAAACCACACGTCGACTACTAAAACATTTTCGGTGCGACGCAATTAATTATTTCACGTTGTGTGTTGATATAAAGTTAATACTTGCGCTTTTTGACTTAAGACGGCTCACTTGACCACAGTGATGTAGGAACCAGACCAGAGAAGATTTAAATCTTCAAACCAGCAGGAACCAGCGTGGAGTAGTTCAAAGAGAGTTCCTCTTTTGTTTGTTTGCCTTTTGTTATATCAGACTCTGTCTTTGTTAACAACCTGGCAGACAGCAGGACGACATTAACAGGCCAATCATCTGTAAAATACAACCTGCAGCACACAGAACAAACTGTACGGACACCATGTTGAATGACTGCGGAGGCTGGAGACACGTAATCTTGTTAAAGTGCCCATGGTTTTTTTCCCCCCTTATTGTAGGAGGGATGCTGAGATGTTTGAAAGGAAACATCTCAGCTGTAAGTGCTGCTGTAATGACAGAGTGGAGTCAGAGCTGTCTCTGATTCATCACAGTGTAAATACACACACTGCTTCTTATCCTTAAACAGGGATCAGTTGTCAAGATCTGTAGGAGGTTTTTGTTCTTTTCTACAAGAAATGACAATTATCTTTATATTACATGCTAAAAGTCATATGCATTGAATGTTTTACCATTCAAAGGCCTTAATGTTGCATTGTTTCTTCCTCTAAAGGCAGAATGTGAAGGATTTATCTGTTGTGGTTTGCAAACACGTTGGGTTACAAGGTAACCCTGGTTCTCTGAGTATAGAACAGATCATTGGGTTACAAGGTAACCCTGGTTCTCTGAGTAGAGAGAATATGGTTGGGTTACAAGGTAACCCTGGTTCTCTAATAAGTTTTTGACTTTGGCAAGTTTGTGTTTCTGTGCATCTTATTAGAGTTATTTTTTATTTACCCTATGTAAGGGAATATGAGTTGTGGGGGTTGGAATTTTGTGCGTATCCTCTGTAACCTGTTGCTTAATTGTGAAAAAATATATAATTAAAAAAAAAAATTGAAATTGAATTGTGTAAAATATAAATTAAAAAAAGAATACATCAAATTCAGAAACCAGTGCAAAAACAACAAATTCTGAACATGAAATATGTTGTATTTGTAAAGTTTTCAATTGAATATATCACAAATTATTAGCATATTATTGAATTCTGTTTTATTTATGTATTAGACAATGCCCTTTATGGAAAAATAGTGTTGTAGCTGCAAGGCTGAGCCAGGTATAGTGTTTAAAACATTCACTCTTAGAATTCCCTTTGTATAGTTAGTTAGTGAGGTTTTTAAATGATTTTCTTGGTTTCTTTAAGTAAAACTGAATAGTAGGTTTTGAGTCCTCTTTTTGTTATATTTATGTATATAATGTGAACAGCACCCACAAGCCATTTTTCCTCTGTATTGTGCCTCATTAATTTTGTTTGTAACAATAATCTGTGCTCCTTTGTTAAAAAAAAAAGAGAAAAAAATGATGATTGAGAAGGATTACTTTTTGTTCTGTAAACTACCTGCCTGTTCCTTAAAAAAAAAGTAAGATGTGCTTAATTTGTTTCTGATTTCTACCTTTAAACGCCTTATTTTTTTATTCATTTTATCTTTCTTTCATTGCACAACAACTAAACATAAACTGTGTATAATCAGTAAAAAAAAACATGTTTCAAAATAGAAATTAAAAACAGCTGAGAGTGAGAAATAGTGAAACAAACATTGTGGTGTTTGTAGATGAGGATGGTTGAACCTGTTGACGTGTTTCAGGTGAAAAAGGAACTAACATAACAGACATGACATCATCATAATCCCTCACCAGATGTTTCACCGTCTCAGACTTTGTTTAAGGTCCAAACGACGTCAGCTGTTTGTTTTCTGACTCACAGAAATAAACTGGACTTCAGATAGAAACAGCTGATTTATGTCAGAAAGGTCGACGTGAAACACAAACACTGTAAATGTTGATGACTTTAATGGGAAATGGAAATCCTGCAAAAACAAAACAGATCTTTCTCATTTTATTTTGTGATGATCCACGAGTTTGTTCTCAATATTCAACCTTTTAAATAATAAAATGTTGGATTATTTTCTCTTTTTATACTGTGTTTAATTTAGCATCTTTCTTATTTTCCACTAAAAACTTCCCTGAATATAATTTGACGTAAGGCTTCTTTTTACACTTTTTACACCCCTGGATGTTCCTGTGGATATTTGATAGAATTTAAATTTGGTGTTTCCAAGGTTTGAAAAAGTAATAAAAGTTCAATTAAGTGCTTGAAATATATACAATTCTACTACAAACATGTGACACATTTTAAAACAAAGTTAAAGTTTATTGTCTTTTCCTGAAATGTATTCTGTAAAATGCTGTCACAAAAACATAATTTTGATTCTTTATAGCACCGTAATTTCTCATTTTATGTGGTGAAGAAGCGAAATATGTATATTAAATATTTTCCACAGCTGTAAGGTGCTGGAAATGCTTGAAAATGCTTAAAAAGTGCTGGAGTTTGATTTGGGGGAAACCCTGATAGTCTTAGCTTCATTAAATAACAACATAAGAGCATATTTAGAAAGATAATATATAATATTTAAACATATTTGTAGATTCTAAGATTTACAGATTTGTTGGATTAGAATACGATATATGAGCTATTATTCATTTAAAAATGTAAATAATATTTGCTGAGCAATGTGACCCTTTAAACCATGGGTCTCACACAACTTTGTGTCTTTTTTTGGTTATTTAGTGTCTTTTTTTGTAATTTTGTGTCTTTTTCTAATAATTTTGTGCCTTTTTTTAGTAATTTTGTGTATTTTCTGGGTCATAGTGTGTCTTTTTTGGTCATTTTGTGTCTTTTTAAAATAATTTAGTGTTTTTTCCGTCATTTTGTGCCTTTTTTTAGTAATTTTGTTTCTTTTTCTAATAATTTTGTGTATTTTCTGGGTCATAGTGTGTCTTTTTTGGTCATTTTGTGTCTTTTTTTAGTAATTTTGTGTCTTTTTTTGGACATTTTGTGTCTTATTAAGTAATTTAGTTTTTTTCTGTCATTTTGTGTCTTTTTTTAAGTCATTTTGTGTCTTTTTTAGTAATTTTGTGTCTTTTTTGGTCATTTTGTGTCTTTTTAAATAATTTCGGGTTTTTTTTCTGTCATTTTGTGTCTTTTTTTAGTAATTTTGTGTCCTTTTTTTTGTAATTTTGTGTCTTTTTCTGGTCATTTTGATACTGCCTCCAGCGGCCCCCAGATAGTTTGAGTTTGAGACCCCTGCTTTAAAATATATAATATATACATTCATATCATGATAATTCACATAATAAATGAACTAATCTGAAAGGTTTCCTGGCTGAGCACGATGATCCACATCACACAGAATCACATTATGACCAAAAGTCCCCAAACAAGCCGTTTCTGGTCTTCCAGGACAGCCGTCAGCAGGGACACACAGATTTATTTTTAGGGTCAGAAAAGGTTTTCTGTCCCTGAATAGAGACTGTTCCACTTCAGTGACGTACAGGAGATTCATTAACATCTTTTCCAGAGACCTGATCATATATACAGGTCAGTGTGTCCTCTCTGCTCAGTGATTCAGCAGCCTGCAGGTCATTACGGTCCGCAGCCTGTTGGGCCCTTTGTGTGTTGGTCCACATGCTGCCTGATGCATTTTCATGAATCTACTGTCGTTATAGCAGCACGTGTACGATGGTCACCTGCCTAATTGGCATCAATTAGAGTATGTTAATAACTCCAACACGACCTGCTGGGTGGTTTGAAGCATCTAATGTATTGAAAATAAAACTAAACCAAACAACCTGATCTCTAAAAGTCTAAATGCAAACAAAATATGGATGAAAAATCCAAGAAAAAATACAAGAATTCAATCAGAACAGCAAAGGTGTTTAGTCTAAAAACCAGATCAAACAGTAAATCTGAGGGAAATGATCTTGCTGCATGGACAGATAATTTACCTTGACAAGATTTCTTAAATTAAGATTATTAAATCTAGAAATAAACATGTTGAACACTTAAAATAATAAATTAACTCTTAAAACAAGATAAATTATCTAACACTTCTAAATCTAAAGTTTTTTTTATCTTGGTAAGAACCAAATAATCATCAGGTCACTCTGCTCAGGCCAGTTCATCGCTGCTGGCAGCTTTAATTTATCTGGTTTTAAGAGTTAATTTCTTATTTTAAGGGGAAAAAAATTCAGTTTTTCTGACAATTTTTTTCTGTTTTTCGTAGTATTTTTTCTGTTTTTTGTAGTATTTTTTCTGTTTTTTGTAGTATTTTTTCTGTTTTACGTAGTATTTTTTCTGTTTTTTGTAGTATTTTTTCTGTTTTTTGTAGTATTTTTTCCCTGTTTTTCGTAGTAATTTTTTTTCTGTTTTTCTGACTATTTTTTTCCCAGTTTTTTATTAAATCTAGAAATAAGCATGTTGAACGCTTAAAATAAGAAATTAACTCTTAAAACAAGATAAATGATCTAACACTTCTAAATCTAAAGTTTTTTTTATCTTGGTAAGAAACAAATAATCATCAGGTCACTCTGCTCGGGCCAGTTCATCACTGCTGGCAGCTTTAATTTATCTTGTTTTAAGAGTTAATTTCTTATTTTAAGCGTTCAACATGCTTATTTCTAGATTTAATAATCTTAATTTAAGAAATCTTGTGAAACCTTTTCATCTTGCCTGTATACACAACTTAAAAATTGTTTAAATGCCATGTTGGTATTTTGTCATCTAACTGTTTTTTCTTGTCATGTGACTGTATTTTATTTGTGTTTAGCGTAACAATTTTGGTCATTTTGTGTCTTTTTTTGGTCATTTTGTGTCTTTTTATAGTCCTTTAATTCAACATAAAATGTGATTTTGAATCTTTTTTCTTACTTTCAAAACACTATCATGCTCAATAAAGAATTTTAAACGTTGCAAATGTGACCAAAGGTGTCAAATCTAACATATAAGAGGGTTCCATCCAGTTCTATCATTTGATAGTAAATCTATTTGAGCTTGTCTCCAGTTTTACTTGGTATATCATCATCAAACTGAAACTGGCCTCATGGAGTTTACAGCCAGAACTTTAGAGGTAAATGTACAGTAGGGCTCCACGCTGCTTTGTTTTCTAGTCTGGATGGAGTCAACAAGTCTGGATTTCGTGCTTTTGCAGACTCTGGAGGGTTAAAATAACACCACAAGAGCTTATTTAATTTATATTATTTCAACATATTTGTAGTTTTCTAACATTTACGTGTGTTGGATTAACGTGTGTTACATTACCTTTGACCCCTGATAAAGATAAAGATAAGACATAAGGTGCTCACACTATTTGTGCCTCTGTATGTGTGTTAACAGCAGCATTCTCCTAAAAGCCTCCCTGACCTACATCCTGCTCTCTGGTTCAGTTTCTGTCTGCTGGGAACCTTCAGCTCCTTTCATCTCCGTCTCTGTTTCAAAGCTTTTCTAAGCTCTTCATCTCCCCCTGGTGCTGCAGAAAAGAGGTGATTACAGATGCAAAACAGAAGGTGACCCATATACCTCCTCTCTCTCTCTCTCTCTCTCTCTGTCTCTCTCTCTCTCTCTCTCTCTCTCTCTCTCTCTCTCTCTCTCTCTCCCAGGGCTCTGTTTCCTTAAATCTGTCTTTTTCTGGTTGGCCCTGCAGCCCTGGGGAGAGGAGGACGGAGCTGTATCACCCCGTCCTCACATCATCTGAAACACAGAAGCTGCACTGCAAGAAAGGTGTTTAGTCTAAAAACCAAATAAAAACAGTAAATCTGAGAGAAATGATCTTGCTGCATGGACAGATAATTTACCTTGACAAGATTTCTTAAATTAAGATTATTAAATCTAGAAATAAGCATGTTGAACACTTAAAATAAGAAATTAACTCTTAAAACAAGATAAATTATCTAACACTTCTAAATCTAAAGGTTTTTTTTTTATCTTGGTAAGAAACTAATAATTGTCAGGTCACTTTTTGTGTATTTTGTAGTCATTTTGTCTCTTTTCTGTGTCTTTTTTCGTTATATTGTGTCTTTTTTTGGTCATTTTGTGTCTTTTTGTGTCTTTTTTGTGTCTTTTTGTGGCTTTTTTGGTATTACTGTGTCTTTTTTTAGTAATTTTGTGTCTTTTTGGTCATTTTGTGTCTTCTTCTGTGTTCTTTTTTGTCATTTTGTTTCTATTTTAGTAATTTTGTGTCTTTTTTCAGTCATTTTGTGATTTTTTTGTGTCTTTTTTGGTCATATTGTGTCTTTGTAAGTCATTTTGTGTCTTTTTTGTGTCCTTTTTTTAGTTATTTTGTGTCTTTTCTTGGTTTAGATTGTTAAATCTAGAAATAAGCATGTTGAATGCTTAAAATAAGAAATTAACTCTTAAAACAAGATAAATTAAAGCTGCCAGCAGTGATGAACTGGCCCGAGCAGAGTGACCTGATGATTAATTGGTTCTTACCAAGATAAAAAAAACTTTAGATTTAGTAGTGTTAGATTTTTTGTTCATTTTGTGTCTCTTTTGTACATTTTTTGTCTTTTTTGGTAATTTTGTGACCGAAAAAAGATGTAAAATGACACAAAAAAAGACACAAAATGACCAAGAAACAGAAACAAAAGACGTAAATTCACAAAAAAGACATAAAAAGACAAATAAATGACCAAAAAAAGACACAAAATGACCAAGAAAAAGAAACAAAAGACATAAAATCACAAAAAAAGAAATAAAAGACGTAAAATCACAAAAAAGACATAAAAAGACAAAAAAAATTACCAAGAAAAGACACAAAATGACCAAAAAAGACACAAAAACAAAACAAAAAGATGTAAAATCACCAAAAACGAACGCTTAAAATAAGAAATTAACTCTTAAAACAAGATAAATTATCTAACACTTCTAAATCTAATTTTTTTTTTATCTTGGTAAGAAACAAATAATGTGCAGTGCACTCTGTGCAGAGTGTACGTGGTAGAGATTAACCCTCTGAAATCTTCTGCTATTACGTCTGTTAAAAAATCTGTTAAAAAATCTTCATGCCATGTTGGTATCAGTTTTTTCAGCACAACATCACCTATATTAAGAGTTAATTTCTTATTTTAAGTGTTCAACATGCTTATTTCTAGATTTAATAATCTTAATTTAATAAAATCTTGTCAAGGTAAATTATCTGTCCATGCAGCAAGATCATTTCCCTCAGATTTACTGTTTTTATCTTGTTTTTAGACTAAACACCTTTTTTGCAGTGTGGGACCTAAAGATGTTGTTGCCTGTGCCATTGACTTTGATCACAGCTGTTTCATTATGATTTATTAAAACTAACTAATCTCACTGTGTAACAATATCTGCAGATATCTCCTGCTTTGTCTAAAACTGGAGGAAATGTTAGAACCTGGTGAGAAGGTTTTTAGACAACTTTTTTCAGTGTCTAATCATGTTGAATGATTAAGTTTCTTTTTCTTAAAATAACTATTTCTGTGTCTCTTTATATCTCACTTTTTTTAGGTAATTTTACATCTTTTTGTTTTGTTTTTGTGTCTTTTTTGGTAATTTTGTATCTTTTCTTGGTAATTTTTTTTTGTCTTTTTATGTCTTTTTTGTGATGTGTGATCACATTTTTTGTGTGTCTAAAACTGGAGGAAATGTTAGAACCCGGTGAGAAGACCCAGACCTGCAGATCAAAGCCAAATGCTGCTCTGAATGAGAGTTTTTCCATTTTAGGCAGTGAGAGACAGAAAGCTCTGCTTCTCTCTGCTTTACTTGGCTCAGCGCAGCAGTGAGTCGTCATCTGTGGACCAACATGATTAAAATAAAGAACCATGTCTGAGACCTTTGCCCATTTTTGATTTTGGCTCTTTTGAATAAACAAACACAGAGAACAGAACATTTGCACGTGCACCTTTTAAAAATATATTTTTAAAAAGAATTGCATTGTTGGTTTTTTCTTACTTTTCTTTCTTATTTTGAACTGCAGCTCACTGTTGCACAACAGTTTCCTTTGGGACAAATAAAGTTGAAGATGACTTTTAACAACACAAACACATTTTTATACCAAAAAAATTCTCATTTATAGACGATTTTCTCTTGATTACAGATGATAATGTCCAATAAATATGTCCAAAATATAATTTAATTCAATTTGATTTTGTGCTCCAATCTGTGGTATCTGCAATCCAAAATCTTAAAAGATAAAGTTCACCCCCAAAAAAACAACACATCAGCCTATACTACCCTACAAAGCCTAACTGCAGTAACTACATTTTTGGTCAAAATTGAGTTATAACTATAAATGAACTCCTTTATTTCTGTTTTTATCCTGTGACAAAGTTTTAGATTTCAAATTTGTTTCATTTCAGAGAAATAATGATATAAAAACCACAAAATCCAACTCAAAACCAAGCAGTAATTGCACTTACCACGGTCTGCTTTGGATATATATACTAACTTAAACATAAAAATAATAGAAATGATACGTTTATATGATAGGGAAATTATTATCTGGATAGTGATGAAGTAAAAAAGTGAGATAAAATTATATTAAGACTAAAATATAACATTTCTTTACAATATTAAGTCTAAAATTTGCACATCTTTGAATAGAGTTGTTAAACATTTTTAAATACATTTATAACAAAATCAATTTGAAAATGTTTATTCACTGAAAACAAAATATAAAAGCTGAAAGAAGACAACAACATTGTTGTTACTCCACTCTGTTTGTGCATCACTATTATAACCTTTTACAGCGATGCAGAAGCTACGTTTTTGGGGTCAAAGGTCAAATAACTCATCATGATTTTTTTTCTCTCATCATCAATACATGTAGAAATAAGTGTCATATCACTTACCTACCTATAACCCATTTGGCTGGCCAGTTAAAACACGTTGAAAAACTTTAAAGCAGTTGTAAAGCAGAGAAAGTTTAAGCAGATGGAGTAAATGTTTTTAGAGTAAATGTATTTAGTTTAATCATAGTTTAAAAACAATATTAGAACATGAGCATTGTAGCAAAGCAACTTGCATGATTAATCTATAAATGCACAGAGAGGGAACATACACAGTTAGTGAATTACGCATGCATGGATAGTGACCTACGTCAACAGATAGTGACCCCCATCCACAGAGACAGACAACAGAGACAGAATAACAGATTATTCTAACATTAGACTGATAAATAGCAATCAGGTTAGACAGAAAACATTTATATTTGATTTTGAGGTGAACTTTCCCTTTAAATCAAGCCTTAATCGTAAGATATTCAGGCTGTATAATTTGAAGATGTTATACTGTTTATTTTTGATTGTTATATATATGCAAACATTTACTTTGAGCATTAAAAAGTGGAAATCTATGCATGCACTTCTGCAAAACTTGTGCAAGAATAAAGGGATCAGTGGTGCCCTGTTGGTGTGTATTGCACAATAGTGTACAGTAGGTAATGTAAACTAGTATCTACGCAATAAAATTGGACCACTGATATCTAAAGTACTAATATTCCGATTTATTTCTTGGCTCACAAAGTTACCAGTTGTTTTTTTATGTTTAATGTTGTGCAACTAGCAGCTTTTAAAAGTTAAATGTAAGTGGTTCGTGTTAAGTCATGTTTTGTAGGAGTCAGTCCAAGTTTGATTGACGGTGGATTTGCCCAATAAAAAGTTATCATGAGACTTGTGACCAATCACCTGCTAGCTTACGCCTCGTTTCTAACCAATTAGAGTGTTGTTGATCCGGGTTTTAACGAATCACAGCGAAGGGGCGGGCTCCCGTTCAAGGAGCGCGAACGGTTAAGGACGAGAAAATGGCGAAGATAGAGAAGTTGAGGTGACGGCTGAGACGTTACATGGAAACTTTAAACGAGTTTGACACCTAAATAAGATTCGGTGTGTCTCTTTTCGACATTGGACGTCAAGTTAATCACAAGAGCGAGCGGTAAAGATGTCAAACGCGTCGTAGCTAATTTTAAATCATGTTAATTTGAGTAACGGTAGCTCGTCAGGTAGCTAACGGTAGCTAACTTTAGCAGCTGGTCAATGGCGTCTCTCTGCCCACACACAATGTAACCATGGGAGACGGCGGAGCAACGGCTGTTTTTTTATGACGTAACGTGTAACGTGCATAACGCATAACGTGCAGTTGACGTCATGGCTTTACACAACCTGGTTTTTATCATCGACTTGGATCATGGAGGTCAGGATCCAGGCGATCATCGTGACGTCACGAATCATCTCATCAAACGGGGAATATTACAAACTCTGCTGCACTTTGGCTACAAGTATGGGTTTGACAAAGTGCGCTGGGGTTATAAGTTCTTCCAGTCCAGGACTGGCCGCAATGCAAGCCTCATGTCCCGGGGATCAGACTTCAAGGAGCTGCGGCACAAAACTTTCGAGGACTTCGAGCTGGAGTTTGAATCAAAGTTTGACTTTAAGGATAAACCATGCCCTGCAAGGCAGCAGCAGCAGCCCAATCATTCTGTCCAAAATGCACTAAAAGAGACCCTGCTGGACTTCCAGTGGGACCGGCCGGACATCACCTCTCCCACCAAACTGTCCCTGAGGCCGCGGAGGTCCAGCCGGGCCGGGAGGAGCAGCAGCAGCGTCTCCCAGGAGGAGGAGGTTTCAAACACCGGGAGGAATGTGGTGTTTGTTGTGTCTGAGTGTCCCAGATCCAGGTCGCAGCTGGTGGACTATGTTTCTCTGGGAATCCGGGACCTGCCTGCAGATGTGACGGAGCACATATTACCCAG
Source organism: Centropristis striata (assembly GCF_030273125.1). NCBI lineage: Eukaryota > Metazoa > Chordata > Actinopteri > Perciformes > Serranidae > Centropristis > Centropristis striata. The sequence continues at coordinate 38,785,511 of NC_081522.1, forward strand.
AGGGCTGCACGACATGCTGGTTCAGAGACAGGTATAACAGATAACAGATATAAAAAATCTTTCCTGCCACATGCCATCACACTGTACAATAACAAATAATAACCTGGTTCATTACATACTGTCTATGCACTTTATGTGTTTTTTATGCACACTGTTCATTGCACCTTATTTGTTTCATAGCACCAACATTTTTATACTGTATATTCATATTTATTCTGCACTGGAATTCTATTCCACTCCTTAATACATACTCTTCTTTAGACACTTTATTTTTATTGTATTTTTATATTTTATTGCTTGAAGTATGCCTAGGTTGTTCTTTTTATTTAATTGTGCTGTTATTGTCTCTGTGTGTAATGCTGCTGCTACGCTGTAATTTCCCAGCTTGGGATAAATAAAGTATATCTATCTATCTATCTATCTATCTATCTATCTATCTATCTATCTAGGTGGTGCTGCACTGGCTGGACACTAGATCACAGGTGCAGGTGAGTCCAGCACAGGGAACTGTACGTGTCAGATAGTTTCATTATGTTAACCCTTTGATGCAACATATAAACACCTTCTAATGCACAACATGGGTCCAAAATGACCCACAATTCATTTCCCATCTTATTTCATGCTGGCTGTGTGTTTGAATATCTTTTTTATTTTATTACAACAGATCATTAATTATATCCATTTTTCCTTCCATACTTTATGAAGAAAAATAGTTTTTGTATTATTACGTCAAGTTTACACACATGGGTCAGAAATGACCTTGTGCATTAGAAGCATAGTGATACAAAAAATGATACACTAAATTAACAATTTGAGTATATGTGTAACTGTTTGTCTTATTTTTAAGGTTTAACTTTAAAAGAGTTGTTAGAACCACCAGATTACATTGGAAAATCACATATTTTAACATTTGAGACTAATTAGAGCCAGCAAATGATAATTTCCATGGGAAAAACACCAATTTAACAAAATAGGATGGTTAAAATGTTGTTTCTTCTTTGTCAGGTTTTAAACTGGTGATTTGATTTGATTGATAAACACCTTCTAATGCACATGGGTCAAAAATGACCCTGTGCATTAGAAGCGTAGTGGAAAAAAGGGGTTTTATTCAAAAAGTAAGAAATGAAAACTAAAAATGAGGATGTATGATGATCAAAAACAAGTTATTTGAGGAAAACCTGCAATACTGACTGATGAAATTAATTTATTGCAAAGATATAGAATATAAAAACATAGTCGGGTCACATTAGACCCATGTTGTGCATCAAAGGGTTAAAAAGAAGGCCGACATTACTATGGCAAATATCTCTAACATTCAACATCTCCCAAAAAAACAATCTAGACTGAATAAAAAGTGTAGAAACATAAATATGAATACTTGTGTACATGTAACATGTGAGAGTTTTGGTCTTTTCAGTCATTGGATATCAACTCTTTTGAGCATCTATGAGAGATTTATTAAGGATGTGTTTGACTGCACCCTCCACCATTCTCATCATCATACCACCAAACTAGCAAATACCTTTAGGAATAATGATGTTCACCCCTCCAGCAAAAATGCATTAATGCTTCTCTGATGGCTGGTGTTTGCCTAACACAAAACCAAAACACTTATTTTTTGCTTTTAACCCACCTGTATGACCCTTATCCACAGTTACTAGGATCAAAAACTTTATTTCTTTCTCATGTGGCAGAAAGAGGATTGAGCATCATTTAGAATAAAACGCTTGATCAAGGCATTAACGTAAACCATCCACATTCTCTCTACAGTTTCACCAGTCAGTGTGAATTTTAGAATGGCTTTTAACATCCACTCATTAGTTGTAGGTTGTTTTAATGGCTACAACCTGCCAAAGTAGCCATTAAAACAACTTCCCTTTTCTACTGACATAAGCAACTTTGATCTTTTGTCTTGTTGCAGGTGACGAGGTGTGAGGATCACCTCGGCTCTGACAAGCTGTCTGAGCTCCTGTCTCAGCTGGGCGGCAGAGTGATCCCTGTGGTCGCCCTGCTGAACCTCTGCTCCGCTCCAAAGCCAGACTCTGGCTTCAGGAGGGAGACCTTCACATTCAAGTCCAGCGTTGGATACCTGCTGTCCTCTGAAAGCCTCCACCGCCTGGCCTTCCCTGTCGTAGGCGGCGTGCTGCGGTGGGAGCAAGGTTGGTGACATGGAAATTAACTCTTATCACCTGTTATGACTGAAACAGGCCTGGGATAGTACAGCTGGTAAAACTTACAGAACCTAATAATAGTGAGACATTACACTGTACATCCTTTTTTCCTGAGCTTTTTGTTTTTTACCGCAGATGAAGAGAGAACATGGACAAGTTGCTTTAAACAGTGTAAAAAATGAAACATCGTGAAGACAAATTCATCTGAAAATAAATAAACTACAACCAAAACAAATAAAATAGACTTTCAGGCTCTGTTAACAAAACATTGCACATTGAGATAATCATTATATATTATATAATTTTATTATTAAAATAACATTAACAGCTGGAATGGCTGCCTGTCAAACATATGCAGCTTTACTTTGAAGCCATGAATTAATATAATATTGCCACGCAAAATATTGCGATACTGTGCTGTATCTTTTTTCCCACAACCTCTAATAGAAATCGAGCACAGTTTACATGACGTTAAGAACGATCTGCTATTTTTCATGTGTGTTATGTTATTCTTCATCCTCCAGGTGAGCGGACTCAGAGCTGTGGCGTCCTGGTTGAACCAGTGTCCCGCAGACAGAAGCTCCTCCCAGAGCCGGTGGACGTGTGTCTGAAGGGAGTGCTGCAGGGCTGGGACGACTCCTCGCTCACTCAGACCTCCACAGAGTCCTGGGTGCTTCAGTGTTCCAGCAGCAGTGAAACAGAAGCTGCTGCTGCCTTCCAGCACCTCCTCTCAGAGCTGTCTGCTCACGCTCTGCACATGGTGAGACAGACAACACAACAGAGCTGTGTTCCTCATCTTGTTTCATTCATTCATACAGCTGACCCAGTTAAGAGCTGCTGCTGCTACAGGGAGCACATGTGCTCTAGTGATCAATAGTCCTGTGTTTTCCTTTGGAGAACATGTATATTTAGTGCTTTTTTTGTTTGTCGTTAATGTCATGTGTCGTTAATGCAGAAGTAGGGAGCGCCATACACTTCTGCAACAAAATATAGAAAGTTTTCATTTTCTATATTCAGTCTGTTTTGTTTTTACATGATACAATTAACATACAGTCTTGAAAAAAATATTAGACCATTGTTTTCTTCAACTTCTTGTTCATTTTAATGTCTGGTACAACTAAAGGTACATTTGCTTGGACAAATATATCGATAACTACAAAAATAGCTGATAAGAGTTTAATTTAAGAGCTGATATCTAGACATTTTCATGGTTTTATTGATAATGATTTTGGTTATTATCAAGAAAACCATCGAAAATGTCTAGATATCAGTGCTAAGTTGTACCAGGCATTAAAATGAGCATATGAGCAGATAATATAAAAAAAAGCTAAACTTTGAGATTAAAAAATAACCAACAACAAAAAACAAAAAAAAACCAGTAGAGTTTTAGTGCACTTCACAGCCTTTATGTGCAGATAGCACCATCTCCTTGTTCCTTCATCTGAGAGAGAAAAGGTAAACTTGCACAAATAACAAATAAATAAAAGTTGAAGTGCATTTCCCAGTTTTTGGCTGTTTCAGAGCAGCCTGCAGATATATGTCTGTAGACATTTGTCCTGAACCCATTTAAACCGGGAAAGCATTACTGCATTTCTACCATTAAAGCCGGGGGCGCTCTTGTGTTATTCTACCATTAAAGCCGGGAAAGCGGATACGTCGTTTTGTAGTATTTGTAGTTTTTTCCACCTATTTTCGGTCTCTTGGCCAATGAAATGCATCAGAATACATGTGGGAGTGTCGCAATGCATCATGGGACTTTTCCAGAACTGAAATCATGGTGAAGACGACTATAGCGGAGGGAGCTCAGATATAACAGCTATAAGCTCTCAAATACTTTTTGAATTTCATTTCTATCTGCTACAGAGGCTGAACAATCTATTATTTAGTAGGAAGAGTTGACACTTTCCAGAAAAACTTCAGGTTTTAGGGGCTTATTTTAAAATCGCCCAGAGGTTTTACAGGCATTTTTTACAGCCGTTTCAGGCCTAAATGGGTTAAACAACAGACTGATTAATCCGTCTGTCACAAGTCAGTTTCAGCACAAACCTGCCGTCAGATAGCAGAAATAGAAATCTCCTTCTTTCTGAGTACATTTCATAATCTTCCTGTGCTTGTTCTCCCAGCTCTCTGAGGTGAATGACGGCGGCCTGGTGCTCTCGGCCGTCCTCTCCCCGCTGTCACACACCACAGCTCTGCTCAGCGTCCTCCAGGCTGGAGACACGCAGCACCAACAGGTCCTGACCACCGGGACCACCGAGACCATCGCAGCAGAAACCTCCGCTGAGCTGCCAGAAGTTGTGAGCAGCGTTCTGGGCGTAGTGTACGACATCATGGAGGAGGATGGTGACGCTGCTGATGGTGAGGATGAAAGACTAAAGTTCTGCGTCTAAAACAACAAATGCATATTCAAAATTGTGGGATATGCAATGAAAACAGTGATACATTAGCCAATTATTTAATTTATTCAAAGTCATTTTGATTAAGTTGTGATATGATAAAATGGAGCCATGTTACTCTCATCAAATTATAACCCGGGGAAACCTTTCTACCTGAGTTTATCAGTAAACACACACATCTCCAAAGTGAAAATCACATGACCAAAAGGTTTTATGTTGACTTGTAACTATAAAAATGTACAAATTCACTGGTAACTTTGAATATACTTGAAGAAGATGGTGTACTATTCCAGTTTTCTTCTTCTCATATGTGGTGGAATATGACTTTTTTGTATTTTTGTGCATTCTCATTAAATCACTCCTTGTAAAAGAGTTTTTGCTCTCAGTTGCCTTTCCCTGTTTAAACACATTTAATGTTTTGCTGCCACTAATATTTGCAATATTCATTATAACTTTTATTTAAATGGTAGCAGTATAGTTTTATTTTCAGTGTGTGTAGTGTTGTATTTCTAGCTGTTGAGCACTATTTTGTGTTTTAATCCCTCAGACCAGCCAGTGGAGCCTCCGGTCCCTGAGTGGGCTCAGCAGGAGGTCAGTCACTGCTCCCTGACAGCAGGAGTCCTGGAGAGCTGGTTCCCTCAGTCAGACCAGTCAGGAGTCAGCTCCCATTTAATGGAGTCAATGAGGTAAGAGTTCAAGCCAGAAAGATTTAAACACAAAAGGCATCAAACTCAAGTTAAAACAAACTCCTTCTTGGCACAAAAAGTGACAGCTGGCCGGATGTTTTTTTTTTTCCAGGTTGCTGCATGCAGCGCCGGAGCAGAGAGAGGAGGAGGAGCTGTCCCTCCTGCAGCAGGAGGTGATCACTGGTCTGGCTGAGTTGTATCAGACATCGCGGGGTGGAGACGCCAAGAGGGGCAAGAAACGTGAGAAAGCCTCATCTCTCATTTTTATGCATATATTCAAGGGTGTATATCATGGGTCTCAAACTCGCGGCCCGCGGGCCAATTGTGGCCCTCGTGATGATATTTTGTGGCCCCCACCTTGATATGAAAGTTTATTGTGAGTTTTATATGAATGGCACTTTACTGTGTTGTGTGTGGAAGGTCCCTTTAATTACTTATTTTGGTAATTTTGTGTCTTTTTAGAATTATTTTGTGTCTTTTTAAAATTATTTTGTCTTTTTTTTTTGTTGATAATTTTGTGTCTTTTTTTGGTAATTCTGTGTCTTTTTTGTCATTTTGTGTCTTTTTTTTGTAATTTTGTGTCCGTTTTTGGTCATTTTGTGTCTTTTTTTGGTCATTTTGATACTGCCTCCAGCGGCCCCCAGGTAATTTGAATTTGAGACCCCTGGTGTATATTCTGCCCTACAAAGTCTAACTGCAGTAGCTAAGCAAAGGGTTAAACTGAGAAAAAGTGCTTTCAAATTTTTTTTTACGTTTTTTAACTGGCTGCCAAACTGGTTATAGGTAGGTCAGTGATATGACACTTATTTCTACATGTATTGATGATGTCATTTTTATGCTCAAAAATCATGACCATTTATTTGACCGTTGACCCCAAAAATGTAGTTACTGCACTCTGGTTTTTGCTGTAAAAAGTTCGAATAGTAATGATAAACAGAGTGCAGGAACTACAATGTTGTTTTAACAATTCTATTCAAAGATTTGTGCATTTTAGACTTGATATTATAAAATAATGTTATATTTTAGTCTTAATATAATTTTATCTCGCTTTTTTACTGCATCACAATCTAGATAATAATTTCCCTATCAAATAAACTTATAATTTCTAATATTCTAGTATTCACTATTCAACACAATGAAGAAATACAAGACTACACTGTATCACAGTCAAAGTTTAGCTTTGGATTTCAGTTGGATTTTGTAGTTACTGCAATTTTTACATTATTATTTCTCTGAAATAAACCAATATTGAAATCTAAAACTTTCTCACAAGATAAAACGGACATAAAGGAGTTCATTTTTAGTTATAACTCAATTTTGACCAAAAATGTAGTTACTGCAGTTAGACTTGGTAGGACAGTATAAGTCATACAATTTTTTTAAAAAGTATAAAAGTTATATGTAGGATTTTGGGAATCATCAGCTATAATTTTATATATAAGTTAAGTTTTAAATTGTGAGAAAAGGGGAGAAAGTTTTCAGTTTACTCTTCGTCTTATTGTGATTTTTGACCTGAGGAAAGTAGCACAAACTGTTTATCTTTTCCCGCCTGTGACCTCCAGGTGGCGCCCAGCGAACGCCGGTGAAGCAGAAGATGAAGACCATGAGCCGCTCGCTGCAGATGCTGAACGTGGCGCGGCTGAATGTAAAAGCCCAGAAGGAGGCTGAGCAGCTGGGGGCCGAGGGCCGGGGCCCCGAGAGGCCGGGGAAGAGACGATCACATGACAAGAACAAATCGGGAGCAGCGAACACAATCAGTCAGTGTCTCTTTCTAAAACTTTACTACACTCCTGCCAAAGTATATAGGCGTGTTATCAAAACTCTACCTTTTGATATAGTAACAAATCAAAGATGTTTCTTCTCCCTTTGTCCAGGTTTCAGCAGCGAGGAGGAGCTTCTGTCCCATCTGAAGTCCAGCTACGAGAAGACGATAGCAGAGAGAGACGCGTCCCTCGTCTCTGCTGTCCAGCTGCTGCTGCTGGCTGTCAAAACTTTCCTGGCAACAGAATCAGACCTGCAGGTGAGACACGAGGCAGCTTCCTAACCCAACCTGCTTTCATTGTTACAGCAGAGTGGTTTTATTATTTACTGGTGCATGGATTGATAAATGCTTATGCTCCACCATTATGGATATGCAGTGTTTCCCCTAAAATTATATTAGGGGGGAGATTCTTTCTCATTTAAGGTTACCTTTCCTATAGAACAGGTCTATATCTTGTCCTTTTATTAAACAAACTAAATATCATGTCATTTCTGTCTCTACGTGGTTGACGTGTACAATTCTCGTCTGCTCTTTGTATTTTGTGCGGTGGAGTTCTGCCTCGATGCTCGCACACATGCAGTTTCCCAATAATTACCTTAACTGTGGTGGCCCCCTATAGTCTAATTTGCTGCTAATTTGCTGCTAACGTCACATTTCAAGCTACTTAAAGTTGCTTTAATCACAAAAAGCTTAACTTGGAAGACAGTGTGTTAACAGAATCCACCATAGAATTTACAAGAAGACTGTCAAAATAAGATGCCTTAAATAAAACCTAGAAGAACCCTTATTCTCTTTACAGTTATTAATAAAATATGCCATCACTAAGATAAATGTATGTGATGGAATAGAGGCACTAACATTTTGTTAGTTGTTACATTACCAGATTTTTTAGGTTCACATACTTAGAGTAGGAATAACGAAATGTTGATATAAGATGCAGAAACCTTTCTTTTCAGGGTAATGAAAGCATCACATAAATGCATTAAAATATAATCAAATAATTTGACTACTTTGCATTATAAACTTTTCTTTTCTTTGCAGGTGAAGACCTCCCTGTTTGTCCAGCAACATCTCCTCAAGACCAGCAAGTCGATCAGACAGCTGCACGGCTCGGCAGCTGATGTCGACAGTAAAGTCAGAGAGTGAGTTCTCCACCTTTTATTTGTTTTGTCTTATTTTTACAGTCAGTAAAACATGTAAAACTCATTGACAGCCACTCTAACACGTGTCTGTGGTTATAGTGGCTCTCACCCAAGAGTGAAATGCAAAGTTGTATATCTCTTTGAGGCAGGACATCACTGATAAACATTCTCATCGTTCTTTATAAATAAAGGTTAATTCTATTCTGAAGTGAGATTAGCTGTATTGAGGTTTCAGTAACACATGTTTTCTCCTCTAGCTGCCAGCTTCAGGTGTTGCTGAGGCTCGAGTTGTGCAGACTTTTCTCCACGGAGCCGTCTGACTCACTGGATGTGGATCAGATGGCAGAGGAGGTGAGAAGCTCGATATTGAGTCACTGGTGCAACCTTCTTTTGAACATTATTTTTTAGAGTATGTAGTTAAAAACAAATACTTGCCATACATGAGATATGCATGAAAAATAGGTGTTTCTCTGTCATTATTTGGCTTGTTTTTATTGTTCACTGTCTTTGACACAGTGAACAGAGTGACGTGTGATATCATATCAACAGAATCAGGCCCTATGAAATTGACTACCTCCATTAATTACCCCAAAAGGATAAAATATCCAATTGTATTGTAATATTCCCACATTTAATATGTCTTTATTCAATGCCCAAAAACATTTTAACCAGTAAAGGTTAGTTTTTAGCTTATGTCTTTATGTCTGTGTTGTAATTGAACAATAGAGCGAACATAAAAATGTAAATTCGTACCTCTTGTTTCCCTCAGGTGGCTGAGATGCTGAGGATAATCTCCCTGAGTAAAGACCCAGTTTTCCTGGCAAGGTTCCTTGAAGACGAGGTCCTCCCAGGGTGAGTGTGTGCTGCATTTCCCCAGATTAGAACAAGAATCTGAATGATAAAAGCCTTGCTATAAATACATGAAGTTTTGTTTGAAAGTAAAAGACAAAATCGAAGTACTCCTTGTTGGTGACATTTGTAGGAGTTGATTGTTGGGCCATAGTGTTACTTTATATTTATTTACAAATTCATGATCTAGAGCAGGGGTCTCAAACTCAAATTACCTGGGGGCTGCTGGAGGCAGTATCAAAATGACCAAAAAATACACAGAATTACCAAAAAAGACACAAAATTATTTAAAAAAAGACACAAAATGACCCAAAAAGACACAAAATGACAGAAAAAAACGAAATTACTTAAAAAAGAAACAAAATAGCCAAAAATAGAAGCAGAATTACCAAAAAAAAGACACAAAATTATTTTAAAAATACATAAAATTACCAAAAAAAGGTGGGGGCCACAAAATATCATCACGAGGGCTGCAATTGGCCTGCGGGCCGCGAGTTTGAGACCCCTGATCGAGGGTTTCTTGCTCTTAACCCTTCTGGGCCGGTTCAAATTTCATGCACACTTGCACTGCTTAGCGCATAAAATGTTCTCAAAAAAAATTATACATTATTTTACTTTCATTGTACTGTTTTTTTCCCCTTACATCTGACCTAATTATTGATATCAAACACTAAGGGATTTTTGAATATTTTAACTGTTTATATACCAGGTTTCTGTCATGATGCCACAATTTTTATAGACCTGGCTGCAATTACAGCTGTGTAAATCTTTTTTTGTCATGAGTTTGTCATATCTCATCTTTGATGTGATTCTAGATGACCCATGTTCTGATTTATTTGAAGCCGTTCATGCTTGTGTGTATAAATCACATGTTTTTTCTCTATATGCTGAATATGGTCAAAATGAGTCAATCTGGTGGAAAGTAGTAAAAATGATCAATCCGAAGGCCAAAGCCCAGATTGACTCCAAGATTTAATAGAATGCATGTTTGATGCTTTTAATGTAAGTGGGTTTCAATGGCTCAACCTGAAGAGTAACTATTGTTTGTCCACAGTGTATTTTAGCCTTTTAGCCTCCAGCTGAGCTGGAAATAACAAGACACATTACAAATACACATTCTGGCCAAAATGCATGCCAATTGCATGAACACAGCCAAAACTATTAACAAATGAAGAATGAAAAGAACGTAAAGTGTGCCCAACCTGCATCCACATTAATTGTAATAAGAAACAGTTATTTTAAAAGTGCCAAACATTTCATTTATAGTTGTTGGAAACTAATAAAGTCTGTCTGTGTGGTGGCAGGTTCCTGACCGCCGTCCCCAGAGTGCTGGCAGACGTCTACCACAGTCTGGGCACGCAGCTCCCCGAGGCTCTGGTGGCCGTTCTGCCTGCTGACTTCTTCAGCGACGAGTCGGTGGCCAAGGACAGCGTTTCCCCTTCAGCCTCCTCCCCTCCTCTCTCCACACACAGCCTGCTGGCAGACGGCAGAGATCGCCTGCAGGATCTGAGAAACCGCTCGGCCAACAAGAGGAGGTGAGAGGAGGCTGGACAGACACGTGTTTGGTTACGGAAAATGTCTGAGATGGAACTGCGTAATTTAGCCACAACATATATGAAAAGGTGTATGTCAGGAATTTAAATTAAACATTTTTTGTCGTGTTTTCTAGGAGTGGGATGCTGACTCGTCATCGCAGTATGACTGAATCATCACAGAGTCTTCGTCAAATCGAGATCCCCAAAAAGACAACAAGAGCTGTAAGACAACCACAGATAGTCAATACCTGATATGATTGATTACTGTGAGACTTTGGTCAGCTATCATTGTCATAGTTTATATAACTGTCGGGAACTTTCCTCTTTTAATTGTGTTATTGATTGTCTAAGGCAGTGGTTCCCAACCTTTTTCTTGAGGGACCCACATTTTTTTACTATTGTAAACTTTGGCGAACCCCCATTGTCCATTGCTTGTATGAAGCCGAACTCAATGTGACTTTCATGGTACCCTCTCTTTTTCTTTTAGAGATATTCAGCATTTTCGTCTCCCTGACGCTTCGCCATTTTTCCATTAGCTCTGTGTTTCTGTTGTTAGGTGAGGTTACCGCCAGGTGAGGTTACCGCCAGGTGAGGTTGCCGCTAGGTGAGGTTACCGCTAGCTGAGGTTACCGCTAGCTGAGGTTACCTCTAGGTGAGGTTACCGCTAGGCGAGGTTGCCACTAGGCGAGGTTGCCGCTAGGCGAGGTTGCCGCTAGGTGAGGTTACCTCTAGGTGAGGTTACCTCTAGGTGAGGTTACCTCTAGGTGAGGTTACCGCTAGGCGAGGTTACCGCTAGGCGAGGTTGCCGCTAGGCGAGGTTACCTCTAGGTGAGGTTACCTCTAGGTGAGGTTACCGCTAGGCGAGGTTGCCGCTAGGCGAGGTTACCGCTAGGTGAGGTTACCTGTGCATACTGCAGGAGTTACACGTCCTTATTCTTGTGATATAGCCTTTATTTTTAAACTTTTCTATAGTGATTTTTCTATTTAAATAAAGGAATACACATTTAATGTAGCCCTTATTTAGTTGTTTTTGTCCTATGAATTAAATGCTGACTCATCGAAATTTAACACATTAGATTTATTACATCCCTTAAAATCAGGAGGGCTTCGCGACCCCCCGTGGATCCTTGGCGCCCCCCTGTTGGGAATCACTGGTCTAATGCTCACTGTGTTCAGATGGCATTTGCAAATATGTTATATGGTAATTTTAGCTGTCTAATCCAGATTACTTCACCTGCTTTATTGTGTTTTCATCAGTCCAAATCAAAGATCAGTGTTCCTTTGGAAAAACCTGCTGTTGAACCACCGCCTCAACCCCAGAAACAAGAAACACAAGGTATGTTCTGTTTTATATCCACCTTAGACAGACACATCCTGCACAAAGTACCTAAGCAACCCAAAGTCTGTCTTTCCAATAAACCATAACTTCTGTAGCTTTGAATTACAGAATAATTCTGCTGTCCACTGTTTAATGTCGGATCGTGTTCTTATCGTCCACAGAGGTAACGAAGGTCAGAAGAAACCTGTTCAACCAAGAGATGGTTTTCCCCTCAAAGAAAGCCAAGCTGCCGAGGAGCCAGTCAGTGTCGGCCGTGGAAGGAATGAAACGCAAGAGATCTCGCGAATCTGAAGGTAAACAGTCATTATTTGAAAGGGAAAAAAGATGAAAATGAAGGAATAAAAGCTGACTTTTCATCTGCATGAGAGGAAAACCTTTTACTTTAAACACGGATATTTACTGCTGTAGTCACAGAAAAAAAAAAGTTAAGTGTATTTTATAATTATTGTTTGTTTGCGGTGGTAGTTTGTCCCACCAGAAATGCATTTAAATGATCTGTTTGTTTATTTTGTAGCAGTTTACCTCAAAGGAATTTCTTCTTTTTCAGAGAGGCACAAACTTCTGACAAAGAAGGTGTGTGAGACGCCGCTCCACAAGCAGGTGTCCAGCCGGCTCCTGTACCGGCAGAAAATGGGACGGTATGTTTTTATTTTTGAGATTTATTGATTCAGTAATTATATTTATTATATGTCCCAAAAATCCAATCGAATCATCTAATTATTGTAACCTGAAAATGTTCCCTGTTGTTGTGTTTCTGTTTTTAAGGAGTTCTGTCGCTACTGAGGAGTGTATCGTAGAAGAGTCACCAGTCAAACCTGCAGAAGGTATTTTACTGATTTTTGTTTTTGTTTCTTTAATGAAGGAAAACAATCGCAGATACAAATGCAGCAGGAGTCTTGTTGGTTTATGTTATAAAGCTGATTATATTTATTTTAAAATGAACAAACTCTAATTAACTTTGAAACAAAATAGGTTATACTATGCATTAACTTAATTTTGCACACAGCAGTTGACTTCATTTACATATTTATTTAAAACATTTAACGTATTATGTTGTTTCCATCCCTTAATTGACTCTTTCTTGGCTTCTGGTTTCAGACCTGAGAAGAAGCCCGAGGCTGAAGAAGTTTGCTCGAAGACACTCGGACGTCTTCTACTCAAGTTCTCAACCTCGCTCACGTAACCTGGACAGAGCTCTGAATGCATCCCAGAATACTCTCAGCGACGGAAAAATCAGTGGGATTAACGTGAAAACAGTTCGGTCTCCCATGCGTCTTCTTTTTGGAGCTGCTGATTCCCCGACTCGTCCGTCTGACAGGTCCTATTCAACCAGAGCCACCAGGTCACGGCTGTCTACAGACTCCAGTGTCTTTGAGGTCAGTTTACTTTTTAATAATAAGGTTCATTAAAATAAATCACATGCATTAGTAGCTCTACGACCTAAATAGTCTGTGTCTGCAAATAGTTCATTTTACTGCCAAATTCTTAATAAAATTTCTACATTTTTCATGTGCAAATTGGTGCAAAATGAAAAAAAGCATCTTTATTTTAACATAGTTTTCCTGCATGTGTCTGCACGTTAATGTTGTATAGCACTGTTTCACAATACAGTCATGGAAAAAATGATTAGACCACCTTTGTTTTCTTCAATTAATTGCAAAAACCCCCCCCAAAAAAACAAACAACAAAAATGGCTGATAAGAGTTTAATTTAAGAGCTCATATCTAGACATTTTCCATGGTTTTCTTTATAACTATTTTGTTTATTTTTAATAAAGCCATGGAAAATGTCTAGATATCAGCTCTGAAATTAAACTCTTATCAGCTAATTTTGTTATCATATTTGTTCAAACAAATGTACCTTTAGTTGTACCAGGCATTAAAATGAACAAGAAATTGAAGAAAACAAGGGTCTAATTTTTTCCATGACTTTATGTGAAGACAACCATTAAAATCCATTGACAGCCACAGAGATATTCAACCATATTCCCATCTTCCTAATATGCTGAAATATCTCTTTTCTAGTCTAGTGACTTTTCAGGATATGTACTATAACAAAATACAATAACTGTTCATGCAGGGGTATAATGGTATTGTGTCTTTCCATCACATTAAAGTCTGAATAAGGTGCAAATCATATGTTATAATAACTATATAGCATCCAGAGCTAAAAAAAAAAAAAAAAAAGCAGATACTGAACTTGCATTTTCTATGGCCAGAAACATGACTCCAGAATAATGAAACCTGCTGGATGTGTAATAGAAGAGTTATAAGTTGTTTCCTCTGCCCTCCAGTGGCCAAATAATGTTAGGTTAATGACTTTTTGTTTGTGTGTTTGTTGCAGAGTCCAGTTAAAACTCCAACAAAGTCCCCCGGCAGACGTGGGAGGGCCTTGCAAGGGCCTTCCACACCCAGAACACCCAGGACCCCTCGAACCCCTCGAACCCCAGGGTCCCCCAAAACCCCTCCTCCCTCCAGGAAGCGTGTTTTCTCTGCTGCAGAGAGTCCTGTGGCAGGCAGCTCTCGGGACCTGGGCGTGTCTCTGAGAGGAAGTCCTTTCAGGTCTCCAGCCAGACAGACTCTGGTGGTAGAAACACCTACGAAGGAGAGTCCCATGAGGAGCCCTCTGAAGAGTATTCTCAGGACTCCGGTCAAATCTTTGGCTGAATTCAACTCCCCCTCTGGATTACATGTTCTCAATAGCCCCGTTTCCAAGACTCCCAAAAAGACCGTCACATGGTCTCCATCCCCTCGGAAACGTCGACCTGCAGAGAGCGGCGCTGATTTCAAGGTGCCAGAGTCGCCTCGTGTGGCCCCTCGCTCTTCACAGAGACTCTTTAAAACATCCACCGCGTTCAGTAGTCCGGTCAAAACCACAAACACTAAGAGAGACGTTTTCAAGACCCCAGAAAAGACTGCAAATACTTTACAGGAAAGAACTCTGAGGTCTACGGAAAAACTTCTCAAAACGCCTGAAAAAGACCCAGTTAATCGCCTGGAGATGCCTCCTCCACAGTCCACACCTCCTCTAGACCGCCACGTCTCACCCAAACCCAACACTAGAACTCAAACCAAGACCCCCAGCCCTCCTCACACGATGGCTACTCGCTCTGGAAGAACTCCAGGCAAAAGTTCAAACATTGCGTCCCCATGTAAGACAGTATTAACGCCAAGAAAAGGTTCTGCTGTTCCAGAAAGGGCCGATACTTCAGTGAAGTCTCCGGTAAAGTCCCTGACAAGAACGCGGCCGGGTCAAGGCGCCGGGACCCCCAGACGTAACTTAAGATCCCGGTCTGGTGAGAACGTTCCCTCCAAGCTGAACACAGAATCCACTGAGAACTGTGACCTCGCGGGAAAGAACGTGCAGTCGGATAGAAAAGAAGAAGTACAAGTTGAAACTTCCCAAACATCCGACTCCAGTTCTCACACAGACTCTCAGCAGTTTGACTCGTCTCAGTTGGCGTCCACAGAAGACGACAGCATGGACATCGTAGATGCTGCAGTGGTAAAGACGCAGTTCAGCGGAGGAATCAAGATGAACATCAGTTTTTCACGGAAGCCCTCAAAGTCCGGTGAAGACTTTTTGTCGGACGCCGTCTCTCCTAAATCACGTGGTACACCTGGTCGGAGCTACGGCTTCCGGAAGACTCCAGACCGCCAACAGCGAGAGGCCGCCGCTCGTTTAGGGTACGGAAATGATTCTCCTCGGTTTTCAACCCCCAGAGGCCCGGCAAGACCCAGTAAACAAAAGGGCCTGGGTACTCCGAATTCCCTGACCTACCAAGTAGAAATGGAAATGCAAACATCAGGACTTCCAAAGCTCAAATTCAAACGCACGGACTCCATGAGCACGGGCGACTCGGCCTCAGACGGAGGTCCTCGATCAGGAACTCAAAGCCCTTTAGTTGGTGTGAAACCTTCCCAGCTGGAGAGCCCTTTGGCCTTCTTCTCCAAGCACAGAGACCCTGGATGCGTCTCGCCATCCGTCTGTACTCACGGCACCCCCGCCAAGAGCACGCCCGGGAAAGGTGGGAGCGTCCAGACTTACATCTGCCAGTCCTACACGCCGACTCGCCATCCTGCAGGAACCATGTCTCCGGTGGCGGTGGCAGACACCATTCCCCTGACGCCGTCGCCTCAGAGCATGGGGAAGGCCACCCCGGACAACCTCAACAGCTGGCCTCGCAGGAAGAGGGCTCAGGTGGGAGTGGTCGGGGGCAGAGACCGGGGCCTGAAGGGGGAGCCTCTGCTGGTCGAGCTGCTGGAGGAAGCTGAGCTCGGTGTCAGCAGGTTACAGGACGTTGAGGACACGGAGGAACCCTCAAACAACAAGGCTACAATGTTAGGTTTCGCCTCTAAACAGTCGCCCCGAGTTGGAGCCGACGCTTCTCCTCTTTCTCCTCTGGAGGACTTGAACTGGATGGAGAAGCTGGCTCAGCAGGCCGACTGTGATCCTCAGAGAGCCGAGGAAGACGTCGTCTGGGCCGCTGGAGACGGCAAGTCAGGTCAGCAAAACACATTACAAATAAGATGCTTTTATTGTTGATTTGAAAGAGCTTCAATATATTCTGACCAAATATTTAGTTTGCAATGATATGAAAATGAAGCAGAAGAACATTCACAGATGTAAAGCTGTGACAGGGACAGGTGCATCTCAATAAATTAGAATATCATGGAAAAGTCTATTTCCAGTAGTTCAAGTCAAACAGCCCCAACCAAGTATTGAGTCATATAGATGCACAGACTGTTCAGAGGCCAACATTTCCATATTAAACAGACTTTTTAATATTGGTCTT
Source organism: Centropristis striata (assembly GCF_030273125.1). Classification (NCBI taxonomy): domain Eukaryota; kingdom Metazoa; phylum Chordata; class Actinopteri; order Perciformes; family Serranidae; genus Centropristis; species Centropristis striata. The sequence goes on from NC_081522.1 coordinate 38,802,186, forward strand.
TTGTAATATTCAAATTTTTTGAGACACTGAATTTAAGGTCTTCATTAAATGTAAGCCATAATCATAATAATTAGAAGAAATGAAATACATTAAGACATGAAATGTTTCATTCTGTGTGTAATGGATCTATATAATGTGTTATTTTGCCTTTTTGAATTGAATTACTGGCATAAATAAACTTTTCTATCATATTCTAATTGATTGAGATGTACCTGTATATTGTTGAGTAATTTTGCTTGATAAACGACTGAAATTAAATATGGTTTAAATGTTTTTTTGTGTTTTTGTGACAGTTACCAAAACATGGACACTTTTTGAGCTGGAAAAAATGTTTAAATGATTTTTGATTTTAGTGATATGTGAAAACAAAATGATTACCTGAAGTTACTGAACAGAATTGTTATTTTATCGCTCTTGTTTTCTCTGTTTCAGCAGCAGCGACTCCTCCCAGCTCTAAGGTGAGGAAGCCGGTGACAGCCAGTGGGATTTTGGCGCTCACCAACTCTCCGTTGTTGTTTAAGGGCAGAACGGGCTCTGCTAGTAAGAGAACGCCAAGTTTTAAAGGTAAGCTGTGCTCTGTTTGCTTTACAGCTTTTTGACAATTAATCAAAGGCTCTATGTTTGAGCCATGTGTTAACAAAACATACTTTCACATCTACAGGACAAAAGGCTTTTTATAACCAGGTTGGGCATCATTTTGATTTTTACAGTTTTGAATCTGCTCATCAATTCTTGTTCTGATCATTTCTGGATTTTATTTCTTTGAGAGGCCAGATGATGCAGATAACATGCTAAATTAATTTGGATGATTTGAAACTAGTGATTGAGACCATAAACTCATGAGGAAAATGTTATAAATTGAATGAAAAGTAGGGTGATTTTCCTAAATTTAGTTCGATTCAGAGTTCTTTCTGCAGCCAGTGGAGTCGCCCCCTGCTGGCCGTTAGAAAGAATGCAAGTTTAAGCTACTTCTGCATTGGCTTCATTTTCCAGACCCTGATGACCTTTATATATTCTCAATAAAATGCATTAAGATTAGAATTTTAATGCATATTGGTGTAAGAACTGTAGACCAAATTCATCAGGACACATCAGACCAAATGGGCTCCAAAAATGTTTTAAGTATCAGCTTTAAAATCTCGATTTTGGAGGGTAAAACACATGGTGTGAGGAGGATTAAAACAAGCTGCAGGAATTGTCAATACTGAAGTTTTACAGATAATTAATGTATTTCTTCAGGAAAAAGAAAAGTTTTAGTTAAAGTACACAAGAATATGACCATATTAGCAGCGAAATGTAGTTTTTTTTTACTTGTTTTATATAGTAAAAATGTAATGATGGTCAGTTTTTGTTTGGCAAAAACACTAAAAAGGGCACCACCTGCATGTGGGAGTATGGTCATTTACTCATTGATTTATATGCAGTCAGACTTCTTTCTGCAGCCAGTGGAGTCGCCCCCTGCTGGCCGTGAGAAAGAATGCAAGTTTAAGCTACTTCTGCATCAGCTTCACTTACCAGACCCTGATAAATACAGCAAACCTGACATTTCCCTTATTAAAAACTAACAAACCTCATTATTGCATGTGCTGGGGCACCAGTACACAGTCAATTTTTTGCATTTATCAGCCTACATGTCACCACATCGTGTCCTCTTTATTTTAATGACATCCTGAAGGTTCTTCATTACATTTTCTCCACATAAAGACGCCCTAGAGGACACTTTGTCATGTTTACTCTATCATGGTAGAGTCCTATTTTTTATGGCTATTATTTAGGCTAGACTATTATTTTAGGTTAGGCTATTATTGGGTGGTCTACAACTAAGATGACCCTTTATTTTATTGTTATTAAATTTAAAAAATGTTTATTTTGTTTTGCATTATACTGCAAGACACCTATTTATGCATATGCAAAAAATAAAATAAAAAGGGCACCACCTGCATGTGGGAGTATGGTCATTTACTCATTGATTTATATGCAGTCAGACTTCTTTCTGCAGCCAGTGGAGTCGCCCCCTGCTGGCCGTTAGAAAGAACGCAAGTTTATGCTACTTCTGCATCAACTTCACTTTCCACACCCTGATAAATAAAATATTTATTTATTTATTAGGATCCCCATTAGCCATCACTCCGTTGTGGGAGTAACGGCTATTCTTCCTGGGGTCCTCAAACAGGACACAAATGAAATTCATAGTAAAAACATACAGAGTAACAATTAGAATCTAGAATCTCTGGCAGTTACTAGAAAAAACTACAATATTAAATTCAATAATTTACCAAAAAGTGGAATACCGATTTACAATTCAAAGAAATTATTAAAAACAGTTTTTAAAACATACAAAATCAATACCCGGCTTATGAAACAGAAAAACAAAAGCTAACAAACACAGCCAATAAACCAAGGTTATAATAGTTTTGGATTTTTCATTAGTTTTAGTTTTAATTTCGTTGTGAATTTTTGTTTTCAAATTCAGTTAGTTTTAAGAGTGAGTTTTCTAGTTTTAGTTTAGTTTTTATTTTTTGAAAATGCTTACTTTTTATTAGTTTTAGTGTTAGTTTTAGTTTTTTGTAATGGGCTATGTGTTGGGTGCCAGATTCAAAGTGGTCATAATAAATTTTGCCTTTACTTCCTTTGGTTTATCATCTCAGCCCCAATAAGGTTATTAACTGTTTTGAATCCAAGTCTCAGTAAACATATTCACCATGTGTTGCATGTTCAAATAAAAACACTGAATTATGAATGAAAAAAGTTGACAAAAACGAAAACTAAGGACATTTCCACTATAATTTTAGTTAGTTTTGTAACCACGCAATACAGTTTCAGTTAGTTATCGTTTTTTTAAAAACTCTAGTTTTTATTTTTATTTCAGTTAACGAAAATGTTTTTTCAATTCTAGTTTTCGTTATATCGTTAGTTTTCGTTAACTATAATAACCTTGCAATAAACCTGACATTCCCTTTACTAAAAACTAACAATCCTGATTTCCTGGACGTTGCAGATGAAGCAACTTCAGGGCGGAGAGTGGAAGCTGACGGAGGGGACGTCTCTCCCTTCAGCCAGCCAATCAGACGCTCCACCACAGGAAAGACCTACAGCAGGAAGAGGCTGCTGCCCTGAACCACACAGCTCAGTGTCTGTCCACTCACTCTCATCTTTCTCACACTCATTCTGTCTGAAGGCCGATCTGAAAGATGCTGTTCAAGCACCACTTGAAAGACTCCGCAGACGAATGAATGTCCCTTTCATTCTCCAACACCAACACTTTTTAACCCCGACACCTTCTCTTCTGAGCAGAGGCTTTTATTTTAACCAGGACGTTTTAAGATCACAGGAAGCTTCAGCTCTGTGCGTCTAAAACGGTTCCTCTTCATGATTTTATCATTAAGTCTTCGTGTTTCTGCACGGAGCCTCGGAAGCTAAAATGCTGGAATTTTACAATCAAGTCTAAAGTCTAAATACTATACATGTTTATTTATTAGTTTGTGTTTTTTTTTTTCCGTGAACTTGCTTTTAAGTAAAAGGGAAGGGTTTGTAAATATCTTATGTTGCCAAAGTCTTATGTAAATAAATATCAGTTTTCTCAATTAAGTTATTGAAAATGTTTTTATTTTAACCCTATTCTCTCTCACAATGAGAGTAGAAACCCTACAGCAGCTATTCTCAACCTTGGGGTTGGGACCCCAGTTGGGGTCGTGAGATGATTTCTGGGGGTCGGCAAATCATTTTGGAAGTCAGCTCTGTCTCCACTGTGTTAAAGTGTTCATGTGTTTTAGTCTTTTTGGTCATTTTGTGTCTTTTTTTTTTAAATTTTGTTTCCTTTTTTGGGTAATTTTGTGTCTTTTTAGGTCATTTTGTGTCTTTTTTGATCACTTTGTGTCTTTTTTTTTTGTCATTTTGTGTCTTTTTTTGGTCATTTTGTGTCTTTTTTTTTTGGTCATTTTGTGTCCTTTTTTTGGTCATTTTGTGTCTTTTTTTGGTCATTTTGTGTCTTTTTTTGGTCATTTTGTGTCTTTGTGGTCATTTTGTTTCCTTTTTTGGGTAATTTTGTGTCTTTTTAGGTCATTTTGTGTCTTTTTTGATCACTTTGTGTCTTTTTTTTTGTCAATTTGTGCCTTTTTTTGGTCATTTTTTCTTTCTTTATTGTTAATTTTGTGTCTTGTTTGGTCATTTTGTCTTTTTTTGGTCATTTTGGTCTTTTTTTTTAGTCATTTTGTGTTTTTTTTTTTGTCATTGTGTGTCTTTTTTGATCACTTTGTGTCTTTTTTTTGTCATTTTGTGTCTTTTTTTGGTCATTTTGTGTCTTTTTTTGGTCATTTTGTGTCTTTTTTTAGTCATTTTGTGTCTTTGTGGTCATTTTGTTTCCTTTCTTTCGGAAATTTTGTGTCTTTTTAGGTCATTTTGTGTCTTTTTTGATCACTTTGTGTCTTTTTTTTGTCATTTTGTGCCTTTTTTTGGTCATTTTGTGTCTTTTTTTGTCATTTGTGTCTTTTTTTGGTCATTTTGTGTCTTTTTTTTTTGTCAATTTGTGTCTTTTTTTTTTAAGTCATTTTGTGTCTTTGTGGTCATTTTCTGTCTTTTTTGGGTGATCTGAACTGTGCGTGTGAGATTGTGTTCAGTGAGCGGGGGTCGTGGACAACATGCATGTTAAATTGGGGGTCGCGACTCAAAAAGGTTGAGAACTACTGCTGTACAGTAACAAACTAAAACTTTTCTCTTTCCTGCACAGACTTTCCTCTCTTTGACTTTTATAATTCGACTTTATCAGCCACGAGCAAATAAAAGGAAACCTGACACTTTGGTCAGCTGATCAAAGGTCGATTCTCTGAAAGTCTAAAACTCTTGGTGTGCTTTCAGTCGGAGCTACGTTATTGATTGTTGCTCAGAGGAAGTTACATTTTAATATCTGCTGATTATTTTCTCATCTGATCAGGAACTAGATCTCATTTCATCAGAACAGCTAGTTGTCCTGGGCGTGTATGAATGAACACCATTATTACTCATGAGATTACCTGGAAACCAGCACAGAGATTAAAAACAAACACGTTAGATAAGGAGACGCACCTTTTCAGTGTTCCGTATCGCTGCCTGTTCATTTTGGCACGTACGATGCAACTGAAACCATTTTATTCAGTAGAAAAAAGGTCTTTATATATCAGATATTTTCATATCTCGTATCACAGTAAGAGCAAAAATAAAGTATTTGTGTGCATTTGACCATCAATTAATTGTCACACCATTTTTAGTGGTATGATACAATATTTTCACAAGTCACAATACATTTGCGGTGTCTTAAATGTGTGATAACATATTGTGTTTTGTTTAACTTTGTTAAACTTCACATTATGTCCCCAAAGAGTCATTTTTATTACAGCAAAATGTGATTTTCAAGCAGACAGCACGGTCATATAAACTTCATAAATGTCATAAAACGTCATTAATGCTGCATGCACCTGCAAAATTACTATTTAATTTTTATTTGTATTTAATTTCAATGATGCAAGTATGAAAGTAGTATCCAAAACTTTCATTTTTTATTTGTAATTATAAAAATCCCGTTCAACTTTTGTAGTTTTCCAGCAGGTTCAGTCTCAACACTTCAGGGAAGATATTCGATATTATAGAGAAGAAATATTGCTCCATGTTTCAGCAAAATTTAAAACCTGGCATGATCTAGATATCTGACTGAAAATGGCTTCACACGCCTCACCTTCACATGCCCACTTTATACTAATGCCTTGCAGTTTTTTGCAAAGTTTTGCAATATTTTGCATGGAAATATTTTATCGATACATGGAAGTCAAGTATCGGCATTTTATGCTATTTATTATTAATCAGCATGATCAAATCCTGCATTTTAGAATAGGTGAAACGAACATTTTCACTGCATGCTGTGTCCATTTTTTCCACGGCCTGTTGGTCATCATGTAAGGCAGGGGTCTCCAAGTTGCGGTCCGCGGGCCAATTGCGGCCCTCGTGACGATATTTTGTGGCCCCCACCTTGATATGAAAGTTTAATGTGAGTTTTATATGAATGGCACTTTACTGTGTTGTGTGTGGAAGGTCCCTTTAATTACTTTTTTTTTTTAGTAATTTTGTGTCTTTTAATAATTCTGTGTCTTTTTTAAATAATTTTGTCTTTTTGGTAATTTTGTGTCTTTTTTTAATAATTCCGTGTCTTTTTGGTCATTTTGTCTTTTTTTTTTTAGTAATTTTCTGTCTTTTTTTGGTATTTTTGTCTTGTTTTTGGGTAATTTGGTTTGTTTTTTTAAATAATTCTGTCTTTTTTTGGTAATTTTTTGTCTTTTTTTTTTTAAATCATTTTGTGTATTTATTTTTTTTTTATTTTGTCTTTTTTGGTAATTCTGTGTATTTTTTTCAGTAATTATGTGTCTTTTTTTGGTCATTTTGATACTGCCTCCAGCGGCCCCCAGGTAATTTGAGTTTGAGACCCCTGATGTAAGGTATTGTGTTACAGTTTGCTTCACAAATATGTTTTAGGATATAGTAACGCAGAAAGGCTGCTAAATACTTCTGCTATCAACAAATGAGTCACACATTTGTATTTAAATTGAATCAATTTGTAGAAATGTTACTATTTATCAATGTAAAAGGAAGTTACATTCATCGTGTTACAATGTTGTAAAACAAAGTCCAGCTTAGGTGGATTTATCGTATAGGCAGTTTAAATTCCCAGTAAAACGTATTATTCCATCTTTTCTTTCTTGGTGCAGCTGTTTGAAGTCCAGTGGAGCAGAACGACAGTATTCAGCATCCAGTAAATCCTGCTGTGTTGTAAACTAATTCCATGTCCTGCAGAAAGGCAGCGTGAACTTTGATCTGAGTACTGTATGCCCACTGTTTCCTCTTTAATCCACAGATTACTGAATGATCCTGTATAAGGAGCTCAGACCTGAATATCAGACAGAATGGCCTCTGTGTGGGAGCTGCAGACTGGACCACAGGTTTTAATGATAAAGTTTTATATTTTAAAAATATGTGAGATTAGTGGTAGAAATAGAACAAAGCAGCGTGGAGCCCTACTGTAAATTTACCTCTAAAGTTCTGGCTGTAAACTCCATGAGGCCAGTTTCAGTTTGATGATGATATACCAAGTAAAACTGGAGACAAGCTCAAATAGATTCAGTATCAAATGATAGAACTGGATGGAACCCTCTTATATGGTAGATTTGACACCTTTGGTCACATTTGTAACATTTCAAATTCTTTATTGAGCATGATAGTGTTTTGAAAGTAAAAAAAAAAAGATTCAAAATCACATTTTATGTTGGACTAAAGGACTAAAAGAGACACAAAATGACCAAAAAAAGTGACAAAATTACCAAAAAGGACACAAAATGACCAAATAAAGACACAAAATGACAAAAAAAGTCACAAAATGACCAGAAAAAGACACTAAATGGCCCAAAAAAAGAAACAAAATGACCAAAAAAACCTACAAAATGACCAAAATACGACACAAAATGACTTAAAAAAAGACACAAAATGACCAAAAAAAGACACAAAATGACAAAAAAGACACAAAATGACCAAAAAACAACACAAAATTACTTTAAAAAAGACAAAATGACAAAAAAAGACACACAATAACCAAAAAAAGACACAAAATGACAAAAAAAAGACATGAACTGACCAAAAAGACATAAATATGTGAGACAGAAATATGTGAGATTAGTGGTAGAAATAGAACAAAGCAGCGTGGAGCCCTACTGTAAATTTACCTCTAAAGTTCTGGCTGTAAACTCCATGAGGCCAGTTTCAGTTTGATGATGATATACCAAGTAAAACTGGAGACAAGCTCAAATAGATTTAGTATCAAATGATAGAACTGGATGGAACCCTCTTATATGGTAGATTTGACACCTTTGGTCACATTTGACACATTTATAATTCTTTATTGAGCATGATAGTGTTTTAAAGTAAAAAAAAAAAAAAGATTCAAAATCACATTTTATGTTGGACTAAAGGACTAAAAAAGACACAACATGACAATAAAAAACTAAATTACTTAAAGACAAAATGACAGAAAAAAACTAAATTAATTTAAAAAAGACACAAAATTACTAAAAAAAATACACAAGATTACTGAAAAAAACACTAAATTACTTTAAAAAGACACAAAATTCCTTAAAAAGTCACAAAATTACCCCAAAAAAGGACACAAAATGACTAAAAAAAGACACAAAATGACTAAAAAAAGTCACAAAATTACCCAAAAAAAGGACACAAAATGACAAAAAAAGACACAAAATGACTAAAAAAGACACAAAATGACAAAAAAAAGACACAAAATGACAAAAAAGGACACAAAATGACAAAAAAGACACAAAATGACAAAAAAAGACACAAAATGACAAAAAAAGACACAAAATGACAAAAAAAGGACACAAAATGAATAAAAAAAGTCACAAAATTACCCAAAAAAAGGACACAAAATTACTAAAAAAAGACACAAAATTACAAAAAAAGACACAAAATTACAAAAAAAGGACACAAAATTACTAAAAAAGTCACAAAATTACCAAAAAAAAGACACAAAATTACCAAAAAAAGACACAAAATTACTAAAAAAAGACACAAAACGACCAAAAAAAGGACATTAAATGACCAAAAAGACTAAAACACATTAACACATGAACACTTTAACACAGAGCTGACTAACAAAATGATTCGGAGACCCCCAGAAATCATCTCGCGACCCCAATTGGGGCCGGGACCCCAAGGTTGAGAACAGCTGTCATGTTTACTCTACCATGGGGCGCTAATAGGGGCGGTCTACAACTGAGATAACCCTTTTTTTAAAAATATTAAATAAAAAAATGTTTATTTTGTTGTTGCATTATACTGAAAGACACCTATTTCTATTAATGGATGTTTTTGAGTTTTCCTTCAGTGGAAAGTCTTTCTGTGGAACCTGATTAACTCTAAAAGTGACTCGGAGGTCATGGTTAACTTGTTTGAGATATGATCGAGTCGTATCATTGGACAAAGAAAGCCGAGAGCCTCTGAGTTCCCCTTGACTAAAGTCAAACAGCAGTGACGCATCGTTATGAGGAAGTTGCAGCAGTTTTTATTCTTGCAGCCTGTGAATGAGAGGATTAAAGTGGTGATCAGCTTTAATACACAACAGGCTCTTTTCTCCTGTGAACACAGAAGGAGACAGTGAGTGTTTGAGATATTTTCGGGCTGTGGGGTGTGAAACCTTTCACTGCTGCAGCTATTCACTGCTGTCCTTCAGCATTCACAGCACGCACCTTTACACCACTGTCAAGCTCCCCAGAACTAGACCAGCCACTTCCTGTACACGGCTGATTTCACAATAAAACCCCCAGTCATCAGTTTTTGTGGATTCCAGAGGGTGTGAGTGAAAATGATATAAAAAGGGAAGTAGAGTGTTGATTTTATGATTTTTTTTGTTTTAATTTGTAATCATGCATATTTTATTTTGTGCGGGCAGTACATTTTTACATTTTATTTTATTTATTTTTATCCTATTTTTATTTTATTTTATCTCATTGCAGTACATTTTTACATTTTATTTTATTTATTTTTATCCTATTTTTATTTTATTTTTTCTTATTGCAGTACATTTTTACATTTTATTTTATTTATTTTTATCCTATTTTTATTTTATTTTATCTTATTGCAGTACATTTTTACATTTTATTTTATTTATTTTTATCCTATTTTTATTTTATTTTATCTTATTGCAGTACATTTTTACATTTTATTTTATTTATTTTTATCCTATTTTTATTTTATTTTATCTTATTGCAGTACATTTTTACATTTTATTTTATTTATTTTTGTCCTATTTTTATTTTATTTTATCTTATTGCAGTACATTTTTACATTTTATTTTATTTATTTTTATCCTATTTTTATTTTATTTTGTCTTATTGCATTTTACTGTTCTATTGTTTCCTACATCTCTTTGTATTGTGTTATCTATTTATTGTTTGTGCAGCACTTTGGAAACCTTGTGTTTGCTAAAATTGTGCTATATAAATAAAGTGGATTGGATTGGAAAAACTTTTAAATGTAATTTTAAGCACCAACTTCTTAGAAACCATGGGGTTAATTAGATATAGAATATTTAATTTTTTTAACCACTGTCCTGTAGGTGTTTGTGAAGACTAGCTGCCCCCAAATTAATCCAAAACAGACTGTAATCTAGTCATTTAAAGCAGTCTACTTAACACACACGGCTTTATTTCACTGACAAATGACCGAGTTGGGATTTTGTGGTTGTCACAGCTTTACATGCTCCAAACCTTCAAGGCCATCACACTTCAAAAGATGCATGACAGACGGTTTTACTAACTTTACAGTCAATTAAAATGTATATTATCTACTCAATTACCTTTATAATGGAATATAATAGACAAAGGAATATGGAAATACTCACACGTGGACATTAACAAAGTTAATTTACTTGAGAAATGGACTTATGTTCATTACTTATTTTATTGTTTTTACTGTTTTTAGTATTTTATTGTTTTCATTGTTTTATTGTTTTATTTATACCTATTTGTGTATGATTTATTCTATTTGAATAACTGTACAGCACTTTGGTCAACTGAGGTTGTTTTTAAATGTGCTCTATAAATAAAATTTGACTTGACTTGACTTGACTTGAGTAGTCACAACATTTTACAAGACAAATATTATGCATTTGAATCCACTACAAAGTCCTTGTTACTTTGAGGCGTAGCTTTGAAGTCAACTGATGGATTTTCTTTTCTTTTATTAAAATGTGATCGGACATATGCTGAGTAGGGATGGGTATTGAAATGTGAACCAGGAGACATGAAGGACCAGGACTGACGTGCGTGCGCAAAAAAAGAAGGATCTTAAAATAAAACCTTTACGAATGGATGGATTAATTCAGTAAATGTATTGCAGCAACAATAAACAATAAAAACTATGCTCTTTGAAAATAAAAAGAAAATGTGCTTTGAAATACTTTTTTTTTAAATTGTTTATTTCAGTACAAAAAGTCAGTACAAAACACTTTTATATGACCAGGAGTATCTATACTTTGACTCAAGTTTGGTGGTTGTGTAAAAACATTTTCTTTGTTTTATTTTGGAGGTGCATCTCATTTCCGTCCTCCTCTGTGTTTCTTATATATATATATATATATGTATATATATATATGTATATGTATATATATATATATGTGTGTGTATATATATGTGTATATGTATATATATGTATATATATGTGTATATATGTATATATATATGTGTATATATGTATATATATATGTGTATATATGTATATATATATGTGTATATATGTATATGTATATATATGTATATGTGTATATATGTATATGTGTATATATATGTATATGTGTATATATATGTATATGTGTATAGATATGTGTATATGTGTATATATGTATATATGTGTATATATATATATGTATATATATATATACATATATATATATATACACATATATATGTGTATATATATATGTATGTATGTATATATATATATACATATATATATGTGTATGTATGTATATATATATATATATATATATATGTATGTACCTAAACATGTATACACTCTTCAAAAGTAAAAAAATAAATAAGCAGAGACAGGAATAAAAAAAATAAATAAATAAATAAAAGTTATTTCCTTCTTTCCTTCTATTAAGAGCACTTCTATAACTTGCCCTCAGACTATGTGTTCTGGTTAAACTAATCAATAAATGGTTGCCAAATTCTGTAGAACTTTGTTTCCTGTTTTTCAGTAAGAATCTGATTTTCTCCAGCTCTAAATGTCTCATAACATCTGTCATAAGATTCACATAAGTTGGGGCTGCCTTTTGTTTCCAATCAAGTAATTAATTCAATTAAATCCAATTGGCACACTGTAACACTGTACATATTGCCAAAGCAAGCGTCAGAAGTTTAAAAAAAAAAGAAAAGATAACAGTAAGGAAAGCAATGTTTACAATAAATTAATTATAATTCTATTATTAATTTTAAAGGAATTAAGAAAAAACTAATAACAATACAATAAAGCAATATTTACAATAAATTATTATAATTATATCATTCATTTTAAAGGAATTAATAAAAGAAAAACTAAATATCATTAGTATATAATATATGTCTAATTCTTTGTTTTATTTTGAAGGTTTATCTCGTTTCCGCCGTCCCCGGTGTTCGTGCCTCCAGCTTGACTTCTCTCCGGTTAAACGGATCTCCCGCTGTCTGTCATTCCAGCAGAGGCTCTTCATCACCGAGGCTCGTCCACCTGTCCTCCTCCTCCTCCTCCTCCTCCTCCTCCTCTCTCTCTGTGTGGGAATATTTGACGCTTTTTTTAAAAATCACCTTTTACAGAAAAAAGAAAGAAAAATGGCGAGCAGCTTCTCCAGACTCCTGTCGTCCAAGCGGAGGCTGGGGCTCCTGTCGGTGGTGGGGGGCTCGGTGACGGCGGGCCTCCTGCTCCACCGGGGGGACACCGTCAGCGCCGGGCTGCCGGTCCGCAGGACCTACCCCGCCAGGTACCGCACCGACCGCGTCCTCACATGACCCCACACACACACTGTGGGCCATTATTATATATTCATGTATAGGTCGTGATTCATTTAACCCTATAAAGCCAAGTGTATTATATTAGATACAGTAATTTTTGAGACCTCTACATCATCAAAAACCTGATGTATACATGTGTTGAAGATAAACAAACTGAGCAACAAATTGCACAAAAATACCAGATGTAGCAAAAATGATATGCAGGTTCCACGAGTGGATCAGTCATTGCTGCATTAAAAAACTTCATATCTGCAGATGTATGATGTTGTGTTATATGGAAGAAATATGTATTTTGCATGGTTGAGGAAAAAGGAAAAGTCAAAGTCTTAATAGGTTAAATATGTTAGGGTTTATATGTTTTTTTTAGTTCGAGAAAAACAAACTGTGAGCAACAACATGCACAAAAAGACCTGATGTATCAAATATGATACAAATTAGAATTCATATATGCAATTTATTTATTGATTAAAATTCGTCAGCATGTTAATAAGCACTCAGTTTTTACAAAAATTGAATTTTCTGGCAATTATTTCATGGTTCAGGCTTTATAGGGTTAACGTCTTTTTTTGTCGTGATTCACAAACATGTATTTATTTATTTTATTTTTTTTTCATAATTCACAAACAGTTATTTTTTTTCATGATTCACAAACATTTATTTTATTTAAAAAAAATGTATATCAAACAGTAATACAATGCACAGTTACAAAGAAGAAGAAACGAGTTACAGAATGATAAACAATGCAAAAAATAAAATAGAAGTAAATAATATATTTTTTTAAACTACATAGAATAATAATTAAATGGAAAAGAATGAAACAAAAAATAAATAAATAATAAAAAATAAACAGACGCAAGATTACATGTTAAAGACTGCAGTCTTCACAGCTTTTTTATTTTGTTAATTTGTTAATTTAACGTCATTTCATCGACGCAAATTAACGGAAATGACGCTCCTCATTATCAGTTTAACCGTTAGTGAAAAAAAATGGCGCGGTGTGAAACAACGTGACACTGCTAGCTGAACAACAAATTAAACACAATATTAGACTTAAAATATCATGAAGAAATGTGTGAATTTGAAACAGTTTCATGCTTTAAACTATCACATAACAGCTAATTACACATTAATATTCATATTAATAACATTAAATAGCTTTAGACACTAAGAAAAAACGCCAACTGACACTTTAAATGCGCCGTTATTTACATTATCGACCGTTAAGCTCCTTGTTAGTACTGCAGGAGTTGTATTTAATTTATTTTTTTTTATGGGCGGAGGTAGCAGCAGTGTAGTGTTAAATTTAAAAACAATGAATAAAGCGACTCTAAAATGGCAGATTTAATATTAAAAATGTTAGCTATGGGTTCATTTAGGCTCACATGACAGAGAGGCAAAAAAAAAAAAAAACCCCTGTTTCTGCTGTTACATGAGACGGTGAAGTGATATTCAGTGGGTGTGTAAATAAAGATGAGTCAGGAAGGCTGGAGGTGATGCGTACGTGTTCAGCTGCACGCTGCATTATAAAGCTCCGCATATATAATAAAGATTAATAAAACGTTATCTGATGCAAAGATATAATAAACCCCTGTGGAGGGTTACATAACACACACACACACACACACACACACACACACACACACACACCGTGAGAGAAAACTGTCAGAAATATCAAGAAAATCAGTCCTGCACTCAAAATCTCACTGAAGTAAAAAGATATAGATAGATAGATAGATAGATAGATAGACTGCAAAAAAGGTGTTAGATAAAACAGTAAATCTGAGGGAAATGATCTTGCTGCATGGACAGATAATTTACCTTGACAAGATTTATTAAATTAAGATTATTAAATCTAGAAATAAGCATGTTGAACGCTTAAAATAAGAAATTAAAACTCTTAAAACAAGATAAATTAAAGCTGCCAGCAGTGATGAACTGGCCCGAGCAGAGTGACCTGATGATTATTTGTTTCTTACCAAGATAAAAAAAACTTTAGATTTAGAAGTGTTGGATAAAAATCTAAGACAAAATCTATACTCATATCAGAACATTGATATAATAGCGATATATTGCCCTACAGTCTTGATTAAAGTAGATATAGCTGTAGGATACTTATGCACTAACAAAGTCCAATATTTCCTTCTAAAATGTAGAGTAGAGATATAAAGGAGCATAAAATGGAAACACCTGAGTAAAGAACCTTAAATGTTCCTCTGCTGAGTGTAAAGGTTTGGAGGCTGAGATTAGTGAGGTCACCTCAGGGTGTTTCACTGGCTGCAGCAACCAAACGGCCATTAATGGTTCTCTCTTATCAGGTCTTATTGATTTAATTAACAGGTAATCATAATCTAACATCATACCCAACATGCTGCCAATGGGAAACACCCAACTGTTATTAATCATTAAAGCCAGTGTAATGTTAGGCAACAGATAAGGCTCACTGGATATACTGGGGAATCAGAATGTAAAAACACAGATTAAAGCTCTTATATCAAACTTGTACATACCTACAGGATACAGTAGATACATTAGAGCAGGGGTCTCAAACTCAAATTACCTGGGAGCCGCTGGAGGCAGTATCAAAATGACCAAAAAAAGACACAAAATAACTTAAAAAAGACAAAATGACAGAAAAAAAGACACAAAATTACAAAAAAAGACAAAATGACAGAAAAAACACAGAATTACTTAAAAAAGACACAAAATGACCAAAAAAGACACAAAGTTACTTCAAAAAGACACAAAATGACAGAAAAAACTTAATTACTTAGAAAAGACACAAAATGACCAAAAAGAAACAAATTTAAAAAAAAAGACATAAAATGACCAAAAAAAGACATAAAATGACCAAGAAAAGACACAAAATGACCAAGAAAAGACACAAAATTACTTCAAAAAGACACAAAAAGACCCAAAATTACCAAAAAGACACAAAATTACTAAAGAAAGACATAAAATGACACAAAATGACCAAGAAAAGACACAAAATTACAAAAAAATACAGAAAATAACCCAAAAAATACACACAAAATTACTAAAAAAGACACAAAGTTCTTTTAAAAAAAGACACAAAGTTACTAATAAAAATTAAAAAAAGACACAAAATTACCAAAATGGACACAAAATTATTAAAAAAAGACACAAAAGACATAAAATTACCAAAAAAGACACAAAATGATTTAAAAAAGACACAAAATTACCAAAAAAGACACAAAATTATCTCAAAAAGACACAAAATTACCAAAAAAAAAGACACAAAAGTATTAAAAAAAGACACAGACTGAGATCTGTATTCTCTCTGTATTTCACCCAAAAATCTATCATCTAAATGTCCATAACAACATCTCCTTGTTTATGAGAGAATAAAGTGTAAATGTGTGACTTTACACAAATAAAACATAAATAATGTCAGTGTGGTGGCCTTCCCTGGTGTTGGCTCAGTCAAATACTATCATAGATAATAATAGATAATAATCTATAATAGATAATAATCAGCCTCACAAGTGTTAAAGTGGTGAAACAATTGATCAGCTGATCCTGATAACATCGACCGTCTTCTCCACTAATCGATGAGGGAGAAAGGGAAGCTTGTGCCTTTATGTTGTAGACCAGGAGCATCAGAAACACAGTTTATTCTTTATAAACCCATATTAGGGCTGTAAATCATATTTATAATATGTCATTCTCTGGATAACGATGTGATATTTGCTGTGATATGATTTAGAGTTGATTGATTTCAGAGGCCTGTGATCGATATCAGATGATATTATATGACCTTTATTACTGTCATACCAATTCACAAAGAGCAACTAAAACATGACATGACAACTTTACTGGAATTTCAAAATAAAGGCACGCTCGATTTCCATTCGAACTGCAAGGCGGCATGGCACGATTCTTAGCCCTGCTTTTATTCAATCACAGAACGGGGAGGGACGGCAAGATGATGACGAGTTCTATTGGGGAGATGGAAACTTGTAGTTTTGTAGTTTTCTTACGGATCCAACATGGCAGCAGCAGACACCTAGCTCTCTTTGGATCTAGCTGTAGACAGAGTTCTAGATAGTTTAGAGCAGGGGTCTCAAACTCGCTGGAGGCAGTATCAAAATGACCAAAAAATTACAAAAAATAAGACACAAAATGACAGAAAAAGACACAGAATGGCCAAAAAAAGACACAAAATGACTAAAAAAAGACACAAAATGACAGAAAAAAGACACAAAATGACAAAAAAAAGATACAAATTTATTTTAAAAAGACACAAAATGACCAAAAAATACACAAAATTACTATAAAAAAAGACACAAAATTACAGAAAAAACCTAAATTACTTAAAAAAGACACAAAATTACAGAAAAACTAAATTACTTAAAAAAGAAACAAAATGACCAAAAAAAGACACAACATGACCAAAAACAGACACAAAATTACTAAAAAAAGACACAAAATTACAGAAAAAGACACAAAATTACTTTTAAAAAAAAGACACAAAATTACTAAAAAAAAAAGACACAAAATGACAAAAAAAAGACACAAAATTATTTTAAAAAGACACAAAATGACCAAAAAATACACAAAATTACTAAAAAAAGACACAAAATGACAGAAAAAAACTAAATTACTTTAAAAAGAAACAAAATGACCAAAAAAAGACACAACATGACCAAAAACAGACACAAAATTACTAAAAAAAGACACAAAATTACAGAAAAAGACACAAAATTACTAAAAAAAAAAGGACACAAAATTACAAAAAAAAAAAAGACACAAAATTACTAAAAAAAAAAAAGACACAAAATGACAAAAAAAAGACACAATTATTTTAAAAAGACACAAAATGACCAAAAAATACACAAAATTACAAAAAAAGACACAAAATGACAGAAAAAAACTAAATTACTTTAAAAAGACACAAAATGACAAAAAAAAGACAGAGAATTACCAAAAAAGACACAAAATTATTTTTAAAAAGACACAAAATGACACAAAAAAAGACACAAAATTACCAAAAAAAAGACACGGAATTACCAAAAAAGACATTTAGCTAATGGGGTTTAGCGAGACCCCGGTCATTGTTGTGGTCTCGCCGTATAACTGATCTGATTGGCTAAGAGCTACCTACAGACACTTATGACAGACATTCATAGCGCCCAATAAACGGCTCTGGAGGATCGTATGTAGCTTCAATATGTAGCTTCTTTTTTTTGTTTCTTTTTTTTTACTTTGCATTGATGATATTGGACTGTCTATCATTAAATATATTGATATATCAAATAGATCAGTGATACTTTTTTATTTTGTTCAGGGAAAAATAAAAAAAATACAGTTTTTATATGATTTCTAATCTCTTGGCCTTCCTTATCACCTGGCAGACAGGAAACAGGAGCCAATAAGCTTCTTAGTCTGTGCTGCTTCTGCATTTTTACTGTTTGCCAAATGTAATTTCATTCCATCTTTGGCTTTAAGAAGCTGTTTAGTTTGGAGAAAAGCCAAAGTTTGACAGCAGGTTCTTCAGTTTCCACAGTAGGTTGATTAAAAGTCTAAATCATTCATTCAAACAGAGAGGTGGATTACCGTTGGTCCTTTTTGTTAATTCAGCAGCATTATTTTACTGAAACATCTTGTTGTGTATCCTTCACTATTATCCTCATCTACAGTCAAGAAAAATAAATATTTTCTTCAATTTCTTGTTAATTTTAATGCCTGGTACAACTAAAGGTACATTTGTTTGGACAAATATAATGATAACAACAAAAAATAGCTCATAAGAGTTTAATTTAACCCATTTAGGCCTAAAACGTCTGGGAAAATGCCTGTAAAACCTCTGGGCGATGTTAAAATCAGCCCCTAAAACCTGAAGTTTTTCTGTAAATTCAACAGAAGTGTCAACGCTTCCTACTAAATAATAGATTTTTCAGCCTCTGTAGCAGATAGAAATGAAATTCAAAAAGTGTTTGAGAGCTTATAGCTATATGTGGCTTTCATGAGAATTTGAGTTTATTTGTCCAAACTTTCATTTGGACTTTCGTTTCAAAAAACTTTCGTTTTTTAAAAATCACCATGTTGCATTGCGACATTCCCACATGTATTCTGATACATTTCGTTGGCCAAGAGACCGAAAATAAGTGGAAAAAACTACAAATATTACAAAACATGTGTCCGCTTTCCCGGCTTTAATGGGTTAAGAGCTGATAATCTAGACATTTAACATGGTTTTCTTGATAATAACCAAAATCAATATCAATAAAACCATGGAAAATGTCTAGATATCAGCTCTTAAATTAAACTCTTATCAGCTATTTTTGTTGTTATCATTATATTTGTCCAAACAAATGAACCTTTAGTTGTATCAGACATTAAAATGAACAAGAAACTGACCAGGAATTTCACCAGGAGACATAAAATATTTTTTAAAAAGACATAAAGAGACAGAAAATGACTCCAAAAAAGAAATGAACAGACAAAAATTGTTTGTAAAATGACTAAAAGATATACAAAATTACAAAAAAAGACATAAATATACAAAAAAGATGTGAAAGGTCCAAAAAAAATACAAAAAAGACGCAAAAAGACACAAATTGACCAAAAAAGACGTAAAACTGCCAAAATAGACATAAATATACCAAAAAAAGATGTGTGAAAAGACCCCAAAGAATTACGAAAAGACCAAAAAAGACTCAAAAAGACCCCAAAAAACCATAGAATGACCAAAAAAACACCAAATTACCAAAACAAAATACACAAATTGACCAAAAAAGATGTAAAAATACCAAAAAAAGGTTTTTGATCATTATATTAGTCCAAACAAATGTACCTTTAGTTGTACCAGGCATTAAAATGAACAAGTAAACTGACCAGGACTTTCACCAGGAGACATAAAATAATTTTAAAAAAGACATAAAGAGACAGAAAATGACTCCAAAAAAGAAATGAACAGATGTAAAATGACTAAAAAAGATAAAAAATTACAAAAAAAGACATAACATTTTTTTTAAAAAGATGTTAAAGGACCAAAAAAAAATACAAAAAATACACAAATTGACCAAAAACGACGTAAAACTGCCAAAATAGACATAAATATACCAAAAAAAAATGTGTGAAAAGACCCCAAAAAAATTGCAAAAAGACCAAAAAAGACTCAAAATGACCCCAAAAAACCATAGAATGACCAAAAAAACACCAAATTACCAAAAAAAATACACAAATTGACCAAAAAAAGGTTTTTGATCATTATATTAGTCCAAACAAATGTACCTTTAGTTGTACCAGACATTAAAATGAACAAGAAACTGACCAGGACTTTCACCAGGAGACATAATAATTTATAAATACAATAATTTTAAAAAAGACATAAAGAGACAGAAAATGACTCCAAAAAAGAAATGAACAGACAAAAAGTGTTTGTAAAATGACTAAAAAAGATACAAAATTACAAAAAACGACATAAATATACAAAAAAAGATGTGAAAGGACCAAAAAAAATACAAAAAAGACACAAATTGACCAAAAAAGACGTAAAACTGCCAAAATAGACATAAATATACCAAAAAAGATGTGAAAGACCCCAAAAATGACAAAAAGACCAAAAAAGACTCAAAAATACACAAAATGACCCCAAAAAAACATAGAATGACCAAAAAAAAAAAAATACACAAATTGACCAAAAAAGATGTAAAAATACCCAAAAAAGGTTTTTGATCATTATATTGGTCCTTTAGTTGTACCAGGCATTAATCGAACAAAGAAACAAAACAAATCATGTTTTCCATGACTGTGTAATAAAAGCAGCAGTGTGTCCTGCAGCTATAAGGTGACAGGTTTAGATGTGTACGTGCTGTTTGACGTGTCCTTGAACGCCTCAGTCTGTCTGCAGTAATGCAGTAATGTTATCTGTGTTTGTGTTTGTGCAGTGCGGAGTTCCCTGACCTGCGCAAACACAACAACTGCATGGCGTCCCACCTGTCACCTGCCATCTACGCCAAGCTGTGTGACAAGGCCACGCCCAACGGCTACACGCTGGACCAGGCCATCCAGACGGGCGTGGACAACCCCGGGCACCCCTTCATCAAGACGGTGGGCATGGTGGCCGGAGACGAGGAGTCCTACGAGGTCAGAGGTCATTCTACTCCAGCTATTCTCAACCTTGGGGTCGGGACCCCAATTGGGGTCGCGAGATGATTTCTGGGGGTCGCCAAATCATTTTGGAAGTCAGCTCTGTCTCCACTGTGTTAAAGTATTAATGTATTTTTGGTAATTTTTGGTCTTTTTTTGGTCATTTTGTGTAGTTTTTTGTCATTTTGTGTCTTTTTTTGGTCATTTTGTGTCTTTTTTGGCCATTTTGTGTCTTTTTTGGCCCTTTTGTGTCTTTTTTTGTCAATTTGTTTCTTTCTTTAGTCAGTTTGTGTCTTTTTTGATCATTTTGTGTCTTTTTTTGGTCATTTTGTGTCTTTTTTGGCCATTTTGTGTCTTTTTTTGTCAATTTGTTTCTTTCTTTGGTCATTTTGTGTCTTTTTTTGGTCATTTTGTGTCTTTTTTGGCCATTTTGTGTCTTTTTTTTGGTCATTTTGTGTCTGTTTTGAGTCATTTTGTGTCTTTTTTTGGTCATTTTGTGTTTTTTTTGGTCATTTTGTTTCTTTTTTGGGTGATCTGAACTGTGCCTGTGAGATTGTGTTCAGTGAGCGGGGGTCGGGGACAACATGCATGTTAAATTGGGGGTCGCGACTCAAAAAGGTTGAGAACTACTGTTCTACTCTACTGAGTCTGGGGCTACTTTGGAGCTTTTTCACTCTTTCTTTTTTCATTCTGCCTGTATATGCAACTTAAATAATGATCACCATGCCATGCTGCTATCACCTTTTTCAGCACAACTTTACCTGATTATTATTTTGTCATTTTGACTTAAAGTATCAACGTTTTGAAACACAAAGAAACACATAAACACACATAAAATACAAAAAAACACGCAAAATAAACACACAAACACACACACAAAATACAAAAAACACATACAAAACAAAAACACACACAAAATTACAAAAAAAACACAAACACACACACAAAATACAAAAAACACATAAAAAACAAAAACATACACAAAATTACAAAAAACTAAATAATTACACACACACAAAATACAAAAAAAACCCATAAAAAACAAAAACACACACAAAATTACAAAAAACAAAAATAAACACACACACAAAATACAAAAAACACATAAAAAACAAAAACATACACAAAATTACAAAAAAACACAAATAAACACACACACAAAATACAAAAAACACATAAAAAACAAAAACATACACAAAATTACAAAAAAACACAAATAAACACACACACAAAATACAAAAAACACATAAAAAACAAAAACATACACAAAATTACAAAAAACAAAATAATCACACACACACAAAATACAAAAAACACATAAAAAACAAAAACACACACAAAATTACAAAAAAACACAAATAAACACACAAAACGGACAATTTTGTTTTTACAAAAAACACCAAAAAATTACAAAAAACACGCAGAACACACACATAAGAACCACAAAAAACACACAAAAAAATACTAAAAACACACAAAAAAACAGTAAACACAAAAGATTAAAAATGTTGAAACACACAGTGCAAAAATTAGAAAAATCTAAGTAAAAGTAAAATGATGTTACACTTGGTCGAGGTGATTTTTACTTTTGCAGAAAAAAAATGAGTTGACGCACTAAATTGGACATGGAAACTTGTAGAAAAGCCAAAACTTTAGAGTTCAGCTGACAGCAGGAAACATGCTGCTGAACGTTTTTACGTCGTGACGTCATGAAGAAGTCGAGCTCCGGCGCTCTCATGGACTCCAGAGGGTTAAAAAAACACACAAAAACACACATGCAAGCTCCTCAGTGCTTCCAGGATGGGTTGACCTTACCCTGGATCACAATGTGGACAAACCTGATTCCTGCGGCCTCCCACTGATTTGGATCTGCTCCAAAAAAATGTGTATGTGGTTGTATGTAATTATTTATAGAAGGTGTGAAAGCTATAGCAGATGGCGGCCGGCACACAATGAACTGTTGTGAACGGATGCAGCAGATAAATTTATATTAGTCAGAAAATGTAGTTCAGGTTAGGGCTGCACAATTAATTAATTTTAATCGTGATCACAATTTTGGCCGCCACGATTAAATTAACCTGATCGTCGGCGATATTTCCATTTTAAAATGTGTCTCTCCTGCATATCTAATCAACACTTTCTACACCAGTAGTCCTCCAACTACCAGGGGGCGGGGCCGTTTTTATCCCCTGATAAAAGCCTGGTTACTGATTGGATAGAACGGTAAACAGGATGTGACGTAGTACTGGACGCCACAACAACACGCAACATTTGTAAAAGCCGGCGAAGCAGTGTTGCCAACTTAGCGACTTTGTTGCTATATTTAGCGACTTTTCAGACCCCCTTAGTGACTATTTGTCAAAAAAAGTGACTGGAGACAAATCCAGCGACTTTTTCTGGTGTTATTGGAGACTTTTGGAGACTCGTTCTTACTCTTCTTAACGAGCTGCGAGGGCCGGAGGCTCGTTAAGAAGAGTAAGAATGAGTCGAAGCAGCACAGTCCTCCTGCAGCAGTCTCTCCCAGCTGCAGAGCCGGAGGGGATGTTAACCCCTTAGCGTCCAGTCTGCAAAT
This sequence comes from Centropristis striata, assembly GCF_030273125.1. NCBI lineage: Eukaryota > Metazoa > Chordata > Actinopteri > Perciformes > Serranidae > Centropristis > Centropristis striata. The sequence continues at coordinate 38,825,445 of NC_081522.1, forward strand.
TGCTAACAGGCTAACAGTTAGTTCTATAGCAGTACAGTGTGTATGTGCTAACAGGCTAACAGTTAGCTCTGTAGCAGTACAGTGTGTATGTGCTAACAGGCTAACAGTTAGCTCTGTAGCAGTACAGTGTGTATGTGCTAACAGGCTAACAGTTAGCTCTGTAGCAGTACAGTGTGTATGTGCTAACAGGCTAACAGTTAGCTCTGTAGCAGTACAGTGTGTATGTGCTAGCAGGCTAACAGTTGTGTATGTGCTAACAGGCTAACAGTTAGCTCTGTAGCAGTACAGTGTGTATGTGCTAACAGGCTAACAGTTAGCTCTGTAGCAGTACAGTGTGTATGTGCTAACAGGCTAACAGTTAGCTCTGTAGCAGTACAGTGTGTATGTGCTAACAGGCTAACAGTTAGCTCTGTAGCAGTACAGTGTGTATGTGCTAACAGGCTAACAGTTAGCTCTGTAGCAGTACAGTGTGTATGTGCTAACTGGCTAACAGTTAGCTCTGTAGCAGTACAGTGTGTATGTGCTGCTGCTGCAGGAGGTGTTCACTTAGTGATCTCTGTTTGTTTACAACAAGCACCAGACACTAAAAACTGTTGCTATTGTTTGTTTAAAAGTAATGCAACGAAAATACAGATGTTTTCCCTAACATGATGAATAATCGTGATTAATAATCATGATTACAACATTGATCAAAAATAATCCAGTAGTTTTTCTTTCATCATCCTGCTGACAAACAGACAAACGAACCTCAGTGAAACTATCAGCTCCTTGGTGGAGTTAACACAAACACTGTGGAGTTGTTTTAATATTGACTTGAATTGAATTTGTAATTTCCCCACATCACCTTCCTTTTACTGTCAAAACCATTTCAACATCGATAAAAACCTCAAAAGTTATTTCGAAATTTGTCTTACAACAACTAAAGGCATTGAATCACTCGTCCTCCCTTCCTGTCCCAGAGAAAGTGTTACAACACCGGGGAGGGAGAGTTTTAGGTTAGGACAGGGATGGGCAACAGGAGGCCCGGGGGCCTCATACGGCCCGCACCCTCACTTGAAGTGGCCCTCAGTACAACTACATGCATTTGAGCATGAAATCTTAAAAGTGCAGTGTAAAAATGCACAAAATTACTTCTTGCAATTAATGTTGGTCTGCTGTTCTTGCGCTGAAAAAAAAAAATCACAGTAAGTGGTTATTATTTGGTAACGCTTTATAATAAGGTCCTTAATAACCATTAATTAACAAGTAATAAGGCATTGTTCTCGCTTTAGATCCGGTAGTTGCAAAAAGCATAGTTAACTTATAATAGATGAGCAATAAAGTATTTTTAATAGTAGTTAAAAGTAGTTTTAATATCAATAAGCAAACAAAATAAGATTAATAAAGGCATGGCAAAGACATAATGGGTGGGTCATGGGTGTTTGTAATGCCATTATTAACACTTATAAGATACTCATGAGGCTTTTATTAATGTTCTTAAGCATTTGCAAACTGTTAACAAGTTTCTTATTAGTGCTTATAAATCTCTTATAGCCTGCTGTTAGCTGTATTATAATGCCATTATTAACACTTATATAAACTTATAAACACACAGTAATGTTAATAAGCATCTTGTAAGGACTTACAAGAGCCTTATTACTTGTTAATTGATGGTTATTACAAGGACCTTAATATAAAGCATTACCTATTATTTTTTATTTGCTTCAAACCTTTTGTGTTCCTATTTATACTGTTAAACATGCATTTGAGCATGAAATATGTGAAGTTACTGCACTGTAAACATATTTAAAATTGCAGTTTCATCATATCTGGTTATATATTAAGTGACGCTCCTATATGTGGCCCTGTGGTAGTGAACATGAAACATCGTGGCCCCTTGCAGCATTTAAGTTGCCCGTCCCTGGGTTAGGACGAGCCTTTGGGCTGTTTCAGTGTCTATCTAGAACAGCGGTTCCCAAACTTTTTCAGCCGTGCACCCCCTTCTATGTCCCAACCGGGTTGACGCACCCCCAATCCCCCACACCTTCAAAAAAAACAAAATGCAATAAGCTTTTGTATAGCCATATTAAAGGTGGAGGATGATGACAGGCTCAGGATCAGAGGCAGAAAGCAGATCAGTTTGGAAAATGTTATAATATTTTCAGCTGCGTTGAACAAAAATTGCAGCAAATTTAAATGAGCGTGGAGTGAACACAACCCCGTCATCATAACACAGGCTGGAAAAATGATACAAGAACAAGAAGATAACTTCTTCTACGCTTCATTATAAGATCAAAAACAACCAAAAATAGATGCAAAAATGACCAAATATGACACAAAATTATCAAAATAGACACAAATTGACCAAAAATACATGTAAAAATTACCAACCAACCAAAAAATAGATGCAAAAATGACCAAAATAGATGCAAAAATGAACAATAAATGATACAAAATTGAATAGCCTGTATTTATTGATTAATTAATAACACGTCTTTATTGTGTGGGGGGAAACAAATGTAATTGTGTCATTATCAGACCGCCATTACATTTTTCATCTCGCGCACCCCCTAGCAGCAGCTCACGCACCCCCAGGGGTCCACGCACCACACTTTGGGAATCCCTGATCTAGAAGAATAGAATAGCCTTTATTGTCATTGTATATATACACAACGAAATTGGAGTGCAACTCCCATTGGTGCAAAATAAGAAACTCAAAATATATATATACATACACAAAAAAATCTACAGAGAGTAACTCACTGTAGTAACAGTTTCATCTTGTTCTTCCTTTAGCGGTCATGAAAATATCTTCCATTAGTCTGAATGTTGTTTAAATCTTGTATTAACTCAGAAATCAGACGCCAGCAGTCAGTGGGAGAGTTGAAGGAGGAGTCAGCTCAGTAAATGTTGCATCGCTGTTTTCTGTAGAATTCTGACTAATGTTGATTTACTCACTGCTACTTGTCTGGGCGTTTTATTTTATCAGGCTGTGTTGTAATAAAGCTGCTGGTTAGTAAACTAAAGTGCAGGGTGTGTTCACCTGCAGTGTGTTGAATGACATAAAGATAAATATAAAGATAAAGATAAAGCAGAAGGAAGTGGATTCTTTTACAGACTGGTCTGCTCTGAACTCACACCAAAACAATCTAGATTGATTAAAAGAACTACAAGTAAGAGTAAAAACACGTTTAAATTAGGGCTGGGCGACACATCGATATAAAAAATATATTGATATATATATTTATTATAGGGCTGTCATACGATTATTTTTTTAAATCGCGATTAATCGCAGAATTTCCATAGTTAATCACGATTAATCGTGTTTTGAATTGCATGTTTAAAGTTCTGTTATTTCGCATTTCAAGGCAGTTTTGAGCCCATAATGTAAATAATTTGTTACCATTGTGTCTTAATTGGGATTCAAGTGAACACAAAGAAAGAATTTCCTTTTTGACCTTTTTTATTTTCTTTCAAAAAAGTGCCATGTAGACCAACTTAATACACTGTCTACTTCAAAAACAGTTTTTCAAATAAAGTGCCACTTGTCTATTTCAAAATAAAAAATACAGCTTAAACAAAGTGCTACAACAGTGTGGTCATGAAACCATGGTTTAGAGGCAGGAAACAACTTCCAAGTATTTAGAGGAATAAAGTAACATAGTGCTTACCTTTGAGAGATTCAATATATCAGGTCACTCTCTTATACTACTTCAAAAATAAATAATAGCACCATTAGCAAAACAACCATACTAATCCTAACTTGAAATAACAGTTATCAAGTAATATGTAACACTGGTGTGAAATTTGTTATTCACTTATGATAAACAGAACAGTCCAAAACAAAGAAAGCCACAGTAGGATATATGTAACATTTCCAAGCTTCAAATGAAGAATGTAATCCCCATAATTCACCTGTACAGCACAGGGGTTAAAAAAACAATGTCCAAATGACTGTATAGTGAAATGAAGAAAGAAAAAAACTGCATTCACTAGACATGAAATCCTGAAATGTCTGAGTTCTAAGTTTTCTCTCCTATTTCTTTTCTTTGAGCCAATTGCTAATACAGACCAGTCTGGTGACATTATCAGTGGACAGTGCTGCTCTCTTCTTTTGCAGAATGTGACCAGAGAGAGAGAACAGTCTTTCACATGGTACCGTCGTTGCAGGTGTAGCCAGATTAGCAACCCCCTTAAGTTATAAATCCCCTGCCTTAATTTAAACATTTTTTGAATACAAACAGGAATTGACATGTTTACCACTCGAAACATAATTTCTAATGTTTTTGAATATACAATGTCCTGAAATTTCAACGTGTGTGATCTTATAAAAAGCTGATTTGTAGAATCACGGTATCCAACTTCATTTATTATCCTGATAGCTCTTTTCTGCAGTTTAATTATTGGATCTAGGTTTGTTTTATATGCATTTCCCCAAATTCCAACACAGTATGTCATATAAGGCAACACCAGTGAAAAGTACAGCAAATGTAAATCTATATGTTCCTGTGTGTTTCAGGTATTTGCCGACCTGCTGGACCCGATCATCAAAGAGAGGCACAACGGCTACGACCCGAGCGTCATGAAGCACCCCACCGACCTGGACGCCAGCAAGGTGAAGCTCATTATTAATCAATCAAATAATGGTGAAGCTCATTATTAATTAATCAATAATCAGTGATTTACAAAATACAGATATGTGTAGAATAACTTCCCAACCTGCCTTTGTTCCAAGGGTTTGTTCCAATGTGAAGACGAGACTAGTGGGAACCAAGCTTATAATAGTATATATATATATATATATATATATATAAATATATATATATATAAATATATATATATATATATATATATATATATATATATATATATATATATATATATATATATATATATATATATATATATATAATAAACGGCTCCGGAGGATCGTAAACCACACCTCCTCTACGGAGAAATGAACGGCTGGTTCCCTGGTGTTAGCCAGGCTAATATTAACCTCGCTTTGTTCCAGCTCACGTCGGGGAACTTCGACCCGCGCTACGTGCTGTCGTCCAGGGTGAGGACGGGCCGCAGCATCCGCGGGCTGAGCCTGCCGCCCGCCTGCACCCGGGCGGAGCGCCGCGAGGTGGAGCGGGTGGTGGTGGACGCCCTCGCCGGCCTGAAGGACGACCTGGCCGGGAAGTACTACAGTCTGACCCTGATGACGGACCAGGAGCAGCAGCAGCTCATCGATGTGAGTGGTGCACCAGGCAGAGACGCTTTTCAGCTGGACTCTTATTGACTCGTAGTGATAATGTGACTCTTCTTCTCCACAGAGGGATTATTAGTTAACAGTGTTTAAACCTCTGAAGTCTCTGGAGTATAAAGCTGCTGAAAATACAGAAAAGACAAACAAAAGACACAGGTGTCTGTGGAAATGTTCCTCACTCCCACATGTATTCTCATTTTGTGTCTTTTAGTGTCTTTTTTTTATTTTGTGTCTTTTTTTTAGTCATTTTGTGTCTTTTTGTGTCTTTTTTGTCATTTTGTATCTTTTTTTTAGTCATTTTGTGTCTTTTTGTGTCTTTTTTTAGTCCTTTTGTGTCTTTTTCTTAGTCATTTTGTGTCTTTTTTGGTCATTTTGTGTCTTTTTTTTTGTCATTTTGTGTCTTTTTGTCCTTTTTTGGTCATTTTGTGTCTTTTTTTAGTCATGTTGTGTCTTTTTGTGTCTTTTTTTAGTCATTTTGTGTCTTTTTGTGTCTTTTTTTAGTCATTTTGTGTCTTTTTTTAGTCATTTTGTGTCTTTTTTTGGTCATTTTGTGTCTTTTTTTTAGTCATTTTGTCCTTTTTTTGTCATTTTGTGTCTTTTTTTAGTCATGTTGTGTCTTTTTTGTCATTTTGTGTCTTTTTTTGTCATTTTGTGTCTTTTTGTTTCTTTTTTTAGTAATTTTGTGTCTTTTTTGGTCATTTTGTGTCTTTTTGTGTATTTTTTGGTCATTTTGTGTCTTTTTTTGGTCATTTTGTGTCTTTTTGTCTTTTTTTTGGTCATTTTGTGTCTTTTTTTAGTCATGTGTCTTTTTGTGTCATTTTGTGTCTTTTTTGGTCATTTTGTGTCTTTTTGTGTCTTTTTTTTGTCATTTTGTGTATTTTTTTGTCATTTTGTGTCTTTTTTTGGTGATGATTTCAAAGTTCTGGAAAAGTACATTTATTGACTTGCAGCGATAATGTGACACTTCTTCTCCACAGAGGGATTGTTAAGAGTTAACAGTGTTTAAACCTCTGTAGTCCAGGAGATTTTGTTCAAATCTGTCAACTTCCTCTGCATTAATTTCTGTCTCTGTTCAGCATCTTTCAGTCTGTCCTTACATCACATTCATGGCTCCTTTTTCTCCACACAAACTTGGCTATCAGTCAGATTTTTCATTTTATTTTAATTAACAAAGTATAAAGCTGCCAGGAACCCAAAATACAAACAAAAGACACAGGTTTCTATGGAAATGTACCATTTATACACACAAAAACAGCAGAAAAAATAATAAATAATAAAACTACAAAACAGTCTATTTGCATGTAAATTAAAAATAGTAATAGTTTTCAAAAATGGTCTAGAAACATAAATGTCACACTGTGAAAGCTCCTATGATTGAACTTTAACTGGCTTTCTCAGCTTGTCTACATATCATATATAAATAAAGTTATTACTGTAAATTAAACATGTGTATTTTCAATAAATAGATGGACTCCAGAGGGTTAAGTAAACAGACATTTGACAATAGCAGTGAAATAGATTTCACTAGATGAATGAATTTCCCATAAAGGAAAGAAAGATTAATTTTTAAAAATCCCCTAATAGCTAAGTTTTTGTTTAAGTGTAAACAGAATAATGTCTTATAGGCGTAAACATCGAGTTTAGTCACATTCAGAATTAAAATTTGACTGAAATACAACACCAGAGAGATACTTGTCTAAATTGCACATATCAGTTATTTTAAAACAGTGGTTATACATGATGTAATATCCAGAGAGAAATCTCAGAATTGCCGAGCTTCAAGTTGTACATTTTTGCAGAAAAAGCTTGGATGTTCTCTGACATTAACACAGTGAATTTTGCAATAAAAAGAGATTGAAATAAGTCATTTTATGACTGAAAACTGACGAGAAGAGAGAAAAAATCTAATAATCTCTGTGATGAAAGTGGGACATTTGTGAGAGAGGAAGTCTGTGACCAAACTGTCCGATCTTAGTTATCCACTGTTGATGCTGTGAGTTTAAAATATGTGTTCTCTGTATTTACTGTAGGATCATTTCCTGTTCGACAAGCCCGTCTCCCCCCTCCTGACGTGTGCCGGCATGGCTCGTGATTGGCCCGATGCTCGCGGTATCTGGTAAGTGGGAAAAAAATAATTTTAAGTCCTTCTCATTCTGCCTCTTCACCAGATTGGAAACACTCACATTTAGAGACCTAGTTGATTTTAAAATATCACCATTGATGTTTAAAGTAATTCATCAAACAGAGTATCCAGGGGTTGTTTCAGGTCAGAAGCAGCCTGCAGGTATCAGTGAGCTGGAAAAACCTGAAAGAACAAACTCTGAGTATCATTGCATGACAAGTAAAGAGGATATGGAACAACTGGAGTCATGAAATGAAATCATGCACGACTATTGTTAAGTTCAAAAGGATTATGAAAAATGATATGCTAAATAAGTTTAAGTTACAAACTGGATGAGGACGTTCTTGTAACTGCCTTCAGGTTTTTTATTTTGTTATTTGTTTGTTTGGTTGTTTTCTTTACGGGAGTAATATAAAATCTCCGATCTAAATAGGTTGATATACTATGGTTGCTTGAAAAAAAAAATATATATATAATTATTATTTATATATATATATATATATGTATATATATATATATATATATATATATATATATATATATATATATATATATATATTTATTATTTATATATATATATATATATATTTATAAATAAAATAAAAAATATATATATTTTATATATATATATATATATTTTATTATTATTTATATATATATATATATATATATATATATATATATATATATATATATATATATATATATATATTCTAGCTATCTAGCCTACGTTTTTGTTGTTTACGTTGTTGTTTATTTTCGGTTCGAAAAGAAGAAGTAATTAATAATAATAATAATAATTTAAAAGAACATGATATAATATGAAAACAACTGCCTCTTATTATTTAACTTCCCAGGTATTGTATCTCCTGTCCCAGTAATGTTGCTGCTCCATGCTGAAGGTGTTTTATTCTCCAGCTCAGACCAGAATAACTCAAAGCAGCGTCAGCCAGCCAAAATCAATCAGCAGCCTCCCTCCTCCTCCTCCTCCTCCTCCTCCTCCTCCTCCTCCTCCCTCTGCCAGCCGTATCACTCCTTTCTCCTTAATAATTCACCTTCGCTTCATCCCTCCATCATCTCCTCTTTCAGGTCGACTGGCAGCTCTTTCTTTCCCTCTCTGGCTCCGTCTCCTCCTCTCTGCTTTCAGTTATTCACCTCCCATATGTCATGCTCTACTTTCTCTCTTTTTCTGCTTATCATCCCTCGCCTCTCTCTCTCTGATACTCCTTTTCTCTTTCACTCATCCTGCACCTCTCTCTCTCTTTATCTCCCCAACCTGCTGTCTCAGTAACCTATCCATTACCTTATTAAATCTCTAACAATATTAAGGAGGTCACTGTGGACAAAAAGTCTTTGTAGCGGCTGCAGGAGGAAATATGCACGACATCATTAGAAATATTGTGTAAAAAGTTAGTCTTGAGATTAGTGGACGGAGGAGTCGTTGGATATTAACGTGTTTAGGACGTGTAACTGTGCTTTGCTTCTTTTTTTTTAAAGGTTTTTAATTATATACACTATAGGCCAAAAGTTTAGAAGCTCTGCAACAAAATAAACATGATTATTATATAAGGAGTCACTTATTAGAACACATTTTTACTATAATTATCAGGTTTTTGTTGTTTAGACTTTGTGTTTCCTTCTTTCCTTAATGTATAAATCTGAACTCTTGTTTCTTTTGTCAGAGATTTGAACACAGTTGAGATTTATTGGGATTTTTGTCTCCAAACTCTCAAAAACCAAAGAGATAAAGTGAATAATGCAAACTGTGATTTTTTTTTTTTTTTACTTTTGCACTGAAGTTGTGACTCTTCCAAATCTTCTCAACTCTAAAACTAAACCCTTCGTTTCTTTAGTTAACCCTTTATCAGGCAAAGAACTATATTTGGTAACTTCAGGTAATATTTTGAGAAAAAAGTTGCAAATTTACTAGATTAAAGTGGCAAATCTACAAGAAAAAAAGTCGCAGATTTGAGAGATTTAAAGTGGCAAATCTGCACGAAAAAAGTTGCAGATTTATGAAAAAAAATCTGGAAAAAAGCAACTTTTTTCTCCCAGATTCACCACTTTAACCCTTGATAGGGCACTCATTGAAATACTTGCAAATTTCAACCCTAGAGAACATTGGAGGATATTACATGCAGCCAGAATGTGTAAAAAAACATACAAAAATAATATTTTGAGAAAAAAGTTTACGACATTAAAGTGACAAATCTGCGAGAAAAAAATGCGCAGATTTATGAGATTTAAAGTGATGAATCTGGGAGAAAAAAGTTGCTTTTTTCCCACTTTTTTCTCGTAAATCTGCGACTTTTTTCACGCAGATTTGCCACTTTAAATCTCTTAAATCTGCGACTTTTTTTCTTGTAGGTTTGCCACTTTTTTCTCAAAATATTACCTGACTCTAATTACAAAATATAGTTATTTGCCTAATAAAGGGTTAACATGAAAATGGTTCAATTCCATAAAGGTAAAGTCTGATCATGTAGTAAACACATCCAGAAATCCAAAGAATCCAGACTGGTTATTAAGAAAGCGCAAACAGAAAATTTAAGTTGCTCCCAAACTTTTGGCCTGTAGTGTAATTTACAAGTGGAAACCTTCTTGTAGCTGCAGAATCTTAATGATTAAAAAACTACATTCCATAAATATTTACAGCAGAACTCCTGGGATTTGGTCAGTTGTTTTTGCAGTATCTTGCCATCTGTATCTTATCAGAGTAGATTTAGGAACGGAAACAACACTTAACGCACAATTAATGTTAAAAATGTCAGAGGAAAGTGTCCCTTTCCTGTAAGCTTTGCTCTATCACTGACTGACTGATCCTCATGGGTTGTGTGTTTTCCATCCAACAGATATTACTTTTCTTCATGTTTTATGAAATGTCTTGTTTCTTTAAAGTATGTCGTAAATCAGTGCAGCCTCGCAGAAACACAACAGTCTCTGACCTGCAGCAGAAACAAGCTTTATCCTCAGAGACGGACCAAAATCATCCTTTAATAGAAGAAAAACATCAACAATCTTTACTTTAACTTATCCGACACACTTTGTCCTAATAGGCTTCCACAATATGAGTTATGTATTGATTCTAAAAATATGTTTAAAATATTGATTTATACATGACAGTCATCAGTAAATATATTGAAGTCTTCCATAAATTATGGATTAAAAAAGGGATTTCTGCTCTGTGGTCGGGTTTACTTCATGTTTTGCTTATTAATAACTATGATGAAAATAAAGGAAAATAAAGTATGAAAATAAAGTATTCAGATCTCTTACTGAAGTAAAAATACTAATACCACACTGTGAAATTACTCCACTACAAGTAAAAGTCCTGCATTCAAAACTTACTGAAGTAAAAGTACAAAAGTATCAGCATCAAACTGTACTTAAAGTATCAAAAGTAAAAGTACTCGTTATGCAGAATGAACCCACTCTGATTGTTTTATATACTCTGAATATATTATTGTATTGTTATTATTATTGATGCATTTATGTTAATTTTCTCAAGATATGGCTCCTCATTTTACTATTTGATATACAGTTATAAGGTTTAATTTATAAAAATAGCTAATCACTTTAAATTTAAATGGATCATGTTAAATCACGACCTGAAAACTAAACTTACTAAAGCTGTCAGCTAAATGTAATGGAGTAAAAAGAACAATATTTACCTCAAAATGTAGTGGAGTAGAAGTATAAAGTTAATTAAAATGTAAATGCTCAAGTAAAGTACAAGTACCTCAAAATGCAAACACCCCTCAGGGATCAGAACTGTTTAACTGAATATAATATCTCTTTCTGCAGGCACAACAACGAGAAGACATTCCTGGTTTGGATCAATGAGGAGGATCACACCAGGGTGATCTCCATGGAGAAGGGAGGGAACATGAAGAGGGTCTTTGAGAGGTTCTGCAGAGGTCTCAAGGAGGTAAAGACGTCTGTTTTTATGTTTGGGGGTTCTTTAAAGGGGACCTGTTATGCTTTTGCTTATTTTCTGGCATTACGTTATACTAGCGTGGATGTAACAAATGTTCTATTCCTACTGTTTAAGCTGCATCTAGTAGAAACCAAAATACATGTTTGAACCTAAAAATGGGCATTGTAGATCTCCTTTAAGATGCTTGGACGAGAGAGAGACAATAGCTTCTTTCATAGAGACGTTTCATGCGGGACATTTACGGCTCTGTAACGTCTCGCCTCGAAGCGGGATGCCGGGATCAAGTGATCCCACCAATTTTCCGCCTCCAAAGGTCACAGAGGAGGAAAATTGGTGGGACTGTTGGATGTGGGATCATTATTAACTGGACATCCCGGCAAGGCCGAATATTTGACGTAAGACACACTTCCACCTGGTCGACAGTCATCAAATCACTGTACACTGTGGCCGCCGCCTATTGTAAACAAACCAGCACGCTAACTGTACATGTGGTGTACAGTTAGCGCTGATCGTAGAGAAACCGGCATGCTAACTGTGCACAGAGTGTCCGGTGCTTGTAAACAAACGGAGGTCACTAACTGAACACATGCTGCTGCAGCACAGACACACTGTACTGCTACAGAGCTAACTGTTAGCCTGTTAGCACATACACACTGTACTGCTACAGAGCAAACCGTTAGCCTGTTAGCACATACACACTGTACTGCTACAGAGCTAACTGTTAGCCTGTTAGCACATACACTCTGTACTGCTACAGAGCTAACTGTTAGCCTGTTAGCACATCCACACTGTACTGCTACAGAGCTAACTGTTAGCCTGTTAGCACATACACACTATACTGCTACAGAGCTAACTGTTAGCCTGTTAGCACATCCACACTGTACTGCTACAGAGCTAACTGTTAGCCTGTTAGCACATACACTCTGTACTGCTACAGAGCTAACTGTTAGCCTGTTAGCACATCCACACTGTACTGCTACAGAGCTAACTGTTAGCCTGTTAGCACATACACACTGTACTGCTACAGAGCTAACTGTTAGCCTGTTAGCACATACACACTGTACTGCTACAGAGCTAACTGTTAGCCTGTTAGCACATACACACTACACTGCTACAGAGCTAACTGTTAGCCTGTTAGCACATCCACACTGTACTGCTACAGAGCTAACTGTTAGCCTGTTAGCACATACACTCTGTACTGCTACAGAGCTAACTGTTAGCCTGTTAGCACATCCACACTGTACTGCTACAGAGCTAACTGTTAGCCTGTTAGCACATACACACTGTACTGCTACAGAGCTAACTGTTAGCCTGTTAGCACATACACACTGTACTGCTACAGAGCTAACTGTTAGCCTGTTAGCACATACACACTGTACTGCTACAGAGCTATCTGTTAGCCTGTTAGCACATACACACTGTACTGCTACAGAGCTAACTGTTAGCCTATTAGCATTGTGCTACTGTGCAGCACTGCTGCTGCTCTGTTGCACGTCACTGTCTGAAATAAAAAATAAAATAAAAAGATCTTTCTGGCAATATAGTGGGAAATTTGCGGGACCGCACGATGAAAAGGGCTTTTGTTGGGTTTAAAAAAGGGGACACTGAACTTTTAATAGGATTTTTCATTCTGTTTCCAACACATCTCCGGATGTCTCAGAAGCACATACAGTTGTGTGGTTATTTTGCAGCAGTATGGTGTCAGTTGTTTGTGATTTCACCACGTTACGGGATCATAGTGGACCATTGTGCACAGCATCTTAAAGTTAGCAGCTGGAACAGACATCTGCTGTCATCAGATGTCTGCAGGGATGTAATCAGCCAAAGGGCGGGGCTTTAATACAGTGTAAGAGCATCTACTGTATGCTTACAGAAGCAGAAACAACCTGCTTGTTCTCGTCTTTGCTCTGACCAAAATAAGTCTTCAGACCGACACATAAAAACACAATGTCCAGACTCAGCAGCACACATAAATAATTTATCTAAGTGGTCCAAGTTCCCCATTAGAGGAGCAAACATGGTGCTGCACTGTTGCACTGAGGGCGAGACAAACACCAGTATGAGTCCAACACTGGGCCAGTGTTAGTGTCAGTCCAGTCCCACTGCAGCGCAATAAACACTCCTACAAATCAACAACTCTTCATTCTTTTATGATATGTAGTATATTTTATGCCACACTGGTTTAAACCAGGAATAAGGGTTGTAAGATCTGGGATATATCAGACAGAAGAGGTGTTTGTTGTGGACATAAACAAGTATAGATTGTATCCGTTTAAGGTTAAAAAGTAGACTTAGCAGCGTGCTCGTGCCCGGGAAGACGCGTCCATGCGTTGTGTATGGGCTGGAACCATGGACTATATATAAATATTGGACGTAGTCACCGTGACGTCACCCGTTGGTTTGTGGCCCGTTGGAAGCCTCGAGTTCAGCGTTGTACTCGTCGCCATCTTGTTTCCGATACAGGAAGCAGACCATATTTGGACTGTGGAGGAGGAGAGGGATCTGATCACTGACTACAGCCTCTCTACACCTCAACCTGACTGAGAGAAGCTGCTGCTAATTCATGTTAGCATTAACTGGAGCATTAACTGGGATGTTAGTTTTGGCTAGCAAAAAACAAAAACAAAATGTATCTTTCTTACCTCAGAAAACTGAGCAGCGACTCCTTGGAGCGTCTGTTAGTCCAACCAAACACTGAACAAGACATTTAATGAACAAAACGTTCAAATAAACTGTCATTAAGTGAAAATACAGTGAGAGGGTCAAAGTTATGAGACCAAACCGCTAAACATCCTCTTTTATATCTATATAACATTATATATAACTTTATTGACACGTTGCCGTGGATACGCATTGTTCTGCTTCTCTCCTGATGACGGCTCGCCTTGTCAGTGACCTGTCAATCAAAGGTAGCCCCGCCCCAAATCATACGATTCTTTATCTTCTATTTTCTTCTAAATGGGGCCATTATTAGAACTATTGACATCAAATTGTCTTGAAGAAGATTTTTTACTAGTGATTGAGACCATAGTGTTGTCCTGAAATTTTTTTATGAGGTAATAAATCAAGTGAGAAGTTTTCAAATTTAGCACTGAAATGAATGCGCAGATTTCTTTTGCAGCCAAACTTAGCGCCCCCTACTGGAATTTTCGTTGAATTGCAGGCTTAATGCACTTCCTGGTTGGCCTCCATGCTCAGACACGGAGATTGCCGCCTGGCTGGAACATTTGAATTAAATAACACAGAACATTGAGAGAGAACTTAGGGCTCCGTTGGAGGGACACCTTTCTTTTAGCAGCCTTGAAATTGTTCTCCTCCGCTGTACCTGGGCAGTGTATTCTGATGATTTATAATAAAGAAAACTAAAAGGAACTTCGACTTGGTCTTTAATCCACTTTTCTCACTCAGAGAGGTAGTAAATTTATACTACATGTCAGCTCTGAAATATTAAAAATCAACACAACACACAGCTGTGTGTGTGTAAACTGTTCAACAGTTTATCAGTGTGTTTACACTCCACCAACGTACCAAAGGTCAGAGGTCGTATTAATGAAGCACACACTGATTCTCTGTCAGGTGGAGCGTCTGATCCAGGAGCGAGGCTGGGAGTTCATGTGGAACGAGAAGCTGGGCTACATCCTCACCTGCCCCTCCAACCTGGGAACAGGTCTGAGGGCCGGGGTCCACGTCAAGCTGCCCCTGCTCAGCAAGGTAACACACCAGTTATTATATCGTTCAAATAATAAGATACTTCCCTGCTGCATAATTTCTTTTTCTTTCTTTTTTTTTTTAATTTGCTCTTTTACATATGCTTACCTTTCCCAGTTTGTTCAAAATTCTCAAATGTAATACACTTAACTTTCTGTGTCTTGTTTCTTGTTTTGTAAACAAAAAAACCTTGATTGTGAGTGGCAGAAATACTATTGTATATTGTCTGAAAGTAAGCACTGTATTATAATGCTCTCACAAAATAAAATAAAAATAATAATACAAAAATACACCACAGTCCGTAGAGACTTTTAAAAAAGGACTAAAAACATTCCTTTTTAGCAAAACCTTTGGTTCCTCCCATCTAGATGGTTTTTAGATTATGTATGTATGTTTTCTGTTTTTAGCTGTTTTTCTTTTTTTTATGCTTTTTATAATTAGAATGTTATGCTTTTAACGTGTAGCACTTTGAGATTTCCTGTAATGTAAAGTGCATTACAAATAAAATGTATTATTATTATTATTATTATTATTATTGCTCTGTAATGTAATGTAAAAAAAAAAAAAAAGATAATAAGATACTTATACTTCAGAAGATAATCAGGTTTCCCACGGATCATTACAAAGTGTTAAAATGCATTGATTTCCTTAACCAAAAATAAAGCCTTTATTGGTATTAAAGTGTCTCAAATACATTTTTCAAAAGTCTTAAAAATTGCTACGATCTGGAAAGCAGGATTTAATGAATTGTTGTTTTCTGACATTGTCATTTCTATTAAAAAAATCTTGCTGTTTATAATCTCTCGAAGATGGTTTATAGTGATTAAATGGTGTTATAGTGATTAAAGTGAAGTAGAGCCTGTGTAGAGTAACTCCTCTGCTCTACCACCAGGACCCTCGCTTCAGTAAGATCCTGGACAACCTGCGCCTGCAGAAGAGAGGGACGGGCGGCGTGGACACGGCCGCTGTGGGCGGGACCTTCGACATCTCCAACCTGGACCGCCTGGGACTGTCAGAGGTAAGAACACCTGGAGGATCGATAAAGGAGCTTCTGGGGAACCTGATGACTGTGTTGGCACCAAGTGATGCTCTCACTTTCTTATTCAGGTCATATTGAGGCAATAGTGTTAAATTAAGTGTTTAATAACCACACTGCAAAAAAGTTGTTAAGTCTAAAAACCAGATAAAACAGTAAATCTGAGGGAAATGATCTTGCTGCATGGACAGATAATTTACCTTGACAAGATTTCTTAAATTAAGATTATTAAATCTAGAAATAAGCATGTTGAACACTTAAAATAAGAAATTAACTCTTAAAACCAGATAAATTAAAGCTGCCAGCAGTGATGAACTGGCCCGAGCAGAGTGACCTGATGATTATTTGGTTCTTACCAAGATAAAAAAAAACTTTGTGTCTTTTTTTATGGTGATTTAAAAAAAATCTTTTTATGTATTTTTTGTGATTTTACGTCTTTTGCTTATTTTTTGGTCATTTTATGTCTTTTTGTGTCTTTTTTTGTTCTTTTTGTGTCTTTTTTTGTTCTTTTTGTGTCTTTTTGTGTCTTTTTTGGTGATTTAAAAAAAAAATGTAATGTCTTTTTTGTAATTTTACATCCTTTGGTTCTTTTTTGGTCATTTTATGTCTATTCGTGTCTTTCTTGTGATTTTATGTCTTGTTTCTTTTTTTGGTAATTTCATGTCTTTTTGTGTCTTTTTTGGTGATTTAAAAAAAAAATGTAATGTCTTTTTTGTAATTTTACATCCTTTGGTTCTTTTTTGGTCATTTTATGTCTATTCGTGTCTTTTTTGTCTTTTTGTGTCTTTTTACATCTTCTTTTGGTCACAAAATGACCAAAAAAGACAAAAATTTACAAAAGAGATCAAATTAAAGCTGCCAGCAGTGATGAACTGGCCCGAGCAGAGTGACCTGATGATTATTTGGTTCTTACCAAGATAAAAAAAACCTTAGATTTTTGAAGTGTTAGATAATTTATCTTGTTAAGGTAAATTATCTGTCCATTCAGCAAGATCATTTCCCTCAGATTTACTGTTTTTATCTGGTTTTTAGACACACCTTTTTTGCAGTGCAGTTAAAAGTCACTTGTAGTTGCTAAAAACATTACATACACGGTATATAGCTGTAGTCATGCATAAAAATGATGTACTTTGTTCCTCTAACCTGCTCTGTTACTGTTGAGAGTGTTAAAAGTCTTTTACTCTCGTCTTGTTGTGAGCTTCAGTCTCCTTAAACTAGATGACTTTATAGGCATGACGGATTATAAAACAGGATTAAGAATTTGACCGCCACATGAACTTCTCTTGTTACTGAACAACAATAATTCATGTTTGATGTCATTTGCAGTTTGTTTCAAAGATGTTGTTTCTTTCTTGTATAGGAGTTTTTCAGTTTGAATCTTTTGCTGTTTTTTTAGTCTATTACTTGTGTTTTTATGTGAATCTTTTTATGCTGCTATCCTGGCCAGGACATCAAATCAAATCAAATCAAATCAACTTTATTTATAGAGCCTTTTAAAACAGCCACAGCTGATACTAAGTGCTGTTCATGGCAGGACAGACCAACAATAAAAACAGAGAACAAATAAAAACAACTAAAGCAGAGCGAGTCTCATGCTGGGTAAAACCAGTAAATAAAAGTGGGTTTTAAAATTAATTTTAAAACCACAAAGAACAGATAAAAACAATGGAATTTTTTTTTTAAATATATTTTTTATTGGAAATTAGCATTCATAAGCATCAGTACAAGATATAACTTATTCCACAGCTGTTTTCCACATTTTTGTTTTTTAAAGGGTACATTAGAACAAAGAACCACAAAACAAAAATAAAAATAAATACAAAACAATAAAAAAAACATAGTATTATAATAATACAAAGGGAGGCAAAAGAGCAGGGAAACAGAAACATTAACAATTATACTACTAATAGCAATACATAACTAAACACAGGATGCCAAGTGTGCTCATTAAAAAAAAAATAGAATAAAGATGAAAAAAAATGCTTTAGTAATTTTACATCTTTTTGGGGTAATTTTACATCTTTTTTTGGGTAATTTTACATCTTTTTGGGGTAATTTTACATCATTTTTTGGGTAATTTTACATCTTTTTGTGGTAATTTTACATCTTTTTGGGTAATATTACATCTTTTTGGTGTAATTTTACATCTTTTTGTGGTAATTTTACATCTTTTTGGGTAATTTTACATCTTTTTGGGGTAATTTTACATATTTTTTGGGGTAATTTTACATCTTTTTGGGTAATTTTACATATTTTGGGGGTAATTTTACATCTTTTTGGGTAATTTTACATCTTTTTGTGGTAATTTTACATCTTTTTGGGTAATTTTACATCTTTTTGGGGTAATTTTACATATTTTTTGGGGTAATTTTACATCTTTTTGGGTAATTTTACATATTTTGGGGGTAATTTTACATCTTTTTGGGTAATTTTACATCTTTTTTGGGTTACTTTTTAGGGCTGCAACTAATGAATACTTTCATTATGGATTAATCTGTCAATTATTTAAACGATTCATGGATTAGTTGTTTGGTCAATAAAATGTATAAAAATATCAATCAGTGTTTCCCAAACCACAAGATGACGTCCTCAAATCTCTTGTTTTGTCCACAAACCAAAGAGATATTCAGTTTATTGTCATAAAGGAACAAAAACACCAGAAATATTCACATTGAAGAAACTGAAATCAGAGAATTTGGACTTATTGTCTTTAAAAAAACTGCTCAAACCAATTATTAGATTATCAAAATAGTTGACGATTAATTTAATAATCAATTATTGTTCGATTAATCGAATAATTGTTGCAACTCTAATAATTTTACATCTTTTTTGGGTAATGTTACATCTCTTTAAAATAAAATAAAGATTACAAAAAATACCTTGATAAAATAAATGAAAATTGGATGCATCAAATCGACTCAGTTGGGGTCCAGAGAGAAAACAATGGGATTTATCCTGGCAAAACAATTAGTAATGTATCAGGACCATTTTCTTTTTTTTTTTCAAAATATTTTTATTGTCAATTTTCAGAGTAGCAAACAACATACATACACAAATAATAAAGATAATAATAAAAGGCAAAGAAATAAAAACTAGACAAACTATGACATGTCAAAACAGAGTATACACAATATAATGTTAGAGTCGAATGTCCACTTAAGTGTATCAAATGTCACAACAGGTACTATTCAAGAACACACGATAATAATAATAATAAAAATAAATAAATAAATAAATCAGGACCATTTTCCAATGAATGTTGTTTATGATTATCTTGTTTTTTTGGGACGTAGAAACACAGTTTCAACTCAATTAACACAAGCGATTGAGATGGTTGTTGTTGTTTTTTAGACCAAAAGGAGCTAAAAGTGTTTGTCACATTACAAGAGAAGACGTGAGGAGAAAAACCAGGAGAGGAGAGGATGAGAGTGTTGTTGTACAGACTGTACTCTAGTCTGTTTTTATGTCCTTGTTCATGTTGTCACGCCTGACGGAGTCACTCAGGACAATAGAGCTGTTCTCTGTCGTTGTGAGTGTGCTATTTTATTGTGGTAACATGTTGGGTGGAGCAGACTGGAGCACAGTGAGATGATTTCTGGGGGTCTCCAAATCATTTTGGAAGTCAGCTCTGTCTCCACTGTGTTAAAGAGTTCATGTGTTAATGTGTTTTAGCCTTTTGGTCATTTAATGCCTTTTTTGGGGCGTCATTTTGTGTTTTTTTTGGTCATTTTGTGTCTTTTTTTGGTCAATTTGTGTCTTTTTGTGGTCAATTTGTGTCTTTTTGTGGTCATTTTGTTTCCTTTTTTTGGTCATTTTGTGTCTTTTTTGGTCAATTTGTGTCTTTTTTTGGTCATTTTGTTTCCTTTTTTTGGTCATTTTGTGTCTTTTTTTGGTCATTTTGTGTCTTTTTTGGTCAATTTGTGTCTTTTTGTGGTCATTTTGTTTCCTTTTTTTAGTCATTTTGTGTCTTTTTTGGTCAATTTGTGTCTTTTTGTGGTCATTTTGTTTCCTTTTTTTGGTCATTTTGTGTCTTTTTGTGGTCATTTTGTTTCCTTTTTTTGGTCATTTTGTTTCCTTTTTTTGTCAATTTGTGTTTTTTTGTGGTCATTTTGTTTCCTTTTTTTGGTCATTTTGTTTCCTTTTTTTGGTCATTTTGTTTCCTTTTTTTGGTCATTTTGTGTCTTTTTTGGTAATTTTGTGTCTTTTTTGGTCAATTTGTGTCTTTTTGTGGTCATTTTGTTTCCTTTTTTTGGTCATTTTGTGTCCTTTTTTTGGTCATTTTGTGTCTTTTTTTGGTCATTTTGTGTCTTTTTTGGTCAATTTGTGTCTTTTTGTGGTCATTTTTGGTCATTTTGTGGTCAATTTGATTCTTTGTTGGGTAATTTTGTGTCTTTTCTGACAAATCCCAAAGTAGCAAGTTCTTACTTTACAAGGAGTCTCTGGCTTGAAGCTGACTGTTACACACTTTAAATTTATAGCAAAGGACTTAGATTAAAAGTAACAATAAAATATAAAAAATATATATAAATGCACAGACAGAGAGATGTTTTAGTTGTTGTCTGCTTCATTATTTGTCCAAAATTTGTCGTATCAACTGAGTTTGTCTGATCTGAACTGTGAGATTCTGTTCAGTGAGACAACATGATGTTAAATTGGGGGTCGAGACTCAAAAAGGTTGAGAACTCCTGTGATGGAGAACCTGGTTTTCTTTCTGTTGTATAACTTTGCGACTGCTCGTCTGACTTGTGTGCAGGAATAAATCCAGCATGTTTTGACATAGAGAGCTTTAAGTGGAGCGGAACGGCTGTCTGACTCCAACACCCACTTGTGTTTTGTTTTTTTTGAGAGTGGGCTGCTCTGTTTGGTCCTCCATCATCCAGACTGAGGAGGAGGAGGAGGAGGAGGAGGAGGCTCAGGGTCAGCTGCAGCAGAGTGAGGAGGACAATCAGTTTTTATCAGAGCAGAACCATTTTGCACTGCAAAAAAGAGGTGTCTAAAACCAGATAAAACAGTAAATCTGAGGGAAATGATCTTGCTGCATGGACAGATAATTTACCTTGACAAGATTTCTTAAATTAAGATTATTAAATCTAGAAATAAGGATGTTGAACGCTTAAAATAAGAAATTAACTCTAACTAAAAAAACAAGATTAATTATCTAACACTTCTAAATCTAAAGTTTTTTTTTTTATCTTGGTAAGAAACAAATAACCATCAGGTCACTCTGCTCGGGCCAGTTCATCACTGCTGGCAGCTTTAATTTTATCTCTTTGAATATTTTTTGTCTTTTTTGGTCATTTTGTGACCAAAAGAAGATGTAAAAAGTAAAAACACAAAATGGCTCAAAAAAGACATAAAATTACCAAAAAAGGGAAACAAAATAACCGAAAAAGACACAAATTGACCACAAAATTATCAAAAAAAGACACAAAATGACCAAAAAAGACACAAAATGACCAAAAAAGACACAAAAAGACAAAAAAAAGACACAAAATGACCAAAAAAAGTCTGAAAAAAGACACAAAAATACATAAAATGACCAAAAAAGAAGCAAAAGACATAAAATCACAAAAAAGACATAAAAAGATTTTTAAAAATCATCAAAAAGACCAAAAAAAAGACACAAAAAGTTTTTTTTTTATCTTGGTAAGAAACAAATAATCATCAGGTCACTCTGCTCGGGCCAGTTCATCACTGCTGGCAGCTTTAATTTATCTGGTTTTAAGAGTTAATTTATTATTTTAAGTGTTCAACATGCTTATTTCTATATTTAATAACCTTAATTTAAGAAATCTTGTCAAGGTAAATTATCTGTCCATGCAGCAAGATCATTTCCCTCAGATTTACTGTTTTATCTGGTTTTTAGACCTTAATTTTTGCAGTGTGTATTTGGAAAACTTAGGGAACGAGCTTCAAAGTCTTTCATGTCTTTTCACAATGTGTTTACCTGCAGTGACCTGAGCGTTAACCTGCAGGGTGGGACTGGAACAGAGTGTTCCTCTCTGTCGCTGTTTTCTTTTAACGTGTGCCAAACATTGCTGCCTGAACTTGTTTGGCGAGGGCTTGAATGTGACTGATGTATACATCATTTATATGCAAATGTGCTGCACTGCACCTTTAAATCTCTTAGTAAATGTGCTTATTAAGAGCCACTTGTTTCTAAGATTATTATTCGAACAATAATTGATTATTAAATTAATCGTCAACTATTTTGATAATCTAATAATTGGTTTGAGCAGTTTTTTTTTAAAGACAATAAGTCCAAATTCTCTGATTTCAGCTTCTTCAATGTGAATATTTCTGGTTTCTTTGTTCCTTTATGACAATAAACTGAATATCTCTTTGGTTTGTGGACAAAACAAGAGATTTGAGGACGTCATCTTGTGGTTTGGAAACACTGATTGATATTTTTATACATTTTATTGACCAAACAACTGACCGATTAATCGTTTAAATAATCGACAGATTAATCTATAATGAAAATAATTGTTATTTGCAGCCCTAGTTTTTCTCAAAACATTTTAACATGCAACTGAATCACTGGTGCATTTTCTGAATAGTTTTAAATCTGGAGGTGAAAAAACAACAGTTAAAGACATCATAGTTGATGTTTCGTGATCTGAGAGAAAGTACAAACATCCTGTGTTTACCTTTTATTTATTCAAACTGCAGCTTCAGTTTATGAACCTTGCAGCTAACAGCAGATGCTGTAGATGTAAATAGAGCAGCTGGAGAGAGTGTGTCCTGCTCTGACTCTGGAGGAGGTGTTTCTGGAGGAGGTGTTTCTGGAGGAGGTGTTTCTGGAGGAGGTCACCAGCCTCTTGTTGATGCTCGGCTCGATTAGCAGTGCAGACGTGTTTATACTTGGTGCAGAGGAGCTACAGACACTTCTGGTATCCGTGCCCTGAATCACAGATAAAGTATGGTATGGTAAACAAAACTAGCTGCTTGACTCTTCCCGTGACTCTCACCAATACGTTATTAGATTACAATTTGAACTATTTTCAAGATGGAAAAGAGGAGGAAGTCCTGTAAGTGAGTGTGTGTTTGTCTGTCTGTCTGAAACTAGTGTGAAACTGGTCAGTTAGTGTCTAAAACTCGTCAGTTATTGTGTGAAACTGGTCAGTTAGTGTCTAAAACTGGTCAGTTAGTGTGAAAAACTTGTCAGTTAGTGTGAAACTGGTCAGTTAGTGTGAAAAACTGGTCAGTTAGTGTGAAAAACTGGTCAGTTAGTGTGAAAAACTCGTCAGTTAGTGTGAAAATCTTCAGTTATTGTGTGAAACTAGTCAGTTAGTGTCAAACTGGTCAGTTGGTGTAAAACTGGTCAGTTAGTGTCTAAAACTGGTCAGTTAGTGTCAAACTGGTCAGTTAGTGTCTTAAACTGGTCAGTTAGTGTGGAAAAACTGGTCAGTTAGTGTCTAAAACTGGTCAGTTAGTGTGAAAAACTGGTCAGTTAATGTCTAAAACTTGTCAGTTAGTGTCTAAAACTGGTCAGTTAGTGTCTAAAACTGGTCAGTTAGTGTGAAAAACTGGTCAGTTAGTGTCTAAAACTTGTCAGTTAGTGTCTAAAACTGGTCAGTTAGTGTGAAACTGGTCAGTTAGTGTCTAAAACTTGTCAGTTAGTGTCTAAAACTGGTCAGTTAGTGTCTAAAACTGGTCAGTTAGTGTGTGAAACTGGTCAGTTAGTGTCTAAAACTGGTCAGTTAGTGTGTGAAACTCGTCAGTTAGTGTGTGAAACTCGTCAGTTAGTGTCAAAATCTCGTCAGTTAGTGTCTAAAACTCGTCAGTTAGTGTCTAAAACTGGTCGGTTAGTGTCTAAAACTGGTCAGTTAGTGTCTAAAACTCGTCAGTTAGTGTCTAAAACTCGTCAGTTAGTGTGTAAAACTGGTCAGTTAGTGTCTAAAACTGGTCAGTTAGTGTCTAAAACTCGTCAGTTAGTGTCTAAAACTCGTCAGTTAGTGTGTAAAACTGGTCAGTTAGTGTCTAAAACTGGTCAGTTAGTGTCTAAAACTGGTCAGTCAGTTAGTGTCTAAAACTCGTCAGTTAGTGTGTAAAACTGGTCAGTAAGTGTCTAAAACTGGTCAGTTAGTGTGTGAAACTCGTCAGTTAGTGTGTAAAACTGGTCAGTTAGTGTCTAAAACTGGTCAGTTAGTGTCTAAAACTGGTCAGTTAGTGTGTGAAACTCGTCAGTTAGTGTGAAACTGGTCAGTTAGTGTCTAAAACTCGTCAGTTAGTGTGAAACTGGTCAGTTAGTGTCTAAAACTGGTCAGTTAGTTTCTAAAACTCGTCGGTTAGTGTAAAACTCGTCAGTTAGTGTCTAAAACTCGTCAGTTAGTGTCTAAAACTCGTCAGTTAGTGTGAAACTGGTCAGTTAGTGTCTAAAACTTGTCAGTTAGTGTCAAAAACAAAAACATTAAACTTTTTTTTTTTACAAAAAACACATAAAAACGCACATAGAAATTACAAAGAACACAGATAAAAGCACAGATATTCCCCAAAAAACACACAAAAACAGTAAACACAAAAGATTGCATTAAAAATCCTGAATGCACACTGCAAAATTAGAAAAATCTCTTTGTGGAAAAGCCAAAACTTTAGAGTTCAGCTGACAGCAGGAAACATGCTGCTGAAGGTTTTTACGTCGTGACGTCATGAAGAAGTCGAGCTGCGGAGCTTTCCTGGACTCCAGAGGGTTAAAATCATCTGCTTTCAATAACAATGTGTGTCTGAAACAGTAAACTGTGCTGCGTCCCTCCTCAGGTCCAGCTGGTGCAGACGGTGGTGGACGGCGTCAACTACCTGGTGGAGTGTGAGAAGAGACTGGAGCGAGGCCAGGACATCAAGGTGCCCCAACCCATTAAACAGTTCAAGTAGAGCCTGACCCCTGACCCCTGACCCCTGACCCCACCCCACAAACCTCTGAGCACACACACACATGCACAAACACCCCGCTCCGTGCCCATAGATATTATATTATAAATAAATATTAGGGCCGGGACTCGATTAAAAAAAATTAATCTAATTAATTAGAGGCTTTGTAATGAATTAATCGAAATGAATCGCATTTTAATCGCATATAAATATTTGACCTGAGAACAGTGAGAAGTAATTTTTTTCACATGGATTTTTAGTATACCATTGAATAATGACTGAATACATAAGCTTAAGCAACAAAAATATTGTTTGTTTTTGTTCAAGTCCAACAGACCAGTGACATTTTTGCCATTAAGTGTAGCAATAGCATATTTATAACTATAGTACATTTCATAAATCCAGGTAGCCTATAGGTAGGTAGACCTTCTGTAAGCTAGAATACTAGAAAAATACAATCCACGCTAGCTAGCATACTAGCCGCTAGCTGCTATATGTTTAGCATTGAGGTGATACTTGAGGCTGGATGTGAATTCCTTGTTGCCTAGCAACACAACCATGCTCTTATGGACGCTTCCATCCGTTGGTTTTTAGTAACTAAATGTCCCATCATCCACGGGGCCAACCAAAGGTCTCATCAGCTTCTTCCTTCATGTTCACTGTGGTTTGTTGTTGTCTCAACTCATCAACGCTAGTTGGTGCTCCAGTATAATCGGTCCTCCTGAAACTCATCCAGTGAGAAACGTTCCGCGGTGCAAAAATAAGTGTGATTAAAATGCGGCAATTTTTTTTAACGCGTTAATTTTTCGTGTCATTAATTAATCTTAATTAACGCGTTAAAGTCCCGGCCCTAATAAATATCTATGTTAGCGCCTCATTTATCCCCACTACTCCCTCTCTGCCCCACACTATACCTCTCTATGATATAATCTATATTTATTATACTGCAAACCAGAGTCCCAGAATACTGCATTGGGCTTTAGTGTTTCAGATGCATTTCAAGGGTTTTTATAGTAAACTCAAAGCTCTAAAATGGCAGCAAATATAAATGAAGGATGCACAAACTGCAGGCTAGTCTGCCTGTCTCTGCATGGCCAACCAGTATCTAAGGCTCTGCTCCTGAAGCCCTCCTCAGCCCTCCTCAGCCCTCCTCACCGGCTCCACCTGCCTCCTCCCCTCACCGCATGTCGCTCCTCCTCCCCTCACCGTGTGTCGCTCCTCCTATCTGGTGCTTGTTTAGTGCGTCCATGTGTAGCCTTCTCTCCATCGTGGATCGTGTGTTTCTTTTCCACCATCTGAATGTAAACTAACAGACTCCCAGAGGACTGAGTGTGTGTGTCAGACTGTAACATGAACTAGCCGGGCTGGTTTCTGTACTGTAAGCAATATCATTCCAGCTCATTATGAATGTCACACTGTAATGACTTTTATTAAAGAAATCATCTATTTAACAGTAGCTCCTCTGTCCGCCTCTCATTGGTCGCCGGACTCCTTGTTTTTTCTGTCAAGTCAAGTCAAAGTTTATTTATAGAGCACATTTAACCCTATAAAGCCAAGTGTATCATATTAGATACAGTTATTTTTGAGACCTCCACATCATCAAAAACCTGATGTAAACATGTGTTGAAGATAAACAAACTGAGCAAAAAATTGCACAAAAATACCAGATGTAGCAAAAATGATATGCAGGTTCCACGAGTGGATCAGTCATTGCTGCATTAAAAAACTTCATATCACCAGATTTATGATGTTGTGTTATATGGAAAAAATATGTATTTTGCATGTTTGAGGAAAAAGGAAAAGTTAAAAATGTTGTTGTTTGATGTTTTTGTTAGTTCAAGAAAAACAAACTGTGAGCAACAAATTGCACAAAAAGACCTGATGTATCAAATATGATACAAATTAGAATTCATATATGCGATTTATTTGTTTTTCAAAATTCGTCAGCAAGTTAATAAGCACTCGGTTTTAAAAAAAATTGAATTTTCTGGCAATTATTTCATGGTTCAGGCTTTATAGGGTTAAAAAAAACAACCTCAGTTGACCAAAGTGCCGTACAGTTATTAAAATAGAATACATCATACACAAATAGGTATAAATAAAAACAATGAAAAACAATAAAGTACTAAAAACAGTAAAACAATAAAATAAAATAGAATAAAATAGTAATAAAAGCTCAATCCAAAACAGAGTTGGAGATAAAAAAAGACAAATAAAAGGGTAAAAGTAGAAAAGAAAGCCAAGGATTCTTGCCTAGCTGGGACTGAACGCCAAGGAGAATAAATAGGTTTTTAATAATGTTTTAAAGTGCTCAAAAAAGTCTGTCCAAAGCTTTGAGTAACCATGGTAACCAGCTGGAGGAACGTGGTGATAACCATCAGCGTGGCGGCAGATCGGCATGTGACTGTTATTCAGAGGCGGAACAGAACTGTGTTGTGTTTGGAAGCTGACACTCGGTTCATGTTTTTACTCGTTAGACGTTAAATCTGAAAAGTGTCAGATTTTCTTGACACCACAGGTTTTAACCTATAGATATCACCATGAAACTTTCCCACTTTGTTATCTATATTAACCCTTTGGAGTTTGGGGCTATTTTGTCAGTTTTTGACTCCTTTTCATTCTGCCTGTTTATAAACCACTTAAAAATCTTTACCGTATCATTGTTTTCAGCACAACCTCACCTATATGACCTGATTTTTATTTTTTTATTTTGGATTACTGGATCAACATTTTGAACACAAAAAACATAAAAAAAATTAACCAAAAACACACAAAAAACAATTTTTTTTTTTACAAAAAACACATAAAAACACACACACAAAAAAACAACATAACACAAAAATAAACACAAAAAAAAAAATACAAAAACACACATACAAAATTAATTTTCTTTTCATTTTGGCTTACTGGATCAACATTTTGAACACAAAAAACATTTAAAAAATTAACCAAAAACACACAAAAAACAATTTTTTTTTTACAAAAAACACATAAAAAACACACAAAAACAAAATGACATAACACAAAAAAAAACACAAAAACACACATACAAACTTAATTTTCTTTTCATTTTGGCTTACTGGATCAACATTTTGAACACACAAAAAAATTAAAAAAAACCCACATAATAACACATAAAAACACACAAAAAACTCATACAAATAAATACAAAAAACCCACAAAAAAATTACAAAAACACGCACAAAATTAGGAGAATAGGAGAAATTTACAAAACACAGTAAAATAAAAATAACATGATATGGGGGAAAATGTACCAGTGCATGAAAAAACCATGTTTTGCCTGCGGAGGCTCGGATTAAGGACCCTTGTTTACGCTGCAGAGGCAGTCTGGTCTTGGCAGCATAAATGTTTCTTGCAATCAACAAAATCTACAACTCGATCTGAGAGCAGAACCATCACTGACTTCATCTTACTTAAAAGTATGTCCTCATGGGTTTATTCCTGTGTGTCACAGAGCTCCATTGTTGTCCACAAACTATTAAAACACACCAGTGAGACACTGTAACACTGACTGATGTTCCTTCATCAACATGAACTCATTCACACACAGTTCACAGCTGTTAGAGCTGCAGCGATTGCATTAATTATACATCAGATCATTTCCCGCCAAAAATCTGCTGGTTCAGGCTTCTGAAATGTGACAGTTTTCTGCTTTACTGCTTCATATTGATCCTAAATTGAATATTTAAAGGTTTTAGACTGTTAGACAAACAAAACAAGCCAAGTAAAGACATCACAGTGACCATTGAGATTATATAAATGGCATTTTTTTTCACTATTGTTTAACATTTTATGGACCAAACGATTAATTGAGCAAGTTATTCAGTAGTTAAAATGATTAAAATTGTTATATGTAGCTCTAGTAGTTATTTTTGCCTGACGTCTTTTGTATATATGTATTTTCCTTCTTCCTTCCTTTATTTCAGCAGCTATTGAACTTACTGATCATTAATACTATTAATTAATTATTATTACAATAAAGTAGGGCTGGACGATATGGACCAAAAATCATATCCTGATATATTTAGGCTGAATATCGATATACGATATATATCCTGATATTTTTATTCACAAAGTGAGAGCAAATGTTCAGTCAAAGCCAAATATGACATGTAAAAAAAGTAGTTTTAAGTTAACATAAATACTGTATAACAACAGGAGAACCTTTTTTTTTTTTTATCAAAGAAATTAAAAAAAAGGTCTTAAATAAAAGCCGCAGCTTGTCTGGAGCAAAGGTCACAGTGCAAATTTGAACTATATCGATACATGTGATAAGGTCTTATTCCATATCACATTTAAAAATATATTGATATATCTTTTATATTGATATATCTTTTATATTGATATATCGCCCAGCCCTACAATAAATTAACTACAGTTCACTTAATGACCACCGGATTCATTAATAAGGATTCTCTGAAAATTACACATATTACCTTTACACTAATGATTCATTTACTATGAACAGGTGTTTGGTGTAAACAACCACAGTAAGAAATACAGTGATAAATGTACAGTGTGGCTCCTCCTCTGCTCCTGGAGGAGAATATGAGTCTCAGTCTGCGTCTTGTTGTTTTCTCTGCAGCCGGTCTGTAACTAGAGCTTTGTCTCGTCCTCCATGAATAGATTTTTATTGTCTCCAGCGATTAAACAGGCAAAACAATTTTTCCAGTGTTGTGGTCTGAGCGCTGACGGACAACAAGGAGCAACAAGGAGGAGCAACAAGGAGCTGAACAAGGAGCTCAAACAGGAGCAACAAGGAGCTCAGTGTTCAGAGACAAGAGGAGACGCAGACGAGTTGGTGTGGAGAGGAATCTGTTTCTGTCTTCAGAGGATCTGATGGCCTCAATACCTCAATAACACCTCCTCTACTCCTCCTCCTCCTCCTCCTATCTCTCTCTTTTTTTCTCTCTCCTCCTCTTCTCTCCTCTCTCCTCTCTCCTCCTCCTCCTCCTCCCCTCCTCCTCTTCTCTACTGCTCCTCTTCCTACTGCTCCTCCTCCTCTCTCTCTCTCTCTCTCTCCTCCTCCTCCTCCCCTCCTCCTCTTCTCTACTGCTCCTCTTCCTCCCCTCCTCCTCTTCTCTACTGCTCCTCTTCCTACTGCTCCTCCTCCTCTCTCTCTCTCTCTCTCTCTCTCTCCTCCTCCTCCTCCTCCTCCTCCTCCTCCTCTTCTCTCCTCTCTCCTCTCTCTGCCCTTCTCCTCCTCCCCTCCTCCTCTCCTCTACTGCTCCTCTTCCTCCTGCTCCTCCTCCTCTCTCTCTCTCTGTCTCTCTGTCTCTCTCTCTCTCTCTCCTCCTCCTCCTCCTCCTCCTCTTCTCTCCTCTCTCTGCCCTTCTCCTCCCCTCCTCCTCTCCTCTACTGCCCCTCTTCCTCCTGCTCCTCCTCCTCCTCTCTCTCTCTCTCTCTCCTCCTCCTCTTCTCTCCTCTCTCTGCCCTTCTCCTCCTCCCCTCCTCCTCTTCTCTACTGCTCCTCTTCCTCCTGCTCCTCCTCCCCCCTCTCTCTCTCCTCCTCCTCTTCTCTACTGTTCCTCCTCCTCCTCTCCTCTCTCTCCCCTCCTCCTCTCCTCTCTCTCCCCTCCTCCTCTCTCTCTCTCTCCCCTCCTCTTCTTCTCTCCTCCTCCTCCTCTCCTCTCTCTCGCTCTCTCTCTCTCCTCCTCTCTCCTCCTCTCCTCTGTTCTCCTCCTCCTCTACTCTAAACCATGTCTCAGCCATAATGCTGCGGTCCTCTTCTCCTCTTCTCTCCTCCTCCTTGTTCCAGATATGGCTGAGGAGCCGGCCGGTTGCCGTGGCAACCACGTCACGGTGGCAACGGGAGCTCCGATTTAGGAAAAAAGGGGAAGAAGAAACAGAAAACAAATCTCTAGCTGCAGAACCCACACACACACACGAAACACAGATTTCTGGGGTGACATAGTGAAAACGTTACCGTGACAGTAATCTGTGATGATTAAATAAGGATAAAAATATCAGTTTAATGTGTAAAGACGACATGCAGAGATGTCAGTGGGTGACCTTGAAGCAGCAGATTCTCTAACATAATGCTGAGTAGAGATTCTCTCCTACTCGGCCCGTCTCCTCCTGCTCTAACCTCATTTGATCCTAAATTATTTCTGTCTCAGCTGTGAGTTTACAGTAAACGCTGGCTGCTCTGGAAGAAAGACAGCTCTGCTTTTAGGGATTAGCAGCTGCTCAGCGTGAGGAGACTTACTGAGGTGTTTCTGAGAGAAACGAGGCTATTTAGGAAGGAAGTTTATAATAATGGAGAACTAAAAACTCTCCACATTCAGTGTTTTTACATGCACAGTTTAATCGAGCTATGCTTAAAAACCGGCGACCGGCTAATGTGACCGGCTAACTATCCGGGAAATGTGACCGGCTAATGTGACCGGCTAACTATCCGGGAAATGTGACCGGCTAATGTGACCGGCTAACTATCCGGGAAATGTGACCGGCTAATGTGCGACCGGCAAATGCGACTGTCTAATGTGCGTCCGGCAATGTGACCAGCTAATGCAACCGGCTATTGAGACCGGCAAATGCAACCGGCTAATGCGACCGGCAATGTGACCGGCTAATGTGCGACCAGCTAATTAGCCCGGCTAATGCGCGACCGGCTAATGTGCGACCAGCAAATGCGACCGGCTAATGCGACCGGCAATGTGACCGGCTAATGTGCAACCGGCTAATGTGCGACCGGCTAATGTGACCGGCAATGTGACCGGCAAATGTGACCAACTAATGCGACCGGCTAATGTGCGACCGGCTAATGCTACCGGTTAATGCCATTCTGCCACAAAAACACACTAATTAATTTTTTTGTGTGGTGAACATTTATGTTAAAATATTTTATATATATAAAACAAAAATGAATTATGTAATATTTCGCTCTGTTTTCTTTTCATTAATTTCTAAACCTGCGTTTTGACAGAAAATACTCCTAAATCATAGCAAAAAGCAAAAAATGACTAAAAAGTCTTTAAATTCTAAAACTAACAATAACTACAGCTGTACTCAACTACTATTAAAATAATTTTTTTCTATGAAAATGTAGGCCCATTAAAGCTGTGTCCCAGATTTTTGTGAACTCTGTAGAATTTCTACAAAATTTTAATTTTAATTTAATCAGATGTAAAAAGAGTTAATTATAATCAAAGGACCTCCTGCTTTTTTAAAAGGTGTGAAGCTGATAAAGTTCAGCTAAGCCTTCTAATATTTGATAAATTAATGAATAATATTGCCATCAGGTCTGTCCCACTATAGAAACAGAACATTTACACTTTTGTTGCAGTTTGTAAAAGAGAAACAATAATCTAATAAGAAAGTCAATAACAAATCCCTTTAAAGTAAAACCTAAATGTCCTCTACCTGCTTAGAATGACTTGTGTGCATTTATATAAAGTGATAATAATGTTTTTAAGATATAAAGTATGTAAGTAGAGTATTATGTGCATGCAGAGAGCGCCCTCTGGTGGCTGTTTGTTATAACTGCAACATTGATTAGGATGTTGTTTTTTTGCAGTGTCACATTTTTTAAAAAAAACAACCTCCAACTAGGTTGACAAAAATATCCTCTTTCTATTCTAAAACTGCTGTAAAACACTATTTATTCATATTATATTCCACCTTCATTACATTAAATATTTTAACCAACATCCATCCTGATCATAACTATTAAATATGCACTTATTTTGTGTATATGTATAAATACTGAGGAGTCTTAATGGATGACTCACTCACCTTCAAGCCACATATAGAAAAACCTTGTGAAGAAGCTGAGGCTGAAATTGGCGTTTTATTTTCTAAATAAGTTGTGTTTTTCTTTTAACCCATAAGAACCCAGACCCAGTAATCCTTAATCAGGGCTCTCAAACTCAAATTACCTGGGGGCCGCTGGAGGCAGTATCAAAATGACCAAAAAAAGACACAAAATGACAGAAAAAAAACTAAATTACTTTAAAAAGAAACAAAATTACTATAAAAAAAAGACACAAAATGAACAAAAAAGACACAAAATTACCAAAAAGACACAAGATTACAAAAAAGGCACAAAATTACAAAAAAAATACACAAAATTACAAAAAAGGCACAAAATTACAAAAAAGGCACAAAATTACAAAAAAATACACAGAATTATCAAAAAAGACACAAAATTACAAAAAGACACAAAATTACAAAAAAGGCACAACATTACAAAAAAATACACAAAATTACAAAAAAGACACAAAATTACAAAAAAGGCACAAAATTACAAAAAAAAATACACAAAATTACAAAAAAGACACAAAATTACAAAAAAAGCACAAAATTACAAAAAAATACACAGAATTATCAAAAAAGACACAAAATTACAAAAAAGGCACAACATTACAAAAAAATACACAAAATTACAAAAAAGACACAAAATTACAAAAAAGGCACAAAATTACAAAAAAAATACACAAAATTACAACAAAGACACAAAATTACAAAAAAAAGCACAAAATTACAAAAAAGACACAAAATTACAAAAAAATACACAGAATTATCAAAAAAGACACAAAACTATTTTTAAGAAAGACACAAAATGACTGAAAAAAGACACAAAATTATTTTAAAAAGGCACAAAATTTGAATAAATAAAAAAAAAATTAATAAAAACAAATAACTATTTGCCTTTTTGTGTGCATCTCCATAGCATATATCAAAATTGTGACTTAAATGTGTTCAGTTCCCTATTAATGGATTAGAATTGTTAAATGGGTTTAAACTTAGCCTAGTAACAAAAAATAAGCTTTTTGAAATTAGCTACTTTTTTTTCTGTTTCCAGTCACAGCCACATTAAGGAGAAGTCACTTCCTGTCACAGTCACATGACCATCACACCAGGGTGTTGAGAATACGTCCTTAGGGATTTAATGAGTTAATGTGAAGCATAAAGCTGAATATGGAGATTATAGAAGCTGTAAAGTGTTTGTTACAGCCGTGTCACTGTGGTTCTTATATGTTAAGATATGTGCTGGCAGAGAGCGCCTTCTGGTGGCTGTTTGTTATAACTGCAACACTGATTATGATGCATTTTTATTTTTTGTGCAGTGTCACATTTAAAAAAAACACCAACAACAACCTCAAACTGAGACGACAAAAAAATACCCTCTTTCTAAAACTGCTGTAAAAACACTATTTATTAATATTTTATTCCACTTTCATTAAATTTAATCTGTTAACCCTCTGGAGTGTCCAAAAGCTCCAAATAATCCAGACTTTATTTTATGTTGGACTAAAGGACTAAAAAAGACACAAAATGATTAAAAAAAGACACAAATTGATTAAAAAAGACACAAAATGAGAAGACAGAATGACAAAAAACCCCACAGAAGACACAAAATTACCAAAAAAGACAAAATAACTAAAAAAAAGACACAACAAAAGACACAAATGACCAAAAAAGACACAAAATGACTCACAAAGACATGAAAACACTGGAAAAGGTGTAAAAAATGGACCAAATAGCCCAAGACTCCATGGAGTTAACCAACATCCATCCTTATCATATCTATTAATTATTCATTTATTTTCTGAATTTTAACCCGTAAAATCCCAGTTTGCTGACATAATGCCACTCTTGTTTATGAAAAGAAAACACAACATTTTAATAATTTTCTGTATACTAAATGCTAGTGAGAGTTTTAATTTAATCCTGCCCTCTGGCTGTAAATTAACCCTCTGGAGTCCATGAAACTGCTTCACCATGACCTGACATAAACCGAAGCACCGTTGATAAAAAGATAAAGAACTAGATGTTATCCTCATTTTATCTCTTATATGTTACATGTGAAACGTGTGTTCAGTTTGCAACATTTAAAAAGTCTTTACTGAGCATGATTGTGTTTTGTACGACGGTGTTTTAGGGCCAAGTATGAAAAAAATAATAATAATACGGATCTGGGGAAGGGGGGTAATACTTCGAGAAAAAACTTGCAAATCTACGAGATTAAAGTAACAAATCTACAAGAAGAAAGTAACAGATTTACTTGTCTTCTTGTGTCTTTTTTTTTGGTCATTTTGTGTCTTTTTTTAGTCATTTTGTGTCTATTCATGTCTTTTTGGGGGGTTTTTTGTTGTTATTTTGTGTCTTTTTTAGTTATTTTGTGTCTATTCATGTCTTTTTGGGGGGGTTTTTGTTGTTATTTTGTGTCTTTTTTTTGGTCATTTTGTGTCTTCTTCTGTGTTTTTTTTGGTCATTTTGTCTTCTCATGTTGTCTTTTTTTTCTGTAATTTTGTATCTTTTTTAGTCATTTTGTGTCATTTTTTAGTCATTTTGTGTCTTTTTTTTGTCATTTTGTGTCTTTTTTTGGTCATTTTGTGTCTGTTGTGTCTTTTTTAGTCATTTTGTGTCTTTTTTAGTCATTTTGTGTCATTTTTAGTCATTTTGTGTCTTTTTTTGGTCATTTTGTGTCTTTTTTTAGTCCAACATAAAATGTGATTTTGAATCTTTTTTTTAACTTTCAAAACACTATCATGCTCAATAAAGAATTTTAAATGTTGCAAATGTGACCAAAGGTGTCAAATCTACCATATAAGAGGGTTCCATCCAGTTCTATCATTTGATACTAAATCTATTTGAGCTTGTCTCCAGTTTTACTTGGTATATCATCATCAAACTGAAACTGGCCTCATGGAGTTTACAGCCAGAACTTTAGAGGTAAATTTACAGTAGGGCTCCACGCTGCTTTGTTTTCTAGTCTGATGGAGGCAACAAGTCTGGATTATTTGGAGCTTTTGGAGACTCCACAGGGTTAAGATGATGACAAAACAGTATGAGCTGTGTCTGTTATGATTACACCTGGATTTGTGCCTTTTTGTGTGTGTGTGTTTTTTTTGCACCAATTAGGTGAGTCCACAATGTACAGAATGTGAAGGAATAACGTGAGAAAACAGCAGGTTTTCCCCCCTGAGGCCCATTAACAGGTTAATCAGGCTGTGATGTAACTCACCAGCTTTTTAGAATTCCTTTAAGGATTTTAACTTACAGCCAGAAGGCAGAATTACATTAAAACTCCCACTAGCATTTAGTATACAGAAATACATTTTTAAAAATTGTGTTTTCTAAGGGTTAAAATTCAGAAAATAAATGCATATTTAATAGTTATGATCAGGATGGATGTTGGTTAACCCTCTGGAGTGTCCAAAAGCTCCAAATAATCCAGACTTGTTGCATCCATCAGACTAGAAAACAAAGCAGCGTGGAGCCCTACTGTAAATTTACCTCTAAAGTTCTGGCTGTAAACTCCATGAGGCCAGTTTCAGTTTGATGATGATATACCAAGTAAAACTGGAGACAAGCTCAAATAGATTTAGTATCAAATGATAGAACTGGATGGAACCCTCTTATATGGTAGATTTGACACCTTTGGTCACATTTGCAACATTTAAAATTCTTTATTGAGCATGATAGTGTTTTGAAAGTTTAAAAAAAAGATTCAAAATTACATTTTATGTTGGACTAAAGGACTAAAAAAGACACAAAATTACCAAAAAAAGACACAAAATGACTAAAAAAGACACAAAAAGACCAAATAAGACACAAAATGACTAAAAAAAATACACAAAATGACTAAAAAAAGACACAAAATGACTAAAAAAAGACACAAAAAGACCAAAAAAGACACAAAAAGACCAAATAAGACACAAAATAACTAGAAAAGACAATAAAAGACAAAACATGACAAAAAAGACACAAAATGACCAAAAAAGACACGAAATGACCAAAAAAAGACACAAAATGACTAAAAAAGACACAAAAAGACCAAATAAGACAAAAAATGACTAAAAAAAATACACAAAATGACTAAAAAAAGACGAAAAATGACTAAAAAAAGACACAAAATGACTAAAAAAAGACACAAAATGACTAAAATAAGACACAAAAAGACCAAATAAGACACAAAATAACTAGAAAAGACAATAAAAGACAAAACATGACAAAAAAGACACAAAATGACCACAAAAAGATGCAAAATGACAAAAAAAGACACAAAATTACCAAAAAAGACACAAAATGAGAAGACAGAATGACCAAAAAAAAAAACACAGAACACACAAAATGACCAAAAAAGACACAAAAAGACATGAAAAGGATTCAAAAATTGACAAAATAGCCCAAGACTCCATAGAGTTAAAGTTTATTTCTAGCTGTAATGAGGACAGTGTACAGTTTGTTTACTAGTAGTTCATAGTATAATACATATAACATATTATCTGAACAAGAGTCCTGTACAGTTGTGAAACAGCAGCAGAAAGTCCCAGATGTGGACAGAGTCCTCTGCAGGACAGCAGTGGACAAATACAGAAGAAGTGAAAAACAAACTTCCGGTAATCACAATTATGTCTCAGAAACATTTTGCTCCAGAACACTAAATCCTTTGAGCTCAGTTTTTCCACAACAGATAAATATGGAACAATGACAGAATAAACCTCCAGATCCACGTGGTGATCTCCATGTTTGTCTGTTCCTATGACATATGACACCAGGTTTTAATAATTTATCAACACCGGGGAACTTATATGTTTGTTTTTTTATAATATGAGTTAATAAAAGGGGGTTAGGAAGATTTAACCTGTGAATGAGGCTATGAGGCTTTAAGGACGGAGGGGTTAGAGGAACTCATAACTACCCAAATAAAACAGATCTGTAATGATTAACCTGTTGACCATCTGGAGTCCTCGAAAGCACCGGAGCACGACTTCTTCATGAGGTAAAAACGTTCAGCTCAACTCTAAAGTTTTGGCTTTTACACAAGTTTCCATGTCCAATTTAGTGCATCAAGTCTTTTTCAGCGAAGGTTAAAATCACCTCGACCAAGTGTAACAAACATGATTTTCCTTTTTTGCAGAGATTTTTCAGATTTTGCAGTGTGCGTTTCAACATTTTTTATGCAATCTTTTGTGTTTACTGTTTATTTGTGTGATTTTGGGCTATTTTTGTGTGTTTTTATCTGTGTTTTTTGTCATTTTTTTCATTTTTCTGTGTGTTTTTTGTGTGTTTTTTATGTGTGTGTTCTGTGTGTTTTATGCGTTTTTTTTGTGTACTTTTTTGGTGTGTTTTTTTAGTCTGTTTCTTGTGTGTGTTTTTATGGGTTTTTTATGTTTTTTGTTTAAAAAAAGTGTTTTTTGTATGTTTTTTATTTGGTTTTTATGTGTGTGTTCTGTGTGTTTTTATGGGTTTTTTGGTGTGTTTTTGTCTGTTTCTTATGTGTGATTTTATGTGTTTTTTATGTTTTTTGTTTAAAAAAAGTGTTTTTTGTATGTCTTTTTATTTGTGTTTATTGTAATTTTTTCATTTTTGTGTGTGTTTTTGTCATTTTTATGGTTTTTATGTGTGTGTTCTGTGTGTTTTTATGGGTTTTTTGGTGTGTTTTTGTCTGTTTCTTGTGTGTGATTTTATGTGTGTTTAATGTGTGTTTTTTATGTGCTTTTTGTAAAAATAAAAATAAAGTTTTGTGGTATGTTTTTTATTTGTGTTTTTTGTAATTTTGTGTGCGTTTTTGTTTTGTTTTTACGTGTTTTTTTTATTTTTTTGGTGTGTTTCTGTGTGTTTTTTTTGTTTTTTATTATTTGATTATTTAATTATTATTGCTATCATGTCTTTTTTAAAGCACTGCTCTACAAATAAAGTTTTTTTTATACTACTACTATATTATTATTATTATTATTATTATTATTATTATTATCATCAACTTTAATTTAAACACTACTGGGTGGCCTAATCTGAAAATAATATGACATTATTTGTTTGATTTTTTAAAAATTGTTATTATTGATGTAAATCTGCAAGGCAACTAGTTAGAAAACCTCAAATAAATAAAAGTAGTTCAATATTTGCCTGCAAAAGTGTTAAGTAGCATAAAATAGAAAAACTCATGCAGAGTATAAAAACTTAATTTGTGCTCAAGAAAAGCACTTGAGTAAATGTACTTATTTGAATTGCATGATCCAATACATGGGGACAATTTTAATTGCTTTATTTTTATATTTTTAAATATAACTTTGTTTTTATTCAGCATTTTATGTTGAATTGTTATTGTTATCATGTATTTTTTCTGTGTGTTTGTTTATTTGATTTTGATATACTGTAAGCACTGCTCTACAAATAAAGTTTTTTTTATAATAATAATAATAATTATTATTATTATTATTATTATTATTATTATGAGTTTTACTTAAGACATTACTGGGTAGCCTAATCTGAATATAATATACCATTATTTGTTTGTTGATTATATTATTATTATTATTGCTGTAAATCTGCAAGGCAACTAGTTAAAAAAAAAAAAAAAAAAAAGCTTAAATAAATACATATAATGGAGTAGAAAAAGTTTAATAATTGCCTATAATAATTGCAAAAGTGTTAAGTAGCATAAAATGGAAATACAGACGTAAAGTATAAAAACTTTAGATTTGTGCTTCAGTAAACGTACTTTATCCCCCCAGCTGTTTATCTGATAATCGATTATGAAGTTGTTTGCAGTCCATTAAAAATCAGTCAACTATTGACTCTGAGGAGTTCTGAGAATCTCTGTGCATTGGGCTGTTTTTATATATTTAAGTACCAAAAATAAAAGTACTCATTATGAAAAATGACCCACCTCAGAATTATATATAATTTTAATTGCTTTATTTTTATTTTTTAAATATTACTTTGTTTTTATTCTGCATTTTATGTTGAATGTTATTCTTATCATGTCTTTTTATTCTGTGTGTTTGTTTATTTGTTTTTAATATACTGTAAGCACTGCTCTACAAATAAAGTTTTTTATGTGTTTTACTTAAGACATTACTGTATATATATATACATCTGTATATGTAAAATAATATGCTATTATTTGTTTGTTGATTATATTTATTATTATTATTATTATTATTGCTGTAAATCTGCAAGGCAACTAGTTAAAAAAAAGGCTCAAATAAATACATATAATGGAGTAGAAAAAGCTCAATAATTGCCTGCAAAAGTAGCATAAAATGGAAATACAGACGTAAAATATAAAAACTTTAGATCTGTGCTTCAGTAAACGTACTTTATCCCCCCAGCTGTTTATCTGATAATCGATTATGAAGTTGTTTGCAGTCCATTAAAAATCAGTCAACTATTGACTCTGAGGAGTTCTGATTCTGTCGCGTTCTGATTGGCTCTGATCTGACGGTATCTCATTTGTCGGCTTCCCATTGGCTGATTCGGACAGAGTGACGCGGCGGCTGGACCAATGAGCGGCTGCCACACTGTGGTTAGGAGAGGTTCGCTGGTCCCGCCCCCTCCTCTGTCTCTTTCTCTTTCTCTCTGAGTCTGGCCGAGTCCAGGAGCAGCTCAGTCCGGGGAAGCGACGCTTAGAGCCGCAGAGAGAGAGCAGGGCTGCCCGGACACTCACTACCCACCACCCGAAGCTTTGTTCCTGTGTTACCCGCCTGGTTCGGTGCCATGCTGCGGCTGATCCTGCTGGCCGCTCTGGCCGGCTCCTCCTGGGCCAGCGACGTGCTCG
Organism: Centropristis striata; assembly: GCF_030273125.1. Lineage (NCBI taxonomy): Eukaryota > Metazoa > Chordata > Actinopteri > Perciformes > Serranidae > Centropristis > Centropristis striata. The sequence continues at coordinate 38,865,884 of NC_081522.1, forward strand.
ACTACACCGATGATGACTTCGAGAGCCGGATCGGGGACCATGACCTGGCTCTGGTGGAGTTCTTCGCCCCGTGGTGAGTGTTTGAACGCCCCTAGAGCCGTTAGAACTCATTCAGAACCGTTAGAACTCTAGAATTCTAGAATTCAGAACCGTTAGAACTCTAGAATTCTAGAATTCAGAACCGTTAAATACGTCATTTAGCTTACTTGTGACCAACCGTTAGCATGTTAGCTTCAGGCGGAAAAGGTGTCATCCACCAAGCAATAATCATTTTTGTTTTATTTATTTATTATTGACCTGGTGATTTAACGGCTGCTACAGTTTGACGCTTCATGCAACATTTATCTGTAATAATAATTGGGATAATTAGTGTTGGCTGGTGTCTTTTATAGCCGCTATGGTTCGTTTTCAATGGAAACTGCGTGCTAATGCTAACGAGGCTACGAGGAAGTTAGGGGCGTGTCCCGTCACTGTTGTAACGCTCTGATTGGCCGGAGAAGTTTTGGTGTCCACAGCTGATTGGTCCAGAGGAACAGTGACGTGGTTGCACTCTGCCAAACTTGAAGTGTCACAAAGTTAAACATTGTCATGGTTTAGAAATTAGTTTAAAGATAATCCTCCTTTTTACATGTTTAAAGGTTTATAAACGTACTATACTGCCCTACAAATTCTAACTGCAGTAACTACATTTTTTGTCCAAATTAAGTTATAACTAAAAATGATGTCTGTTTTATCTTGTGACAAAGTTTTAGGTTTCAATTTTGCTTTATTTCAGAGAAATAATGATATAAAAACCACAATCCAACTCAAAACCAAAGCAGACTGCAGTTATTGCACTTACCACAATCTGCTTTGGATATATATACTATTTTAAACATAAAAATGATAGAAATTATAAGTTTATTTGATAGGGAAATTATTATCTAGATAGTGATGAAGTAAAAAAAGTGAGATAAAATTATATCAAGACTAAAATAAAACATTACTTTATGATGTTAAGTCCAAAATATGCACATCTTTGAATAGAGTTGTTAAACACTTTTAAATACACTTCTAACAAAATCAATTTGAAAATGTTTTTTCACTGAAAACAAAATATAAAAGCTGAAAGAAGACAACATTATAGTTCCTGCACTCTTTTTGTGCATTACTATTAAAACCTTTTACAGCAAAACCAGAGTGCAGTAACTACATTTTTGGGATCAAAGGTCAAATAAATCGTCATGATTTTTGAGCATAAAAATTACATCATCAATACATGTAGAAATAAGTGTCATAACACTTACCTACCTATAACTCATTTGGCTGGCTAGTTAAAAAACTTTAAAGGAGTTTTTCTCAGTTTTACCCTTTGTGTAGTTATTGCAGTTAGACTTCGTTGGGCTGAATACTGCTGCTGAAAACTAAAACCTCAAGTTAGAAATGGGCAGACATTTAAAATCCACTTTACAAGACTGAGTTTCCTCTGAGAACATTTTAAGTTTATTTCAGATATTCACTCCTACAAGACTCCTGGTCAGGAGTGAATATCTTAACTGTTAGTCACCAGACTAGACTGTTAAGATCTTCACATTCCTCCTGTTTTAAACCTTCTGTAATTTTTTGCAAACTGTAGAACAGCATTAAGTCTGTCGGTGTTCTAAAAGAGCGAAAAAGCACTTCATCAACATAGAACAGACATTTATGTGCGTTTTTTGCTTGTTATGTTTATATGGTTTTCATTTGTGTGAGAGTTTGTTGCATGGCCTTCACTTTATGATTTAAAATGAATTAATTGCATTTAATCAGTTTAATAATTTCTTCTCGTATGAAATACATTTTCTGCAATTTATAATCAATATAAATACTCCATGTATTGAATGGATTTTTAAAAAAATATTTATTTATATTTTACATTTTAACTGCCAAAAACACAAAGCTTCCAGTTCATTGAATGTGAATATTTGCTATAAACATGTTTCGTGTAGACAAAACAAGCAGTAATATTTTTGCTAAATCAGGCTTGGAACATCTATGATGCCATTTTTTTTGTATTTACTGACATTTTATGCACCATAAAGTCATTTTGACTATTTTTTTGTGTGTATTTATTTGTATTGTTTTCACAACAGAGAAATGTATACAAATTAGAGCTAGTTGGTGGAGCTACACAGAACAATACATGTTTTTTTTGACATGAGACAAACAAAAAAAGGGTATAAAATAAATGGCACAGCAACAGAGTAATTTTTAATAGAATAATCCAGTAAAATAATAGTTAGTCGACCCTTTTCTTGTTTACAAGCTTGTTAAAGTGAATCAGTTGTGAATCAGGTTTTTTTTTTTCTCCACACTTACACTTCTGGTACTTTAAAATCCTGTTGAGTTTCCTCCACAGTGATCAGATTCCACTCTGTTAAGACCCTGAGGGAGACGTAGTGATTTCACAGACTGAAACCTGAACACAGTTGTGTGTGTGTGTGTGTGTGTGTGTGTGTGACGTGTCCTCCTGTCTGTCCTGTAGGTGTGGTCACTGTAAGCGTCTGGCTCCAGAGTACGAGGTGGCCGCCACGCGTCTGAAAGGCTCCGTGGCTCTGGTCAAGGTATTACATCATCACTTCTTTAACTTTGACCTCTTCGGCGATGCTCTCTGTGTCTCTCAGGACAGTAAATGATTTTCTGTTCCTCTTCAGGTCGACTGCACATCCAACAGCAAGACATGCAGCAAGTATGGAGTCAGTGGATACCCCACCCTGAAGATCTTCAGGGACGGAGAGGAGACTGGTCCTTACGACGGGCCCAGAACTTCAGGTATGACTCTGATTTATTTACAGGAGCATCAATACATTAGAATATGATGAAAAAGTCCATTTCCAGTAGTTCAAGTCAAACAGCCCCAACCAAGTATTGGTTCATATAGATTAACATACTGTTCAGAGGCAACATTTCCATATTAAACAGACTTTTTAAAATTGGTCTTTTGTAATATTCAATTTATTTTGAGACACTGACTTTTAGGTCTTCATTAAATGTAAGAAATAATCATTATAATTAGAAGAAATGTGTGTAATGGATCTCTATATTATTTCACCTTTTTGAATTGAATTACTGACATAAATAAACTTTTCTATCATATTCTAATTTATTGAGATCAAGGTTCTAACAGTTTTTCATTTTTCATTGGTTTTAATTTTAATTTCGTTGTCAATAGTTGTTTTCAAATTCAGTTATTTTCAATGAGTTTTTAGTGTGAGTTTGCTAGTTTTAATTAGTTTTTATTTTTTTTGGAAAATGCTTAGTTTTAGTTTAGTTTTTATTAGTTTTAGTGTTAGTTTTTTTTGTTAAGGGGTATTTGTTGGGCGCCAGATTAAAATAAGTTGCAAATGTAGATTTCATATCAACCAAAAGGTTTATGTATGAAAAAAGTTGACAAAGATGAAAACGAAGGACATTTTTACTATAATTTTAGTTAGTTTTGCAATCACAAAATACAGTTTCGGTTAGTTATTGTTTTTTAAAAACTCTTGTTTTTGTTTTTATTTCAGTTAACAAAACTGTTTTTTCAAGTCTAGTTTTAGTTATTTAGTTAGTTTTCGTTAACTTTAATAACCTTGGTGAGAGCCTCATTAAAAGCTTAATAGCTTCCTTTTTAAGAAAACCTTCAAATTTTACATAACTTATCATCTCTAGAATCTGTAAAAGCAAACATTTTCATAAGAATTTAAAAAAATTGAATGTTTTTTCAATTCTAGTTTTAGTTATTTCGTTAGTTTTCGTTCACTATAATCACCTTGATTGATTGAGATGCACCAGTATGTTTATAAAACTGCACATATGCTCAAGTATCTGATTATTCTCCTCCTGTGTTCCCCTCTAGACGGGATCGTGGGTTTCCTGAAGAAGCAGGCCGGACCGGCTTCTGTGGAGGTGAAGACTGAGGAGGACCTGACCAAGTTCACCTCAGACAGCGACGCCAGCGTTGTCGGTGAGTCGCTGTTAGAGTTCAGAACCGACGGGACTCTGGTTGTTGTTTTGTCCTGATGTGAACATGAACCTTGTTCCCTCTCAGGGTTCTTTGCTGATGAGAAGAGCACGGCGCAGGCTGAGTTCCTGAAGGCGGCCAGCGCCCTCAGAGACAGCTACCGCTTCGCCCACACCAACTCTGAGGCTCTGCTGCAGAGCCACGGCATCGACGCAGAGTCAGTACAAACACTTTGATTCTTTAGTTCAGTCCTGAGAGAAGATATTGGCAAAAAAAAGGTCCAAGACACCAGCAACATGTCCTGTTTCCTGTGTGCAGGGGAGTGGTCCTGTTCCGCCCACCAAGACTCAACAACAAGTTTGAAGACAGCTCGGTGACGTACAGCGAGGACAAATACAGCAGCAACAAGATCAAGAGGTTCATCCAGGACAACATGTGAGTGTTGATGCTCTTCACTGGAGTCACTTTAGTCCACCAACACTTCTATAAATGTCGACACATCTGTAAAACCTCGTTTCTCCACAAAAAATCCTGCAAAAGCACCAATTTTAATCGTGAGATCAACAGACATGTGCTGAGGAATTTCTAAAAAATAAGTCATTTAGCATGAAAAAACCCAACTTATTGACTCAAAGCTTACATGCTGTGTTCATGTGCTGTCAGAATAATCTGAAAAAAGTCTCTCGACCTCAAATCAGACCGACCACTTGGAATATTTTGGTGCAGAAGTTGCTGAGTCCACGCATCAGTTTTTTGCTCACAAACTGGGTTCATACAGGTGCTTGAAACCCTTTAAAATGCTTGAATTTTAATGTTGTGATTACAAGGTTTGAAAAGTGCTCGAATTTTGGATAAAGTGCCTAAAATTGTATCTGCATTTCTTTAACAACAAAATCCTATTGAACAGAAATATAATTAGTTGGAAAACCTGAAATGAATACGTAAAATAATCATTTTCAGTATGAAAGAAATATTCAAAGAAATATGTAATTTACCACAGCTGTAAGATGCTGTAAAAGCTTGAAAATGGACCTTGAAAGTGCTTGAAAAGTGTACGAACTCTGCAAGTAATTTGCAACAGTCTTCTCCGTCGTCTCCACATTAAGACTTAAAGCTCATGAACGCATCAGAGTTGGAAGAAAGAGTTCCCAAAAAAACGGGACCATCTGAGCAGCATAGAACAACTGATCAGACCAGCTCCAGTTGCAGAGTAGGGCTGGGCGATATGGAGCAAAAATTGTATCCTGATTATATTTAGGCTGAATATCGATATATACAATATATATCCTGATATATTTAGGCTGAATATCGTGAAAGCAAATGTTCAGTCAAAGCCAAATATGACATGTCACAAGTAATTTTATTGAAAGCGTTTATTTAAGTGAACATAAATACTGTATAACAGGAGTACTTTTTTTTTTTTTTTTTAAATCAAAGCTCCATAAAGTGCACATTTAGATAAAAAATATGTTAAATAAAAGCCACAGCTTGCCTGAAGCAAAGATCACTGTGCTAATTTGAACTAAATGGATATATGCCATAAGGTCTAATTCCATATCACATTTATAGTATATGGATATATGGCCCAGCCCTACTGCAGAGAGGAGTCTTTCTTTGCATTAACCCGTTTGTCTTGCTGGGTGCGGTGAATGATATCGCGTGTTTACGTTGGTGGCTGAGCGCCAACAGGACGCGGTGTCGACTCTGCAAACAGTCAGCTGACCTCTGAACTCTGGGAGGCGACTGCAAGGAGTGAAACTTTATTTCTAAACTCAACTTATTTATGATCAGAGACAGAAGTTAGCTGGGAGTCCAACTGACTCTCCTGATAATATCTACCCGTTTCTCTCTGCTCACTTTAGTTTCTCTTTTGTCTCTAGCAGTGTGTGTGTGTGTGTGTGAGTGTTAGAACGGCTGTGGCTTGTTTTTTTAGGTGTTGGTCACAAGTGAGCTTAAAAACAGGAGGTGGTGAGAGTGTGATCAGCAGATATTCCCTGTTGTCTCAGGCTCATGAGACTACACTGAAGGTGATGTAGTCATTGTGACACATCAGGACAGTTAATGTCTGCAGGAGTTGATGGCGTTGCACAGTTTATCTGCATGCACTGATGAAACGTGATGAAACACCGTTGCTAAAAGGCAACTGTGGATCAGCGTGGGTTTAAAAATTAAAAAAAAAAAAAAGGAACAGGCCGTATTTCCAGCTTCCTAACTATAAATTTAAAATATTGTTGTATGTAAACGTTGTGTGTGTGTGTGTGTGTGTGTGTGTGTGTGCAAGTGTGTGTGTGTGTGTGTGTGTGTGTGTGTGCGTGTGCAAGTGTGTGCGTGTGCAAGTGTGTGCGTGTGCAAGTGTGTGTGTGTGTGCAAGTGTGTGTGTGTGCAAGTGTGTGTGTGTGTGTGTGTGCGCGCGCGCGCACGCAAGTGTGTGTGTGTGTGTGTGTGTGCGCGCGCGCGCACGCAAGTGTGTGTGTGTGTGTGGTTTACTGTTTCCACTAACAGTCGTGTGGTAAAACCTGCAGACGAGGAAACGTTTTGATGTGCAGATAGTCTTTCTCAGGCAGGTGTGACGAGAAAAACAGGCATTTCTTGTCCAGGCAGTAATCCTCTAAATTCACCGTGACATAAAACAAAACACCAACACAACACCACAAGACCTTTACACGACTCAGAAAGGAAGAAAAACAAAAACGGCTTCTTCATGATGTCACAACGTTAAAAAGAAGCAGCATGGAGCCTTCTCTAAAGTTTTGGCTTTTTTTTTAGAAGTTTCCATGTCCAATTTAATGCATCAACCCTTTTTCAGCAAAGATTTAAAAAAATAAAAACCCTCGACCAAGTGCAGTAACATGATTTTCTTTTTTTTGCAGTTTGCATTCAGTATTTTTAATGCAATCTTTTGTGTACACTTTTTTTTGTGTTCAAAATGTTGATCCAGTAAATCAAAAGTAAAAAAAATAATAATCAGGTCATATAGGTGAGGTTTTGCTGAAAACAATGATACCAACACGTCATGGTGAAGATTTTTAAGTGGTTTATAAACAGGCAGAATGAAAAGGAGTCAAAAACCGACAAAATATCCCCAATTTCAAATGGTTAAAAAGTTATTTTGTTTTTTAACTACAGTTTATTACTGGATCTACAAGAAATGGATCTTTATGTCTTTCACACCTTCGCCAGAGGAGGATCTTGTGGATCTAAATGTTTCTCTTAAAGCTAAATGACCTCTTGGTGGTCTAACAGTGAGCAGACGGTCTGTGAGCTGCTGTCAGTGTTTTACCTGCATGTTAACACACTCTGTCCCTCTGCTGCAGCTCACAGATAACTCCTGCATTTTTAGTTTTTCTTTCCATATGACTCAGGATAACCTTCACTCATTTACTTTTACTTTCATTTTGCTCAGCCTCCTCCTCCTCCTCCTCCTGTCTAACACTAACTCATGACATTCAATTCCTCAGACTATTTAGACTTTAGCAGACTTTCTGAAAGATCTAACCCAGGGGTGGTCAACCTGAGGCTCCGGGGCCTCATGAGGCCCTTCAGGCTGCTGCAGTGGCCAGCAGAATTATACCAAATGAAACATTTATTTCTTTACATTTCAATGTTCATTTATCATTGGTGTAGGCCTAAAGCAGTTTGTATTCATCAGCCGTAAAAAAGTGTCAGTTATATATGACATTAACCCATTAAAGCCTGGAAAGCGGATACGTCGTTTTGTAGTATTTGTATAAGCTCTCAAATACTTTTTGAATTTCATTTCTATCTGCTACAGAGGCTGAAAAATCTATTATTTAGTAGGAAGAGTTGACACTTCTGTTGAATTTCCAGAAAAACTTCAGGTTTTAGGGACTTATTTTAAAATCGCCCAGAGGTTTTACAGGAAGTTTTAGGCGTCAATGGGTTAAAATAATGTTATAAGATTTTAGTCAACGTTTCTGTATTCTGACAAACTCTTATCAAGAAATTACAGCTTCTTAGTGATGTTGGTAGGATCATTTAGACTTAGTAGGCTGTTTTATCTTCACTGTGAGAATGAAAATAAGCTTTGTGGCTACAATTATGACATTTTCCTCTTTTTTTTGGCCAACAGTGGCTCTTGTGTTATAAAAGGTTGCCGACCCCTGGTCTAAACTGTGTGAAGAGACATTTCCCTGCTGTATAAAGAACAAAAAGCATCTGTTTTACTGGACTAGTGTTTGGTTTGACCTGCTTCATAGAATCTGACTCGGTGGTTTAGATTCTTTCTGAGAGCTGATTTTCTTTTTCTTTCTCTCTCAGCTTTGGAATCTGCCCTCACATGACGGACGACAACAAAGACCAGCTGCGGGGCAAAGACCTGCTGGTGGCTTATTACGATGTTGATTATGAGAAAAACCCCAAAGGCTCCAACTACTGGAGGAACAGGTCTGTGGCCCCAGCGGAGCTGCTTCCTCTGAGACTCACCTCTAATCTCAGCCTTTATTTGTTTCAACACAAGGTGTCTGAGTCCTCTGAGGCTCTGGACCACAGTCACAAGAAACTATGTGTAAATGAGAGCAGGACTTGTTTTTACACATAATTTAAACCCACAAATAACCAACTAGTCTTTCTTAAAATAGGAAGCTTTTAATGAGGTTCTCACCAAGGTTATTATAGTTAACTAAAACTAACGAAATAATTAAAACTAGAATTGAAAAAACATTTTCATTAACTGAAATAAAAAGAAAAACGATAACTAACAAACTGTATTTTGTGGCTACAAAACTAACTAAAATTATAGTGAAAATGTCCTTCGTTTTCGTCTTTGTCAACTTTTTTCATACGTAAACCTTTTTGGTTGATATGAAATCTATTTCATCTATCTGGTTTTATGACTTAATAAACTTATTGGGGCTGAGATGGATCAGACAAAGGAAATAAAGGAAACATTTATTGTGACTTTTTTTCAAATCTTGCACCCAACAAATTCCCCATTACAAAACACTACAACTAAAAAAAACTAAACTAAAACTAAGCATTTTCCAAACAATAAAAACTAATTAAAACTAGCAAACTCATTAAAACTAACTGAATTTGAAAACAAAAATTGACAATGAAATTAAAACTAATGAAAAGTCCAAAACTGTCCAAAACCTTGATCTCAATAAATTAGAATATCATAGAGAAGTTTATTTATGTCAGTATTTCAATTCAAAAAAGTGGAAATAACACATTAAATAGATCCATTACACACATAATGAAACATGTCATGTCTTCATTTAGTTAATTTCTTCTAATTATAATTTATTATAATATTATTATTTATATTTATTTAATTTTCCAGACTTATCACATTTTGAACCTTGAACTAATCCTGTCTGATGGATGTTTCTGTCACAATTTTAAGCTTCAATTTGTTTGCTTTTTTCACTCGCACATCCGGATTCCTGGAAAGAAAAAAAAAAAAACATTTAAAATTTAATTAGAGAGTGTGAGAACCAAGGTTATAATAGTTTAGGATTTTTCATTAGTTTTAATTTCGTTGTCAATTTGTTTTCAAATTCAGTTAGTTTTAATTCGTTTTTAGAGTGAGTTTACTAGTTTTAATTAGGTGTTGTTGTTTTTTTTGGAAAATTAAATAAATATAAATAATAATATTATAATTAGGAGAAATTGACTAAATGAAGACATGACATGTTTCATTCTGTGTGTAATGGATCTATTTAATGTGTTATTTCCACTTTTTTTTTAATTGAAATACTGACAAATCAACTTCTCTATGATATTCTAATTTATTGAGATCAAGGTTCTAACAGTTTTGGACTTTTCATTAGTTTTAATTTCGTTGTCAATTTTTGTTTTCAAATTCAGTTAGTTTTAATGAGTTTGCTAGTTCTAATTAGTTTTTATTTTTTGGAAAATGCTTAGTTTTAGTTTAGTTTTTATTAGTTGTAGTGTTTTTGTAATGGGGTATTTGTTGGGTGCCAGATTTGAAAAAAAGTCACACTAAATGTTTCCTTTATTTCCTTTGTCTGATCATCTCAGCCCCAATAAGTTTATTAAGTCATAAAACCAGATAAGATGAAATAGATAGATAAAAGTTGACAAAGATGAAAACGAAGGACATTTTCACTATAATTTTAGTTAGTTTTAGTTAGTTTTGTAACCACAAAATACAATTTCAGTTAGTTATCGTTTTTTAAACTGACGTTTTTCTTTTTATTTCAGTTAATGAAAATGTTTTTTCAATTCTAGTTTTAAGTATTTCATTAGTTTTAGTTAACTATAATAACCTTGGTGAGAACCTCCATTAAAAGCTTCCTTTTTAAGAAAAACCTTCAAATTTTACATCATTCATCATCTCCAGAATCTGTAAAAGTAAACATTTTCATAAGATTTTAAAATTCCTGACAGTCCCTGAATGTATCGTGTGTCACGAAAGGAGCAAAAATGAAGAATTTAAACTTAAAATTGTGATTTTATTTAATCAAAAACACTTTGTTCTACATGGAGCAGAGGGGAAAGTAACAAACAAACAAACCAACTTGCTATTTTCTTTTGTTATGATTCTGCACAAAATATATATTTAAACTTCTCCCCACTTCTAGCTGTGATTGTGCTGCTTTCATAGATTTTATATATATTTTATATATTGCAGTGAAACATGAAGCCACAGTGGAAAATAATGCATGGAAACAGTTTGAGAGGAAGAACGTGTTGCACCACTAAGAATGTTTTTGAACTCCTTCCAGTCTTTAACTCTTGACTCCTGTAACCTGTCAGGGTGATGAAGGTGGCTAAAGGCTTCCTGGATCAGGGGAAGAAGCTGAACTTCGCCGTGGCCAGTAAGAGCATGTTCAGCCACGACGTGTCAGAGTTCGGTCTGGACGGCAGCTCAGGAGAACTCCCACTGGTCGCCATCAGGACCAGCAAGGGGGACAAGTTCGTCATGAGCGAGGAGTTCTCGTAAGTCCACACACACACACACACACACACACAGGATGATGATGATGATAGTGGTGTTTTCCACAAAGAGCATCTGACAAACACCAAGTTTACCACAAAGAAGCGTCACTGTGAATCATTCACACACACACACACACACTCTTGTACTTCTATCTTTGTGAGGACCCTCATTGGAACAGTGAATTCCCTTGCAAAATTATAATAGTTTTGAATTTTTCATTAGTTTTAGTTTTTATTAGTTGTAGTTTTTTGTAATGGGGTATTTGTTGGGTGGGAGATTAAAAGAGGCCACAATAAATTTTGCCTTTATTTCCTTTGTCAACTTTTTTCATACATAATGAAGATGGATAAGACAAAGAGGAAAACGAAGGACATTTTCACTATAATTTTAGTTAGTTTTGTAACCACAAAATACAGTTTCAGTTAGTTAATTAATTGTCTTTTTTTAAACATAAACCTAATTGTAACCTTTAACCCTTAAAACAAAGTCTGGAATCTTAAAAAACCTTTAAAGAAGTGAGGACCGGCCGAAATGTCCTCACTCTGTTGGTTAAAAAATGTGTTCTGGTCCTCACTATGTGGGAAGTACAAGAACACACACACATTCTTGTACTTCTATCTTCTATTCTATCTTGTACTTAAATCTCAAAAAAGCCTTTAAAGAAGTGAGGACCGACCGAAATGTCCTCACTTTACAAAAATGTCCTCACTCTGTTCGTTAAACATGTTCTGGTCCTCACTATGTAGGAAGTACAAGAACACACACACACACACACACACACACACACACACACACACAGAGCCTCTCTCTCTGGCTAAACTTCAGAACTAATGATGTTTTCTACATGAAGTGCCGCCCTGTAACTCAGTAAAAGTGTGTCTGATGTGTTAAACCACTGAATAAACAAATAGAATCACATAAGGGCTGGGCGACATATCAATATAAAAAATATATATCGAAAAAAATATGTCGTTTATAAATAAACGGTTTCAATAAAACTACTTGTGACATTTCAGATTTGACTTTGACTGAACATTTGCTCTCACTTTGTGCTAAAAAAAAATCAGGATATATATCGTACATTGATATTCAGCCTAAATATATCAGGATATGACTTTTGGTCCATATCGCCCAGCCCTAAATCACACATTTCATTTAATTTTGCCTGCAGGAGCTGATGAATTTAAAGTGATGCATTAAAGTGATTAATGATCTCCAGTCCAAGTTAAACTTAGTACTTGTCCTGTATTTGTTGTCTCCAACTTGTTTCTCTAACTGTCTCTGTCTCTGTTTCTGTCCTCTCAGTCGTGATGGGAAAGCTCTGGAGCGTTTCCTGCAGGATTACTTTGACGGAAACTTGAAGCGTTACCTCAAATCAGAGCCCATCCCCGAGAACAACGACGGGCCGGTCAAGGTGAGAGGAGTTTAGTTTCTACTTCATTTTTAGTTGGGATTTATAGGAGAGACTCCAGAAAGTCAACTATTAAGTTAACTAATTCAGAGTATTAAATCTAGAAATAAGCATGTTGAACACTTAAAATAAGAAATTAACTCTTAAAACAAGATAAATTAAAGCTGCCAGCAGCGATGAACTGGCCCGAGCAGAGTGACCTGATGATTATTTGGTTCTTACCAAGATAAAAAAAAAAACTTTGTCTTTTTTTTGTGTGTGTCTTTTTTTGTCTTTTTAGGGTGATTTTACGTCTTTTGTGTCCTTTTTTATGTTTTTTTTTGTGTCTTTTTGTGTCTTTTTACATCTTCTTTTGGTCACAAAATTACCAAAAAAGACAAATGTACAAAAGAGATAAATTAAAGCTGCCAGCAGTGATGAACTGGCCCGAGCAGAGTGACCTGATGATTATTAGTTTCTTACCAAGATTTAAAAAAACTTTAGATTTAGAAGTGTTAGATCATTTATCTTGTGTCTTGTGTTTAGTCACACTTTTTGCAGTGCAGCAGCCTGATTGTGTCAGATCTGTCGTGTTTCTGAAACAAACGATTGTTCCATTTGAGCTTTATGTCAGATTTACATAAATGGCTTAGTTTCCCACAATAAATCATGATATATAGTTCGTTTTGTGTTAAATATTAGCCTATAAATCATACTGTTAATGAGAATTTTATTTGCTTAAATCAGTGTTGTAGACTCTCTCCACCATGAACAGTTGTGATAAAATCAGAGAGAGCTGGAGGCCACAAACAAACAGCAGCTTTCTCTCTTTCACTTCCTGTCGTTTAACTGTCTGTGGAGAGAATGAAAAGAAACCTGGAAGTTTTATTTACAACCACTAAAAACAAGCAGGTGAAGAGACGGACATGTTTAGTTTGTCTGTTCGACTGTCGGCACAACAAACAGAGAAACTCTCTCCATTCTGAGATCAGCAGCTCAACCAGAGTCACAAGTGTCTCAGCTAAAAGTTTAGTTATTTCTGCTTGAACAGAAGGAGACAAACATGAACTGATGATCCCCTCTTGTGTTTTGTTAGGTTTGTTTATTCCAAAAGTGAAAACAACAAATGAACTGAGGTGTTTTATCTGTCCTCAGGTGATCGTGGCGGAGAACTTCGACTCCATCGTGAACGACGACAGTAAAGACGTTCTCATCGAGTTCTACGCTCCGTGGTGCGGACACTGCAAGAACCTGGAGCCCAAGTTCACCGAGCTGGGAGAGAAGGTGAGACAGGCAGACAGACAGAAACAGAGTGTTAACTTTAACATGTTAGAAGATTTAAACATCAACAACTACACATGGAGACAGTTGGATGAGTCAGTTCTTCACTTTTTGTGATGTAAAAATAATAAAAACAGCTGATCTGTAACACGTACAAACCACTTAGTGAGTCTTGATTTTTTGGTCTCTCAGGAAGTAGATTTTGTGAAACTATCTTCCAAACTGTTAACATTTTCTCTCTTCTTCCCTTAAAGCTCGCCAACGATCCAAACGTTGTCATCGCCAAGATGGACGCCACCGCAAACGACGTGCCGTCTCCGTATGAAGTCAGCGGGTGAGTCATCGTCACGTCACGATGGAGGGAACTTTAGAGTTTTTAAAATAATAACACAGCATTAAGGGGGGCTGTGGCTCAGTTGGTAGAGCGGTCGCCCTGGTCACACTGATCGGAGGGTTGGTGGTTCGATCCCCGGCCATGGCAGCTACATGTCCAAGTATCCTTGAGCAAGATACTGAACCCCAAATTGAATGAATTCCCAACGGTGGCAGGTGGCACCAGTGTGCCCTGGTAGCCACTAACACCAGTATGAATGTGTGTGTAAACGGGTGAATGAGTGTAGTCTGTAGTGTAAAGTGCTTTGGATAAAAGCTCTATATAAGTGCACCCCATTTACCATTTACCAATACTTGGCACTTGAACTCTACGTGGGTTAGCAACATTAGCCGTATTTTGACGAGGGGAGAAAAGTGTCCACGAGTCTCAGGCCACGCCCCCTCTAAAGTCCCTCACTCTGCAGGTCTGCATTACAAGTTAGCCCCCAGAGGGATTTAGAGACTCTGTTTGGTTTTCACCGTCGTTAACTGTGCACAACGTCAGCAGCTGAAACCAGCAAGGCTAATTATGCAGCATGGCTAATTATGCTCCGCTGATCATTAACATAGTGATGGTGAATTAACGGCATCACTCACTGTGCACAGAGTGTCTGGTGCTTGTTGTAAACAAACAGAGATCCCTAAGTGAACACCTCCTGCAGCACATACACACTGTACTGCTACAGAGCTAACTGTTAGCCTGTTAGCACATACACACTGTACTGCTACAGAGCTAACTGTTAGCCTGTTAGCACATACACACTGTACTGCTACAGAGCTAACTGTTAGCCTGTTAGCACATACACACTGTACTGCTACAGAGCTAACTGTTAGCCTGTTATCACATACACACTGTACTGCTACAGAGCTAGCTGTTAGCCTGTTAGCACATACACACTGTACTGCTACAGAGCTAACTGTTAGCCTGTTAGCACATACACACTGTACTGCTACAGAGCTAACTGTTAGCCTGTTAGCACATACACACTGTACTGCTACAGAGCTAGCTGTTAGCCTGTTAGCACATACACACTGTACTGCTACAGAGCTAACTGTTAGCCTGTTAGCACATACACACTGTACTGCTACAGAGCTAACTGTTAGCACATACACACTGTACTGCTACAGAGCTAACTGTTAACACATACACACTGTACTGCTACAGAGCTAACTGCCGCTAACGGCGGCTCTTCTTAACAACTCGTTAGCGGCTCGTTGAGAAGAGTAAGAAGGAGTCGCTGGATTTGTCTCCAGTCGCTTTCTTGACAAATATTCGCTAACGGGGTCTGAAAAGTTGATAAATTTAGCAACAAAGTCACTAAGTTGGCAACACTGCTTCTCCAGCTTTTACAAATGGCGTGTTGTTGTGTAGAGTATTACGTCACATCCTGCTTAGTGTTCTATCCAATCAGCAACCAGGCTGTTTTCAGGGGAGAAGAAAGTCCAGACAAGTCCGCTCCAGGCGGCTCGTATTCAGATTAGGGGCGTTTCGGCTAGTGAGACCCGCCTCATTCTGGGAATTGTCCGGCTGTTACCCGGTAGTGGAAACAGCCCTATTACTTGTTAAATTTATTTCCTAATAACTGAGTTCTCATCCTTCTCCTCCTCTTTTCTCCTCCAGGTTCCCAACACTCTACTTTGCTCCCGCTGGACGTAAGATGAGCCCAAAGAAATACGAGGTGAGAACCAGCTGAGTGATGATTAAAACAAAGTAAATGAATGTTTGTGTCCGTCTCGCTAACTGTCTAACCGTGTCTGTGGCGCTGCAGGGAGGCCGCGAGGTGAGCGACTTCGTCTCCTACCTGAAGAGGGAGGCCACCAACCCGCTGGTGATGGACGAAGACTCCAAGAAGAAGAAGAAGAAGAAGAAGGACGACGACGACGACAAGACAGAGCTATAAAAGCTCCAAACAGGAACTCAACGTCCCCCGCCACAATAAGAGGAGGATTGGGGAAATCATGCAAAGAAAGAACTAAATTATATTCCACTCTTAGTGAACTACCGAATGCTCTGAGGCCGCTCAGCGACCGGCCGTCCCTTTAGTCCTCCGCTGCTCCGACCGGAGAGCCAGCCGGTGGCCTCATGTCTCAAACAAACACGTTCTTAGGGAAGAGGGGACAGCTTTTTGAGGTTTTTCTTTCCCCCGGTCTGTCTGCTCCCGATGCTCGTCATCATCTGTCGTTGTGTTCGTCGTCAGGGAGAGAATGGTAATGGTGATTCCTTTTCTTTTTGTTTTTGTAACACGTCTTTGTTTTTGTACATTTGGAAGGATTGTGAAATAAAAAGGCCCACAAAACCAACAGAACTGTTCCATTTTCATTCATGAACTCAAACCAAAAAATGTTTCTTTTAACTCCTGATTTCTTCAGTCATTGAATTTAGTGGAAAAAGTGTCAGAATGGTTTAAAAAAATGCCCTAAAATAAAATGTTTTATTTAATCACCTGTCCAAAACTCAAGCTATTCAAGTTATAGTGATATATATAGCTATATAGATGCCTATAGATGTATTATTTTATTTTTTTAATGGAGAAAATCCTCCAAAGAAGCTATAAATATTTGGGATTTATTCAAAATTCCTGATGATAAACCTTCAGCAAAAATAGATTTAAAAGAAAAATGGTGAATGTAAAAAAGAAATACAATCAACTTGAATACATAATATAAGAAGCAATTTAAATTTCATTGGAAAAAAAACAGTAAATATTAAAATACAGTCAAATATGTTTCTTTTTTTTATTCCTGATATTTTCTTCAGTCGTTGAATTTAGTGGAAAAAGTGTCAGAATGGTTTAAAAAAAAAAAAAGCCCAAATATAAAATATATGTTTTATATAAAACTGTCCAAAACTCAAGGTATCAAAGTTATAGTGATCTAATTTTTTATTTTATTTTTAAGGAGAAAATCATCCAAAGAAGCAATACATATTTGAGATTTATTCAAAATTGTTGATAAACCTTCAGCAAAAATAGAGTTAAGAGAAAAATGGGAAATGTAAAAAAAGAAATACAATCAACTTGAATACATAATATAAGAAGCAATTTAAATAAAAAATAATATATAATACTATATATATATAATATGTAAGTAAATATTAAAATATAGTCAAATAAAATGTTTCTTTTTATTCCTGATATTTTCTTCAGTCGTTGAATTTAGTGGAAAAAAATGTCAATGTTTTTTTTTTTTTAAATGCCCAAGGTATTCAAGTCATAGTGATATAATTTTTTTTAAAGGAGAAAACCTTCCAAAGAAGCTATAAATATTTGGGATTGGGATTTATTCATAATTGTTGATGATAAACCTTTTTTTTTTTTTCCAATTAAACTTGTTTGATTTTTTTCTCTTATATCATGTGCACTGAACTGAATTTGGCTCAGCCTGGTTGGTAATTATATAACAATTAGGAATAAAAGTGAGAAATAAGAAAACTAACTACCATGATATAAAGAACTGAAACAGCTGATTTATATTTAATATTTAATATTTAAATGTGTTGTCACTTAAATGTAAATCAATAAGGCCTTTGGACAAAATAGAACAATTCAGAACAAATATAATAAAATAAACTGTAAGGAGAAATAACAAATCTATTTAAGAAAAATATAAGAGAAGACAAACCACAAAATAAAAAAATGAAAATAAAAAATGGTAAAAAGAAAAATGGATAATAAAAAAAAGAGAAATACAATCAACTTGAATTTGTAGTATAAGAAGCAATAAAAAAAAGTCCATTGAAGAAAACCAGTAAATATTAAAAAATATAATAAAATAAAATATGAAGCAATAAAATGTTTTTGACCATAATTTAAATATATGTAAATATTTATATGAGTATGAATGTAAGTTGCACAGGGTGTTGGTTGGTTTTAAGTTATTGGTATTATTGCTGTTTATATTTTATTCATGTTTTTGTTGTTCTTATGTGTAAATTGTACTCTCATCATCATCTCATCAAGGCCACAGAAGCACTGGAGCATTATTTATTCATGATGTCACAACTTAAAAAAACCAAGCAGTGTCGTCAACTTCCTTTGAAAGTCCTGACTTGAAACTACAGGCCAGTTTTTGTTTCATGATAATAAGTACAACCAGAGATAATGTCAATCATATTTAGTATAAAAATATAGAACTAGATGTTATCCTTATTTTGTCTCTTACATGTTATATTTGCAACCTGTGTTCACATTTGCAACATTAAAAATTCTTAATTGAGCATGATTACGATTTAAAAGAAGAAAAAAAAACATCTTATGTATCCGATTTCATGTTTTTTTGTGCTTCTTTTGGGTTCAAAATGTTGACCCAGTAAATCTAAGTTAAAAAAAAATAGTTTTCAGGTCATATAGGGGAGGTGGTGCTGAAAAAAATGATACCAACATGGCATGGTGAACATTTCTAAAGTGGTAAAATGAAAAATATTTAAAAAACTGACCAGCCCGAGTCTCCACAGGGTTAAATTACAGTTTTTCTCAGTCGCTTTGGTGCATTTCTCACATCACTATTTACATTTACACAACAGTTAATGCTTTTCTCAAAACAATTAGTAAAAAAACTGCAAAACCGCGTTTATAACCTGCAAAACCGTGTCACTCGCTTAAAATGGATCATAGCTCATTCCTCAGTAGCTCAGTAGTATTCATGTCAATGAAAGTGTCATCAAGATGAAAAGTCCTGACACCATGTTTATGAACCAGATAGTCAAATGATCTGTCTGTCTGTCTGTCTGTCTGTCTGTCTGTCTGTCTCTTCACTTGTCTGTCTGTCTGTCTGTCTGTCTATCTGTCTGTCTATCTGTCTGTCTGTCTGTCTGTCTATCTGTCTATCTGTCTGTCTGTCTGTCTGTCTCTTCACTTGTCTGTCTGTCTGTCTATCTGTCTATCTGTCTGTCTATCTGTCTGTCTCTTCACTTGTCTGTCTGTCTGTCTGTCTGTCTGTCTATCTGTCTATCTGTCTGTCTGTCTGTCTGTCTGTCTCTTCACTTGTCTGTCTGTCTGTCTATCTGTCTGTCTATCTGTCTGTCTGTCTGTCTGTCTATCTGTCTGTCTCTTCACTTGTCTGTCTGTCTGTCTGTCTGTCTGTCTGTCTGTCTGTCTGTCTCTTCACTTGTCTGTCTGTCTGTCTGTCTGTCTGTCTGTCCTCCTGTCTATCTGTCTGTCTGTCTGTCTGTCTGTCTCTTCACTTGTCTGTCTGTCTGTCTGTCCTCCTGTCTGTCTGTCTGTCTGTCTATCTGTCTGTCTCTTCACTTGTCTGTCTGTCTGTCTGTCTCTTCACTTGTCTGTCTGTCTGTCTGTCTGTCTGTCCTCCTGTCTATCTGTCTGTCTGTCTGTCTGTCTCTTCACTTGTCTGTCTATCTGTCTATCTGTCTGTCTGTCTGTCTGTCTGTGGCTGGGGGTGGCACCGGCTACCCCTGAAATGTGATTGGCCACCCTTCTGGCCACGCCCACCAGAGCTGCCAATCAGTTTGTCCGAGTCGATTTTCAACAATATGCAGGATGCACCAAAGAAGAAGAAGTACTCGGTAACGCTTTATATTAAGGTCCTTGTAATAACCATTAATTAACAAGTAATAAGGCCCTTGTAAGTCCTTACAAGATGCTTATTAACATTATTGTGTGTTTATAAGCTTATATAAGTGTCAATAATGGCATTACAAACACACATGACCCACCCATTATGTCTTTGCCATGCCTTTATTAATCTTATTTTGTTTGCTTATTGATATTAAAATATACTTTATTGCTCATCTATTATAAGTAAACTATAAGTTAACTATGCTTTTTGCAACTACCGGATCTAAAGCGAGAACAATGGTGAGTTTTACCGAGGCTGCAAACTGTTAACTGTGGTTAGTCTGGCCGTGTGTCACTCAAGACTGTCAGCCAATCAGACGAAAGGCTCATGAATATTAATGAGACAGGCCCAAAATGATCTGAGCTCACTGGAGCTGAACTCAGATCATTTTTAGAATGTAAAACTACAAATGTATCTCCTTCTAGGTGTCAAAACAACACCACAAAGGTGAACAATATGGAGCTTTAAAAGTTAAAACACATTTTATCCTGCATCCTTTAAATGACTTTGGTTATTTGAGTTGACAGCAGTCAGCAGTGATACAGGAAGGACTCTGAAGAAAAGGATCCTTGACACTTTGTTCAACTGTCGTTTACAACAGAGCTCATTTCTCTTTTAAACTCACTGCTCATTTCAACTTTTAGCAGGAAAACTCTTCTGAGTCAATAGTTAAACATTAAGACAATAGATTAGAGTTTTCTCCGTTTTTGACTTCACAAAGATTTACAAGTTTAGTAGCATGTATATGTGTCAGGAATGTGTCTGTAATAAATCCTTTATGAACTAAGTGCACAAACCAAATCTTGGCTGTAAAAGCAACAAGTGATATAAAACTCTGACCTTTGAACTTTCCTCATTAAAACAGCTTTTGTTGGAGAAATGAGAGACTGACTGACAAATGTTCTTCTGCTCTCAACATGAACAGTGAACTTTGTGTTGTTTCAGGCGGAGAACAGCCTCAGTTATATCTCATATTAGTCTCATCATTTATCCATCAGCTTTATATCAAACCCTGGAATTAAGACCAGAAGAAAATACTTTGTTTATGTTTGTTTATTGATTAAACAGTTTGTTCACACATCCCATCAGTGAAGTTTGCTAAATAATTTTGTTCAGTGATTTCTTGTACAGATTCACTTCATCCACACAATCAATTAGTTTGATCAGAATCTCAGAGATATACAAGATAATAATGATTATTTCCTCATTGATTATGAACATGATTATTATAGTTTTATAATACATCACAGAGCCTCATTTGTACTTAGATTATAACAGCAACATTTGGTCTAACAAACAAATAAATGAAGATATAATTCTATTTTTTTTGTGTTTTTTACACATTTTCTTTGAATATCTGGAGCTTCCTCTCTTCAGACCCATGCAGTAAAAGAAAAACAACAACATACGAATATTCAACAAACATTTGGAGCTCAGAGACATTGATGTTTTCATGCAGAGAAATATGAGTTGAGGTGAACAACAGTCATCATGAGCAGTGAAAGCCTCCGTGGCTCAACAGACACAGGAAGGAAAGTCAAACATCTACAGAACAACTAATGAGCAGATGTCAAAGCCCCGCCCATAGTGTTTGATTGACAGCTGATCTCTGCAGAGAAGAAATGCCAAAACGTTGAGCTCTCACCAACAAACATGGAAAGAAATCAGTTTAATGGTCCCATATTGTGGAAAACACGAGTTACAAGTCTTGTGATTATAAAGCAGGTGCAGTTGCAATAAAAATACTGTGAAAATATGTTTTCTGACAGCTTCCTAAAAAGCTGTCACTCAAAGAAGCTGCTCCTATAGGATACGGCAGTATACACATTATCATGTCCGACTCTAAATCTACAACCTGAAAGTGAACCAGTAATATATTTCATGTTTGAGTCAGAGGGAAGCATCATCAGGCTCTAACATGTAAAGTCTGACAACATCTTCCTCAGCGGTGGCCATCATCTTTTTGCATTCATCGGTGAATTTTACCGAGGCTGCAAACCGTTAACTGAGGTTAGCCTGGCCGTGTGTCACTCAAGACTGTCAGCCAATCAGAAGAAAGGACCTTGAATATTAATGAGACAGAGATCTGAGTTGCTGGAGCTGCAGAAGGAGGCTGAGAGAGCAGATGAACAACTGAGCTGAGATGGTTTTAGAAGGTAAAACCACAAATGTATATTCTTATGAAAGACAACAAAGATAAACAATATGGGAGCTGTACGAGTTAAAACACATTTTAACCTGCATCCTTTAAATTATTTTGGTTATTTGAGTTTACAGAACTCAGCAGTGTCTCCATAACTGAGATAAGGCCAAAGTCCAGCATAGAGCGGCTGAGTGAACGTGGTCTGGACTCTGTGGAGGAGAGTCATGGTGTCAGAGACGCTGTAGAAGGACAGAATACCTGCTCTGTGATCCAGGTACACTCCCACTCTGGAGGAGTGAGGACCTGAGACAGGAGTGTTGATCTTGTTGTAGAAAAATTTATATCCGTTGTTGGAACATTCTAAAGACCAAGATTTGTCATTGCATCCAAATCTAGAGTCATCCGACCCTCTGCTGATATTCTTGTATGAAGCTGCTACATAAACTCCACTCCCTCTCCACTCCACCTCCCAGTAACATCGTCCAGTCAGACTCTCTCTACTCAGGACCTGAGACCATTTAGTGAATCTGTCTGGGTGACTTGGATAAGACTGATGATTACTCATGAATGTTGCTTTTCTGTTCCCCTCAGATAATGTACATGTGCATGTGTACAATAACAGCCATGTGCATGCTGTGTTTGGATCCAGTGTGATCTCACATGAATATTTTAAGAATCCAGCTCTGGTCCTGGGCTCTGCTGGTGAATCTGACAGTAAAACATCCACTTCAGTCAGTGTCAGTGAGAGCTTTGTCCATTCCTCTCTCAGGACGTCCTGTAGTTTGTCTCTGACTTCTGACACAGCCGCTGTCACGTCCTCAAAGTAGCGCAGAGGACGGATCTGGATGCTGGATGTAGACTCACTGAGTGCTGACAGTGAGGGGTAGCTGTGCAGAAACTGGTTGTGGTCCTCTGTGTGTGAGAGATTCTTCAGCTCAGCGTCTTTCCTCTTCAGCTCTCTGATCTCCTGCTGCAGCTTCTCCTCAAGCTCTTTGACTCGACTCACTTCAGTTTCCTGCTGGGATCTGACCTGCTGCTTCACCTCGGAGCTTCTTTTCTCCAAGAGACGGATCAGCTTAGTGAACATCTTCTCACCGTCCTCCACTGTTTTATCAGCGGAGCGATTGATGTTCTGCACCTCCTGTTGAAGCAGCTTCACATCTTTCTCTCTGTCCTGGATTCTCTGCTGGATGTTTTGTCGACTCACCTCCAGCTCTTTCTGCTTCTCCGTCCGTTCTGCTGCAGCTGAGACCGTGTCGTGGCCTTTATGTTCATCCACAGAGCAGAGATAACAGATGGACTTCTGATCTGTACGGCAGAACATCTTCATCACCTCATCGTGACGAGAGCAGATGTTCTCCTGCAGCTTCTCGGAGGGCTCCACCAGCTTGTGTTTCTTAAATCTCGGTGATTCATAATGAGGCTGAAGGTGTTTCTCACAGTAAGAGACCAGACAGGTGAGACAGGACTTGAGGGCTTTCAGTTTTCTGCCAGTGCAGACATCACAGGCCACATCTTCTGGTCCAGCATAGCAGAGATCAGCAGGAGCAGCTGGGAGTCCGGTCTTCTTCAGCTCATCCACTAAAACTGCTAACATGGTGTTTTTCAGCAGGACAGGCCTCGGAGTGAACGTCTGTCTGCACTCAGGGCAGCTGTAGGTTTCCTTCTCATCCTCTTCATCCCAGTGTGTTTTAATACACTTCATACAGTAGCTGTGTCCACAAGAAGTAGCCACCGGATCCTTCAGTAGATCCAGACAGATGGAACAAGAGAAAGTTTCCCGGTCCAGCTGAGCTCCTTTCTGCGCCATTTCACCTCTCAGTCACAACGACTGTCTGAGGTTCACTTCCTCATAACTTATACCGGTTTGAACTTTGATCTGAACAATGTGTGTGCGTGTGTGTGTGTGTGTGTGTGCAGTGAGTCACCACCATGTTGGTAACACCCATTTTCTAACTAGTCGATCTGAAGGGGAGGGAACCAGGAAACACGTGGACAGAGTGGAGCTGGCTGTTTGAGAGCAGGAGAAGAGGGAGGGGTTGCTGTAACAAATCATTAGAGGATGATGTCATTGTGTGTGATACCTATCCTGTGTGTTTCAGTTTGAGGAAAGTGCTTTTCTGACTTAATATTATTTCAGACCAAATGTCATGCATGATTTCTTCAGGGGCAGACAGTGATAGGGAGAGAGAAATATTTTCCTTTTTCATGATAAAGAAAAAAAAAGGCTTCAGATAACGATGATGAAGGTATCAGTCACTCTCAAACTCACACTCCACCTCTGCCACACAACAATCAAGAATTATTAAATCAATTCTGTTTTATTACTTTATGTGTATTTCAATAGTCTTTATTGTTGATGAGTGGACGTGTGGTTGTTGTTTTTATGAGCTTATGGACAGTTGAATATCTATCTGTCAAGTAGGAAGGAATAGGCTAATAGTCAATAGCTATATATATATTTATAGAAGTTTAAATTAACTGAATAGGATATGTCCACAATGTCAAGAAAAGCAGCAGGATTACTTTAAAATTGATCACATTTGAATACGTTCAGTTTTTGTTATTCTTGTATTGATATTTTGAGTAACTGTTGCAACTTTTCCCAGGAACTTTGCATATTGATGAGGTTACAGGTCCATCATCTGCATTTCAGCATTCTGCAGGTGGGCTAAATATTTAAGTCATAATGGATAACCCTAAGCAATTAAATAAAAACAGTGTATTTAAATATCTTCTTGATGCAATAATTGAATATTTCTTTCTATTATTTCTAGTATTCCTTTGAATACTTCCCACCAACTGGGTATTTGTTCTCTTTTGCTTTAAGATTTCACAAAGCCTCTACAAATAATTTATCAATGATGATCAAGTCTAGTGCATTAGTCAAACTGGAGAGCCAGCTTTTGTTCACAGGATTGTTTTTGAATTCAGTAACACTGAATTCTACATTGTTTATTATAAATTAAAAGTCATGTTTTATGCATTGTCTAAATATGTATTTCCTGTTCCCCTTCTTTCCAAGACATATCCTGGTGTCCAGCAGATGGACCAGCTCAGCCTCTCCTGAGGGTTTATCTACAGACTGTACAAGGATAGAAAGAAGCCTTCAACAGTTCATGGTTCAAGCGCTTCTCATGGTTGAGTACTCACTAAATCGTGACTCTACCTGTTGCTTTGCATTTGTTGACCGCTTTGTCCATCAACACCAAAACAGGCGCATTCAGCTGTTATAATCCTGTTTGTTAATAATGAACACAAACTGTCTCTAACTGTTATCAATAATGTTAGAGTGGCAATAAAGTTGCTCATAACTAAACTCAACTGGTAGTTTCTGTCTCATTAAGGTAACAAAGAGGCGTAGATATCTATGAAACACAAGCTTTTATCTTGCTGAAACTTCTACTATTACTACTTCAGGAGCAGAGATCAACCCATTCAAACAAACAAAACATTTAACTCAGTCAGATACGATTTCTAAATACTGGAGGCGACACTGTTCTGTGCATTATTTGGGTAAATAAAATACTTCTACACGTACCTCAGCCTACTGTTTATTACGTTTAAGACTGTGGGACATTTAAAATGTAATTTCAGTGTGCCCAGGGCCGCCCCCGCCTACACGCAGAACACGCACAGTGCGTAGGGCCCCGCGATACAATAGGGGCCCCGTTTTGCACAAAGGATGCGCATATGCACAGTCGTGGGGCACGCTACTAGATCAGCTGTCAGCGAGGCAGGAGAAGAGAGAAAAGAGACCTGATTGACAGCAATCGATCTGACAAATCACTGGTCAGATGCACTGAGTCAGGCGCAAGCAAGAGGGGAAAAAAAGCAAAACAAGAGGAAACTCGTGCTTCTCTCGAAGGTGGGTATTTGTTGAAGTTAGTGCTGGCGCCGTTAACGCCGTTAATGTCCGTTAACGATGTTAATGGTGTTAACGGCCCAGCACTAGTAAAAATGTCAAACTTTGTGGCATAAGCAGCACTAAAGCTCCATGTAAAGCTGCTGCTGCTACTCCAGAGGTAGCAGAGAGAATCTAGCCTCCAGTCCATTCAGCTAGAGTCTAGATGTGACTGTGGTCTGGAGATGAAAGTCATTTTCCAGCAGCCCTTACCATTTATCAAATGTCTTGTTAACACCTTTGTCTGCATATACATTCACCTCTGTTGTAAGGCGGTGATAAATTTATCAGTTGTTGGTCGTATATTCGGCTAAAGTTTATAATCTATTTTATCACCACACAAGGATTTGGCTAATGTTATTGTAATGGATGTAAAATGTCGCCATCTGTTGGTGAATTTAATCCATGACAGGCAGCTTTGGAGGAGATATTACAGATAAATATTGATAGAAATGAGTGTATTTGATACTTTTGTTGACAGAAGGAACTAAATTTGAATGTAGCTACATTTTGAAATATCAGTCTGTTTGGTACTGAATTAGTATGTTTTATTAGGATTGTAGTTGTAGCCTATATAATAATAATAATAATAATAATGATAATAATGACAATAATAGTAATAGTAGCATTATAATCGATTATAATAGATACTACTAATATAGTATACATATTAGTATTAGCAAGAACGTTTAAGTGGCCTGGCTATCATAAGCACCAACTCATAATTGGCACAGCAGCTGTCATATGACGACCTCATTGATGACTTTGCATCCAGAAAATGCAGACGTGTGCATCTGTAAAAGGCACACACGCTTGTTTTGCACTCTTTCAGTGTCTGAAAGACTCAAGGGTCTGACTGTTGTAGACACAAGTTGAAGTTACTGTTAATTTTTAATTCTTCTTTGTTACTCAGATTTAGGCCCGAAGACATTTTTTTGCTTAGGGCCCCATTTTGGTCAGGGGCAGCCCTGAGTGTGCCACCCTTCCACAGTCTGTGCCACAAGCATGCCCCCCCCCCCAAGAAGAAAATCGTAGACACGCCCCTGCATCCATCCATCCATCTATCTATCTATCTATCTATCTATCTATCTATCTATCCATCTATCCATCTATCCATCTATCTATCTATCTATCTATCTATCTATCTGTCTGTCTGTCTGTCTGTCTGTCTGTCCGTCCATCCAGAGGTGTGGCCACCGGGGCCACCAGAGCTGTCAATCAGTTTGTCTGAGTCGATTTTCAACAATATGCAGGATGCACCAAAGAAGAAGAAGCACTCTGCTCCAGTCGCACTACAACTCTCATTCAGATTTGCACTTAGCTTGAACTAGATCACCTTAAAAGAAGAAAAAGAGGGGAAGTAAACAGTCACTCACAATGTATAGTGTTAAATAAATTACAAATGTTTAAAATAAGTTGATAATTAAGTCATATCTAGAGTAAGCACACTGCGCTAGCTTAGCAATCAATCAATATAATCCATTGAAGTCTATGGAAACATTAGCCTGCGCCGGTCAAGGAGGAAAAAAACAAAGGTTACAGCAACCCCAAGCTAGACTAATGGACTATAAAGACACACTGTGTGCGAGCATATTGTGTATGTTTGTGTGCACGCCTGTCACCTTTTAAACAAAAGTTACAAAGTGCTTCATAAAATACAAATGTGCAGGTTTTTTTTAGATCATCTGTGATTCAGGCTGTGACTCTAACATGTAAAGTCTGACAACATCTTCCTCAGCGGTGGCCATCCTCTTTTTTTTTTTTTTAAGATTATTTTTTTGGCATTTTGTTGCTTTATTTATAGTGATAGATAGAAAGGGGGTGATAGAGGGGAAGACATGCGGCAAAGGGAGCTCAGGCCGGATTCGAACCCGGCTCCGAGCCATCCTCTTTTTACATTCACCGGTGAGTTTTAGTGAGGCTGCAAACTGTTAACTGTGGTTAGCCTGGCCGTGTGTCACTCAAGACTGTCAGCCAATCAGAAGAAAGGCTCATGAATATTAATCAGACAGGCCCAAAATGATCTGAGCTGCAGAAGGAGGCTGAGAGAGCAGATGAACAACTGAACTCAGATCATTTTTAGAATGTTAAACTACAAATTTATCTCCTTTTAGGTGTCAAAACAACACCACAAAGGTGAACAATATGGAGCTTTAAAAGTTAAAACACATTTTATCCTGCAACCTTTAAATGACTTTGGTTATTTGAGTTGACAGAAGTCAGCAGTGATACAGGAAGCTCATTTCTCTTTTTAACTCACTGCTCATTTCAACTTTTAGCAGGAAAACTCCTCTGAGTCAATAGTTAAACATTAAGACAATAGATTAGAGTTTTCTCTGTTTTTGACTTCACTAAGATTTACAAGTTTAGTAGCATGTATATGTGTCAGGAATGTGTCTGTAATAAATCCTTTTATGAACTAAGAGCACAAACCAAATCGTGGCTGTAAAAGCAACAAGTGATATAAAACTCTGACCTTTGAACTTTCCTCATTAAAACAGCTTTTGTCGGAGAAATGAGAGACTGACTGATAAATGTTCTTCTGCTCTCAACATGAACAGTGAACTTTGTGTTGTTTCAGGAGGAGAACAGCCTCAGTTATATCTCATATTAGTCTCATCATTTATCCATCAGCTTTATATGAAACCCTGGAATTAAGACCAGAAGAAAATACTTTGTTTATGTTTGTTTATTGATTAAACAGTTTGTTCACACATCCCATGAAGTTTGTTAAATGATTTTGTTCAGTGATTTCTTGTACAGATTCACTTCATCCACACAATCAATTAGTTTGATCAGAATCTCAGAGATATACAAGATAATAATGATTATTTCCTCATTGATTATGAACATGATAATTATAGTTTTATAATACATCATAGAGCCTCATTTGTACTTAGATTATAACAGCAACATTTGGTCTAACAAACAAATAAATGAAGATATAATTCTAGTTTGTTTTTTTTGTTTTTTTTTACACATTTTCTTTGAATATCTGGAGCTTCCTCTCTTCAGACCCATGCAGTAAAAGAAAAACAACAACATACGAATATTCAACAAACATTTGGAGCACAGAGACATTGATATTTTCATGCAGAGAAATATGAGTTGATGTGAACAACAGTCATCATGAGCAGTGAAAGCCTCCGTGGCTCAACAGACACAGGAAGGAAAGTCAAACATCTACAGAACAACATTTTCAGATGTCAAAGCCTCGCCCATAATGTTTGATTGACAGCTGATCTCTGTAGAGAAGAAATGCCACAACGTTGAGCTCTCAGCAACAAACATGGAAAGAAATCAGTTTAAAGGTCCCATATTGTAGAAAAACACGAGTTACAAGTCTTGTGATTATAAAGCAGGTGCAGTTGCAATAAAAATACTGTGAAAATATATTTTCTGACTGCTTCCTAAAAATCTGTCACTCAAAGAAGCTGCTCCTATAGGATACGGCAGTATACACATTATCATGTCCGACTCTAAATCTGCAACCAGTAAGTGAACCAGTAATATATTTCATGTTTGAGTCAGAGGGAAGCATCATCAGGCTCTAACATGTAAAGTCTGAGGACATCTTCCTCAGCGGTGGCCATCCTCTTTTTACATTCACTGGTGAGTTTTACCGAGGCTGCAAACTGTTAACTGTGGTTAGCCTGGCCGTGTGTCACTCAAGACTGTCAGCCAATCAGAAGAAAGGGTCATGAATATTAATGAGACAGAGATCTGAGTTGCTGGAGCTGCAGAAGGAGGCTGAGAGAGCAGATGAAAAACTGATCTGAGATGGTTTTAGAAGGTAAAACCACAAATGTATATTCTTAGAAAACACAACAAAGGTAAACAATATGGGAGCTGCATGAGTTAAAACACATTTTAACCTGCATCCTTTAAATTATTTTGGTTATTTGAGTTTACAGAACTCAGCAGTGTCTCCATAACTGTTACCAAACCAAAGTCCAGCATAGAGCGGCTGAGTGAATGTGGTCTGGACTCTGTGGAGGAGGGTCATGGTGTCAGAGACGCCGTAGAAGGACAGAATACCTGCTCTGTGATCCAGGTACACTCCCACTCTGGAGGAGTGAGGACCTGAGACAGGAGTGTCGATGTTGTTGTACATAAATGTATAACTTTTGTTGTAACATCGTAATGACCAAGAATTGTCATTGTATCCAAATCTAGAGTCATTCCCCCCTCTGCTGATATTCTTGTATGAAGCTGCTACATCAACTCCATATCCTCTCCACTCCACCTCCCAGTAACAACGTCCAGTCAGACTCTCTCTACTCAGGACCTGAATATATGAAGTGAATCTGTCTGGGTGACTTGGATAAGACTGATTACTCATGCATGTTGCTTTTCTGTTCCCCTCAGATAATAACAGCCGTGTGTGTGCTGTGTTTGGATCCAGTGTGATCTCACATGAATATTTTAAGAATCCAGCTCTGGTTGTGGGCTCTGCTGGTGAATCTGACAGTAAAACATCCACTTCAGTCAGTGAGAGCTTTGTCCATTCCTCTCTCAGGACGTCCTGTAGTTTGTCTCTGACTTCTGACACAGCCGCTGTCACGTCCTCAAAGTAGCGCAGAGGACGGATCTGGATGCTGGATGTAGACTCACTGAGTGCTGACAGTGAGGGGTAGCTGTGCAGAAACTGGTTGTGGTCCTCTGTGTGTGAGAGCTTCTTCAGCTCAGCGTCTTTCCTCTTCAGCTCTCTGATCTCCTGCTGCAGCTTCTCCTCAAGCTCTTTGACTCGACTCACTTCAGTTTCCTGCTGGGATCTGACCTGCTGCTTCACCTCAGAGCTTCTTTTCTCCAAGAGACGGATCAGCTCGGTGAAGATCTTCTCGCCGTCCTCCACTGTTTTATCAGCGGAGCGATTGATGTTCTGCACCTCCTGTTGAAGCAGCTTCACATCTTTCTCTCTGTCCTGGATTCTCTGCTGGATGTTTTGTCGACTCACCTCCAGCTCTTTCTGCTTCTCCGTCCGTTCTGCTGCAGCTGAGACCGTGTCGTGGCCTTTATGTTCATCCACAGAGCAGAGATAACAGATAGACTTCTGATCTGTACGGCAGAACATCTTCATCACCTCATCGTGACGAGAGCAGATGTTCTCCTGCAGCTTCTCGGAGGGCTCCACCAGCTTGTGTTTCTTAAATCTCGGTGATTCATAATGAGGCTGAAGGTGTTTCTCACAGTACGAGGCCAGACACTGCAGACAGGACTTGAAAGCTTTCAGTTTTCTACCAGTGCAGACATCACAGGCCACATCTTCTGGTCCAGCATAGCAGAGATCAGCAGGAGCAGCTGGGAGTCCGGTCTTCTTCAGCTCATCCACTAAAACTGCTAACATGGTGTTTTTCAGCAGGACAGGCCTCGGTGTGAATGTCTGTCTGCACTCAGGGCAGCTGTAGATTCCCTTTCTATCCTCTCCATCCCAGTGTGTTTTAATACACTGCATACAGTAGCTGTGTCCACAAGAAGTAGCCACTGGATCCTTCAGTAGATCCAGACAGATGGAACAAGAGAAAGTTTCCCGGTCCAGCTGAGCTCCTTTCTGCGCCATTTCACCTCTCAGTCACAACGACTGTCTGAGTTTCACTTCCTCATAAGTGAAACCGCTCTGAGCTCTGATCTGAACAACATGAGTGTGTGTGCAATGAGTCAGCACCATGTTGGTAACACCCATTTTGTAACTAGTCGATCTGAAGGGGAGGGAACCAGGAAACACGGGGACAGAGTGGAGCTGGCTGTTTGAGAGCAGGAGAAGAGGGAGGGGTTGCTGTAACAAATCACTAGAGGAGGTCAGACCATCTTTTTTATTCTTATTGTTCAAGTAGGGGGCAGACAAATATAAGAAATGTTTTCTTCTTGCTGCTCCTTTCCAATCATGAAGGTGTAGAGTGTCTCTGTACACATTTTGTTGTCCACCTTCATGAAAGGAACAAAATAAATAAAATAAAGGAAAAAAAGGCTGCAGATAACGATGATGAAGGTATCAGTCACTCTCAAACTCACACTCCACCTCTGCCACACAACAATCAAGAATTATTAAATCAATTCTGTTTTATTACTTTATGTGTATTTCAATAGTCTTTAATGTTGATGAGTGGACGTGTGGTTGTTGTTTTTATGAGCTTATGGACAGTTGAATATCTATCTATCAAATAGGAAGGAATAGGCTAGTAGTCTATAGCTATATATATATTTATAGAAGTTTAAATTAACTGAACAGGATATGTCCACAATGTCAAGAAAAGCAGCAGGATTACTTTAAAATTGATCACATTTTAATAAGTTCAGTTAATGTTATCCTTGTATTGATATTTTGAGTAACTGTTGCAACTTTTCCCAGGAACTTTGCATATTGATGAGGTTACGGGCCCATCATCTGCATTTCAGCATTCTGCAGGTGGGCTAAATATTTAAGTCATAATGGATAACCCTACGCAATTAAATAAAAACAGTGTGTATAAATATCTTCTTGATGCAATAATTGAATATTTCTTTCTATTATTTCTAGTATTTCTTTGAATACTCCCCACCAACTGGGTATTTGTTCTCTTTTGCTTTAAGATTTCACAAATACTCTACAAATAATTTATCAATGATGATCAAGTCTAGTGCATTAGTCAAACAGGAGAGCCAGCTTTTGTTCACAGGATTGTTTTTGAATTCAGTAACAGTGAATTCTACATTGTTTATTATAAAAGTCATGTTTTATGCATAGTCTAAATGTATTTCCTGTTCCCCTTCTTTCCAAGACATGTCCTGGTGTCCAGCAGATGGACCAGCTCAGCCTCTCCTGAGGGTTTATCTACAGACTGTACAAGGATAGAAAGAAGCCTTCAACAGTTCATGGTTCAAGCTCTTCTCATGGTTGAGGACTCACTAAATCATGACTCTAGCTGTTGCTTTGCATTTGTTAAACGTTTAGTCCATCAACACCAAAACAGGCTCATTCAGCTGTTATAATCCTGTTTGTTAATAATGAACACAAACTGTCTCTAACTGTTATATGTAATGTTAGAGTGGCAATAAAGTTGCTCATAACTACGGTAAACTCAACTGGTTGTTTCTGTCTCATTAAGGTAACAAAGAGGCGTAGATATCTATGAAACACAAGCTTTTATCTTGCTGAAACTTCTACTATTTCTACTTCAGGAGCAGAGATCAACCCATTCAACAAACAGAACATTTTACTCAGTCAGATACGATTTCTAAATGCTGGAGGCGACACTGTTCTGTGCATTATTTGGGTAAATAAAATAGTTCTATACGTACCTCAGCCTACTGTTTATTACGTTTAAGACTGTGGGACATTTAAAATGTAATTTCAGTGTGCCCAGGGCCGCCCCTTCCTACACGCAGAACACGCACAGTGCGTAGGGCCCCGCGATCCAATAGGGGCCCCGTTTTGCACAAAGGATGCGCATATGCACAGTCGTGGGGCACGCTACTAGATCAGCTGTCAGCGAGGCAGGAGAAGAGAGAAAAGAGACCTGATTGACAGCAATCGATCTGACAAATCACTGGTCAGATGCACTGAGTCAGGCGCAAGCAAGAGGGGAAAAAAAGCAAAACAAGAGGAAACTCGTGCTTCTCTCGAAGGTGGGTATTTGTTGAAGTTAGTGCTGGCGCCGTTAACGCCGTTAATGTCCGTTAACGATGTTAATGGTGTTAACGGCCCAGCACTAGTAAAAATGTCAAACTTTGTGGCATAAGCAGCACTAAAGCTCCATGTACAGCTGCTGCTGCTACTCCAGAGGTAGCAGAGAGAATCTAGCCTCCAGTCCATTCAGCTAGAGTCTAGATGTGGCTGTGGTCTGGAGATGAAAGTCATTCTCCAGCAGCCCTTACCATTTATTAAATGTCTTGTTAACACCTTTGTCTGCATATACATTCACCTCTGTTGTAAGGCAGTGGTAAATTTATCAGTTGTTGGCCGTATTTTCGGCTAAAGTTTATAATCTATTTTATCACCACACAAGGATTTGGCTAATGTTATTGTAATGGATGTAAAATGTCGCCATCTGTTGGCGAATTTAATCTATGACAGGCAGCTTTGGAGGAGATATTAGAGATAAATATTGATAGAAATGAGTGTATTTGATACTTTTGTTGACAGAAGGAACTAAATTTGAATGTAGCTACATTTTGAAATATCAGTCTGTTTGGTACTGAATTAGTATGTTTTATTAGGATTGTAGTAGTAGCCTATATAATAATAATAATAATAATAATGATAATAATGACAATAATAGTAATAGTAGCATTATAATCGATTATAATAGATACTACTAATATAGTACACATATTAGTATTAGCAAGAACGTTTAAGTGGCCTGGCTATTATAAGCACCAACTCATAATTGGCACAGCAGCTGTCATATGACGACCGCATTGATGACTTTGCATCCAGAAAATGCAGACGTGTGCATCTGTAAAAGGCACACATGCTTGTTTTGCACTCTTTCAGTGCCTGAAAGACTCAAGGGTCTGACTGTTAGTTTTTTGTAGACACAAGTTGAAGTTACTGTTAATTTTTAATTCTTCTTTGTTACTCAGATTTAGGCCCGAAGACATTTTTTTGCTTAGGGCCCCATTTTGGTCAGGGGCAGCCCTGAGTGTGCCACCCTTCCACAGTCTGTGCCACAAGCATGCCCCCCCCCAAGAAGAAAATCATAGACCCGCCCCTGCATCCATCCATCCATCTATCTATCTATCTATCTATCTATCTATCTATCTATCTATCTATCTATCTGTCTGTCTGTCTGTCTGTCTGTCTGTCTGTCTGTCTGTCTGTCTGTCTGTCTGTCTGTCTGTCTGTCTGTCTGTCTGTCTGTCCGTCCGTCCGTCCGTCCGTCCGTCCAGAGGCGTGGCCACCGGAGCCACCAGAGCTGCCAATCAGTTTGTCCGAGTCGATTTTCAACAATATGCAGGATGCACCAAAGAAGAAGAAGTACTCTGCTCCGGTCGCACTACAACTCTCATTCAGATTTGCACTTAGCTTGAACTAGATTACCTTAAAAGAAGAAAAAGAGGGGAAGTAAACAGTCACTCACCATGTATAGTGTTAAATAATTTGCAAATGTTTAAAATAAGTTGATAATTAAGTCATATCTAGAGTTAGCACACTGCGCTAGCTTAGCAATCAATCAATATCTTCAATTGAAGTCTATGGAAACATTAGCCTGCGCCGGTCAAGGAGGAAAAAAACAAAGGTTACAGCAACCCCAAGCTAGACTAATGGACTATAAAGACACACTGTGTGCGAGCATATTGAGTATGTTTGTGTATAAAATACAACTGTGGAGGTTTTTTTAGATCATCTGGGATTCAGGCTGTGACTCCAGCAAACTGTTAACTGTGGTTAGCCTGGCCGTGTGTCACTCAAGACTGTCAGCCAATCAGAAGAAAGGCTCATGAATATTAATGAGACAGGCCCAAAATGATCTGAGCTGCAGAAGGAGGCTGAGAGAGCAGATGAACAACTGAACTCAGATCATTTTTAGAATGTAAAACTACAAATGTATCTCCTTTTAGGTGTCAAAACAACACCACAAAGGTGAACAATATGGAGCTTTAAAAGTTAAAACACATTTTATCTTGCATACTTTAAATTACTTTGGTTATTTGAGTTGACAGAAGTCAGCAGTGATACAGGAAGGACTCTGAAGAAAAGGATCCTTGACACTTTGTTCAACTCTCGTTTACAACAGAGCTCATTTCTCTTTTAAACTCACTGCTCATTTCAACTTTTAGCAGGAAAACTCTTCTGAGTCAATAGTTAAACATTAAGACAATAGATTAGAGTTTTCTCAGTTTTTTGACTTCACAAAGATTTACAAGTTTAGTAGCATGTATATGTGTCAGAAAAGTGTCTGTAATAAATAATTTTATGAACTAAGAGCACAAACCAAATCTTGGCTGTAAAAGCAACAAGTGATAGAAAACTCTGACCTTTGAACTTTCCTCATTAAAACAGCTTTTGTCGGAGAAATGAGAGACTGACTGACAAATGTTCTTCTGCTCTCAACATGAACAGTGAACTTTGTGTTGTTTCAGGAGGAGAACAGCCTCAGTTATATCTCATATTAGTCTCATCATTTATCCATCAGCTTTATATCAAACCCTGGAATTAAGACCAGAAGAAAATACTTTGTTTATGTTTGTTTATTGATTAAACAGTTTGTTCACACATCCCATCAGTGGAGTTTGTTAAATGATTTTGTTCAGTGATTTCTTGTACAGATTCACTTCATCCACACAATCAATTAGTTTGATCAGAATCTCAGAGATATACAAGATGATTATTTCCTTATTGATTATGAACATGATAATTATAGTTTTATAATACATCATAGAGCCTCATTTGTACTTAGATTATAACAGCAACATTTGGTCTAACAAACAAATAAATGAAGATATAATTCTAGTTTTTTTTTTACACATTTTCTTTGAATATCTGGAGCTTCCTCTTTTCAGACCCATGCAGTAAAAGAAAAACAACAACATACGAATATTCAACAAACATTTGGAGCTCAGAGACATTGATATTTTCATGCAGAGAAATATGAGTTGAGGTGAACAACAGTCATCATGAGCAGTGAAAGCCTCCGTGGCTCAACAGACACAGGAAGGAAAGTCAAACATTTACAGAACACCATTATTACAGATGTCAAAGCCCCGCCCATAATGTTTGATTGACAGCTGATCTCTGCAGAGAAGAAATGCCACAACGTTGAGCTCTCAGCAACAAACATGGAAAGAAATCAGTTTAAAGGTCCCATATTGTAGAAAACATGAGTTACAAGTCTTGTGATTATAAAGCAGGTGTTTTTGCAATAAAAATACTGTGAAAATATATTTTCTGACTGCTTCCTAAAAATCTGTCACTCAAAGAAGCTGCTCCTATAGGATATGGCAGTATCCACATTATCATGTCAGACTCCAAATCTGCAACCTGTAAGTGAACCAGTAATATATTTCATGTTTGAGTCAGAGGGAAGCATCATCAGGCTCTAACATGTAAAGTCTGAGAACATCTTCCTCAGCGGTGGCCATCGTCTTTTTGCATTCACCGGTGAATTTTACCGAGGCTGCAAACCGTTAACTGAGGTTAGCCTGGCCGTGTGTCAGTCAAGACTGTCAGCCAATCAAAAGAAAGGACCTTGAATATTAATGAGACAGAGATCTGTGTTGCTGGAGCTGCAGAAGGAGGCTGAGAGAGCAGATGAACAACTGATCTGAGATGGTTTTAGAAGGTAAAACCACAAATGTATATTCTTATAAAACACAACAAAGGTGAACAATATGGGAGCTGTACAAGTTAAAACACATTTTAACCTGCATCCTTTAAATTATTTTGGTTATTTGAGTTTACAGAACTCAGCAGTGTCTCCATTACTGATATAAAGCCGAAGTCCAGCATAGAGCGGCTGAGTGAACGTGGTCTGGACTCTGTGGAGGAGAGTCATGGTGTCAGAGACGCTGTAGAAGGACAGAATACCTGCTCTGTGATCCAGGTACACTCCCACTCTGGAGGAGTGAGGACCTGAGACGGGAGTGTTGATGTTGTTGTACATAAATGTAGAACTTTGTTTGCAACATTGTAATGACCAAGATTTGTCATTGCATCCAAATCTAGAGTCATTCCCCCCTCTGATGATGTTCTTGTATGAA
Organism: Centropristis striata; assembly: GCF_030273125.1. Lineage (NCBI taxonomy): Eukaryota > Metazoa > Chordata > Actinopteri > Perciformes > Serranidae > Centropristis > Centropristis striata. Next base: position 38,903,113 of record NC_081522.1, read on the forward strand.
GCTGCTACATCAACTCCACCCCCTCTCAACTCCACCTCCCAGTAACAACGTCCAGTCAGACTCTCTCTACTCAGGACCTGAATATATGAAGTGAATCTGTCTGGGTGACTTGGATAAGACTGATTATTACTCATGCATGTTGCTTTTCTGTTCCCCTCAGATAATAACAGCCGTGTGTGTGCTGTGTTTGGATCCAGTGTGATCTCACATGAATATTTTAAGAATCCAGCTCTGGTCGTGGGCTCTGCTGGTGAATCTGACAGTAAAACATCCACTTCAGTCAGTGTCAGTGAGAGCTTTGTCCATTCCTCTCTCAGGACGTCCTGTAGTTTGTCTCTGACTTCTGACACAGCCCATGTCACGTCCTCAAAGTAGCGCAGAGGACGGATCTGGATGCTGGATGTAGACTCTCTGAGTGCTGACAGTGAGGGGTAGCTGTGCAGAAACTGGTTGTGGTCCTCTGTGTGTGAGAGATTCTTCAGCTCAGCGTCTTTCCTCTTCAGCTCTCTGATCTCCTGCTGCAGCTTCTCCTCAAGCTCTTTGACTCGACTCACTTCAGTGTCCTGCTGGGATCTGACCTGCTGCTTCACCTCGGAGCTTCTTTTCTCCAAGAGACGGATCAGCTCAGTGAAGACCTTCTCACCATCCTCCACTGTTTTATCAGCGGAGCGATTGATGTTGTGCACCTCCTGTTGAAGCAGCTTCACATCTTTCTCTCTGTCCTGGATTCTCTGCTGGATGTTTTGTCGACTCACCTCCAGCTCTTTCTGCTTCTCCGTCCGTTCTGCTGCAGCTGAGACCGTGTCGTGGCCTTTATGTTCCTCCACAGAGCAGAGATAACAGATAGACTTCTGATCAGTACGGCAGAACATCTTCATCACCTCATCGTGACGAGAGCAGACGTTCTCCTGGAGCTTCTCGGAGGGCTCCACCAGCTTGTGTTTCTTAAATCTCGGTGATTCATAATGAGGCTGAAGGTGTTTCTCACAGTACGAGGCCAGACACTGCAGACAGGACTTGAAAGCTTTCAGTTTTCTCCCAGTGCAGACATCACAGGCCACATCTTCTGGTCCAGCATAGCAGAGGTCAGCAGGAGCAGCTGGGAGTCCGGTCTTCTTCAGCTCATCCACTAAAACTGCTAACATGGTGTTTTTCAGCAGGACAGGCCTCGGTGTGAACGTCTGTCTGCACTCAGGGCAGCTGTAGATTCCCTTTCTATCCTCTCCATCCCAGTGTGTTTTAATACACTTCATACAGTAGCTGTGTCCACAAGAAGTAGTCACCGGATCCTTCAGTAGATCCAGACAGATGGAACAAGAGAAAGTTTCCCGGTCCAGCTGAGCTCCTTTCTGCGCCATTTCACCTCTCAGTCACAACGACTGTCTGAGTTTCACTTCCTCATAAGTGAAACCGGTCTGAGCTCTGATCTGAACAACATGTGTGTGTGTGTGTGTGTGTGTGTGTGTGTGCAGTGACTCAGCAACATGTTGGTAACACCCATTTTCTAACTAGTCGATCTGAAGGGGAGGGAACCAGGAAACAGCAGGACAGAGTGGAGCTGGCTGTTTGAGAGCAGGAGAAGAGGGAGGGGTTGCTGTAACAAATCACTAGAGGATGATGTCATTGTGTGTACCTATCCTGTGTGTTTCAGTTTAAGGAAAGTGCTTTTCTGACTTAATATTATTTCAGACCAAACGTCATGCATGATTTCTTCAGGGACAGACAGTGATAGGGAGAGAGAAATGTTTTCCTTTTTCATGATAAATTGTATGGGTTTTTGTTTGTTTTTTGTCTTGTTTGTTTTTGTTGTTTTAAGTGTTTTGTTATAATCAAAGTTTTGTTGGTGTAGGCTACTGAAAATCAATTGTATGTGATGTCAGATTATTATTCTTATTGTTCAAGTAGGGGGCAGACAAACATAAGAAATGTTTTCTTCTTGCTGCTCCTTTCCAAACATGAAGGTGTAGAGTGTCTCTGTACACATTTTGTTGTCCACCTTCATGAAAGGAACAAAATAAATAAATAAATAAATAAAATAAAGGAAAAAAAGGCTGCAGGTAACGATGATCAAGGTATCAGTCAGTCTCAAACTCACACTTCACCTCTGCCAACAATCAAGAATTATTAAATCAATTCTGTTTTATTACTTTATGTGTATTTCAATAGTCTTTATTGTTGATCAATGGACGTGTGGTTGTTGTTTTTATGAGCTTATGGACTGTTGAATATCTATCCATCAAGTAGGAAGGAATAGGCTAGTAGTCTATAGCTATATATATATTTATAGAAGTTTAAATTAACTGAACAGGATATGTCCACAATGTCAAGAAAAGCAGCAGGATTACTTTAAAACTGATCACATTTGAATAAGTTCAGTTAATGTTATTCTTGTATTGATATTTTGAGTAACTGTTGCAACTTTTCCCAGGAACTTTGCATATTGATGAGGTTACAGGTCCATCATCTGCATTTCAGCATTCTGCAGGTGGGATAAATATTTAAGTCATAATGGATAACCCTAAGCAATTACATAAAAACAGTGTGTTTAAATATCTTCTTGATGCAATAATTTAATATTTCTTTCTATTATTTCTAGTATTTCTTTGAATATTTCCCACCAACTGGGTATTTGTTCTCTTTTCCTTTAAGATTTCACAAAGCCTCTACAAATAATTTATCAATGATGATCAAGTCTAGTGCATTAGTCAAACTGGAGAGCCAGCTTTTGTTCACAGGATTGTTTTTGAATTCAGTAACACTGAATTCTACATTGTTTATTATAAATTAAAAGTCATGTTTTATACATAGTCTAAAAATGTATTTCTTGTTCCCCTTCTTTCCAAGACATATCCTGGTGTCCAGCAGATGGACCAGCTCAGCCTCTCCTGAGGGTTTATCTACAGACTGTACAAGGATAGAAAGAAGCCTTCAACAGTTCATGGTTCAAGCTCTTCTCATGGTGGAGTACTCACTAAATCATGATTCTACATGTTGCTTTGCATTTGTTAAACGTTTAGTCCATCAACACCAAAACAGGCTCATTCAGCTGTTATAATCCTGTTTGTTAATAATGAACACAAACTGTCTCTAACTGTTATAAGTAATATTAGAGTGGCAATAAAGTTGCTCATAACTAAACTCAACTGGTTGTTTCTGTCTCATTAAGGTAACAAAGAGGCTTAGATATCTATGAAACACAAGCTTTTATCTTGCTGAAACTTCTACTATTACTACTTCAGGAGCAGAGATCAACCCATTCAAACAAACAGAACATTTTACTCAGTCAGATACGATTTCTAAATGCTGGAGGCGACACTGTTCTGTGCATTATTTGGGTAAATAAAATATTTCTATACGTACCTCAGCCTACTGTTTATTATGTTTAAGACTGTGGGACATTTAAAATGTAATTTCAGTGTGCCCAGGGCCGCCCCCGCCTACACGCAGAACACGCACAGTGCGTAGGGCCCCGCGATACAATAGGGGCCCCGTTTTGCACAAAGGATGCGCATATGCACAGTCGTGGGGCGCGCTACTAGATCAGCTGTCAGCGAGGCAGGAGAAGAGAGAAAAGAGACCTGATTGACAGCAATCGATCTGACAAATCACTGGTCAGATGCACTGAGTCAGGCGCAAGCAAGAGGGGAAAAAAAGCAAAACAAGAGGAAACTCGTGCTTCTCTCGAAGGTGGGTATTTGTTGAAGTTAGTGCTGGCGCCGTTAACGCCGCTAATGTCCGTTAACGATGTTAATGGTGTTAACGGCCCAGCACTAGTAAAAATGTCAAACTTCGTGGCATAAGCAGCACTAAAGCTCCATGTACAGCTGCTGCTGCTACTCCAGAGGTAGCAGAGAGAATCTAGCCTCCAGTCCATTCAGCTAGAGTCTAGATGTGACTGTGGTCTGGAGATGAAACTCATTCTCCAGCAGCCCTTACCATTTATTAAATGTCTAGTTAACACCTTTGTCTGCATATACATTCACCTCTGTTGTAAGGCAGTGGTAAATTTATCAGTTGTTGGCCGTATTTTCGACTTAAGTTTATAATCTATTTTATCACCACAAAAGGATTTGGCTAATGTTATTGTAATGGATGTAAAATGTCGCCATCTGTTGGTGAATTTAATCTATGACAGGCATCTTTGGAGGAGATATTAGAGATAAATATTGATAGAAATGAGTGTATTTGATACTTTTGTTGACAGAAGGAACTAAATTTGAATGTAGCTACATTTTGAAATATCAGTCTGTTTGGTACTGAATTAGTATGTTTTATTAGGATTGTAGTAGTAGCCTATATAATAATAATAATAATAATAATAATGATAATAATGACAATAATAGTAATAGTGGCATTATAATCGATTATAATAGATACTATTAATATAGTATACATATTAGTATTAGCAAGAACGTTTAAGTGGCCTGGCTATCATAAGCACCAACTCATAATTGGCACAGCAGCTGTCATATGACGACCTCATTGATGACTTTGCATCCAGAAAATGCAGACGTGTGCATCTGTAAAAGGCACACATGCTTGTTTTGCACTCTTTCAGTGCCTGAAAGACTCGAGGGTCTGACTGTTAGTTTTTTGTAGACACAAGTTGAAGTTACTGTTCATTTTTAATTCTTCTTTGTTACTCAGATTTAGGCCCGAAGACATTTTTTTGCTTAGGGCCCCATTTTGGTCAGGGGCAGCCCTGAGTGTGCCACCCTTCCACAGTCTGTGCCACAAGCATGCCCATGTGGCATTTTCAACAATATGCAGGATGCACCAAAGAAGAAGAAGTACTCTGCTCCAGTCGCACTACAACTCTCATTCAGATTTGCACTTAGCTTGAACTAGATTACCTTAAAAGAAGAAAAAGAGGGGAAGTAAACAGTCACTCACAATGTATAGTGTTAAATAATTTGCAAATGTTTAAAATAAGTTGATAATTAAGTCATATCTAGAGTTAGCACAGTGCTCTAGCTTAGCAATCAATCAATATAATCCATTGAAGTCTATGGAAACATTAGCCTGCGCCGGTCAAGGAGGAAAAAAACAAATGTTACAGCAACCCCAAGCTAGACTAATGCACTATAAAGACACACTGTGTGCGAGCATATTGTGTATGTTTGTGTGCACGTCTGTCACCTTTCAAACAAAAGTTACAAAGTGCTTCATAAAATACAAATGTGGAGGTTTTTTTAGATCATCTGTGATTCAGGCTGTGACTCTAACATGTAAAGTCTGAGAACATCTTCCTCAGCGGTGGCCGTCGTCTTTTTGCATTCACCGGTGAGTTTTAGTGAGGCTGCAAACTGTTAACTGGCCGTGTGTCACTCAAGACTGTCAGCCAATCAAAAGAAAGGCTCATGAATATTAATGAGACAGGCCCAAAATGATCTGAGCTGCAGAAGGAGGCTGAGAGAGCAGATGAACAACTGAACTCAGATCATTTTTAGAATGTAAAACTACAAATTTATCTCCTTTTAGGTGTCAAAACAACACCACAAAGGTGAACAATATGGGAGCTTTAAAAGTTAAAACACATTTTATCCTGCAACCTTTAAATTACTTTGGTTATTTGAGTTGACAGAAGTGATACAGGAAGGACTCTGAAGAAAAGCATCCTTGACACTTTGTTCAACTCTCGTTTACAACAGAGCTCATTTCTCTTTTAAACTCACTGCTAATTTCAACTTTTAGCAGGAAAACTCTTCTGAGTCAATAGTTAAACATTAAGACAATAGATTAGAGTTTTCTCCATTTTTGACTTCACAAAGATTTACAAGTTTAGTAGCATGCATATGTGTCAGGAATGTGTCTGTAATAAATCCTTTATGAACTAAGTGCACAAACCAAATCTTGGCTGTAAAAGCAACAAGTGATATAAAACTCTGACCTTTGAACTTTCCTCATTAAAACAGCTTTTGTCGGAGAAATGAGGGACTGACTGACAAATGTTCTTCTGCTCTCAACATGAACAGTGAACTTTGTGTTGTTTCAGGAGGAGAACGGCCTCAGTTATATCTCATATTAGTCTCATCATTTATTCATCAGCTTTATATCAAACCCTGGAATTAAGACCAGAAGAAAATACTTTGTTTATGTTTGTTTATTGATTAAACAGTTTGTTCACACATCCCATCAGTGAAGTTTGTTAAATGATTTTGTTCAGTGATTTCTTGTACAGATTCACTTCATCCACACAATCAATTAGTTTGATCAGAATCTCAGAGATATACAAAATAACAATGATTATTTCCTTATTGATTATGAACATGATAATTATAGTTTTATAATACATCATAGAGCCTCATTTGTGCTTTGATTATAACAGCAACATTTGGTCTAACAAACAAATAAATGAAGATATAATTCTATTTTTTTTTTTACACATTTTCTTTGAATATCTGGAGCTTTCTCTCTTCAGACCCATGCAGTAAAAGAAAAACAACAACATACGAATAATCAACAAACATTTGGAGCACAGAGACATTGATATTTTCATGCAGAGAAATATGAGTTGAGGTGAACAACAGTCATCATGAGCAGTGAAAGCCTCCGTGGCTCAACAGTCACAGGAAGGAAAGTCAAACATCTACAGAACAACATTTTCAGATGTCAAAGCCTCGCCCATAATGTTTGATTGACAGCTGATCTCTGCAGAGAAGAAATGCCACAACGATGAGCTCTCAGCAACAAACATGGAAAGAAATCAGTTTAAAGGTCCCATATTGTAGAAAAACACGAGTTACAAGTCTTGTGATTATAAAGCAGGTGTAGTTGCAATAAAAAATACTGTGAAAATATATTTTCTGACTGCTTCCTAAAAATCTGTCACTCAAAGAAGCTGCTCCTATAGGATACGGCAGTATACACATCATCATGTCCGACTCCAAATCTGCAACCTGTAAGTGAACCAGTAATATATTTCATGTTTGAGTCAGAGGGAAGCATCATCAGGCTCTAACATGTAAAGTCTGAGGACATCTTCCTCAGCGGTGGCCATCCTCTTTTTACAATCACCGGTGAGTTTTACCGAGGCTGCAAACTGTTAACTGTGGTTAGCCTGGCTGGGTGTCACTCAAGACTGTCAGCCAATCAAAAGAAAGGGTCATGAATATTAATGAGACAGAGATCTGAGTTGCTGGAGCTGCAGAAGGAGGCTGAGAGAGCAGATGAACAACTGATCTGAGATGATTTTAGAAGGTAAAACCACAAATGTATATTCTTATAAAACACAACAAAGGTGAACAATAAGGGAGCTGTACGAGTTAAAACACATTTTAACCTGCATCCTTTAAATTATTTTGGTTATTTGAGTTTACAGAACTCAGCAGTGTCTCCAAAACTGTGATAAAACCGAAGTCCAGCGTAGAGCGGCTGAGTGAACGTGGTCTGGACTCTGTGGAGGAGAGTCATGGTGTCAGAGACGCTGTAGAAGGACAGAATACCTGCTCTGTGATCCAGGTACACTCCCACACTGGAGGAGTGAGGACCTGAGACAGGAGTGTCGATGTTGTTGTACATAAATGTATTTTTGTTGTTGGAACATTGTAATGACCAAGATTTGTCATTGCGTCCAAATCCAGAGTCATACGACCCCGACCCTCTGCTTATATTGTTGTATGAAGCTGCTACTTCAACTACACCCCCTCCCCACTCCACCTCCCAGTAACAACGTCCAGTCAGACTCTCTCTACTCAGGACCTGACACCATTCAGTGAATCTGTCTGGGTGACTTGGATAAGACTGATCATTACTCATGAACGTTGCTTTTCTGTTCCCCTCAGATAATAACAGCCGTGTGTTTGCTGTGTTTGGATCCAGTGTGATCTCACATGAATATTTTAAGAATCCAGCTCTGGTCGTGGGCTCTGCTGGTGAATCTGACAGTAAAACATCCACTTCAGTCAGTGAGAGCTTTGACCATTCCTCTCTCAGGACGTCCTGTAGTTTGTCTCTGACTTCTGACACAGCCGCTGTCACGTCCTCAAAGTAGCGCAGAGGACGGATCTGGATGCTGGATGTAGACTCACTGAGTGCTGACAGTGAGGGGTAGCTGTGCAGAAACTGGTTGTGGTCCTCTGTGTTTGAGAGATTCTTCAGCTCAGCGTCTTTCCTCTGCAGCTCTCTGATCTCCTGCTGCAGCTTCTCCTCAAGCTCTTTGACTCGACTCACTTCAGTTTCCTGCTGGGATCTGACCTGCTGCTTCACCTCGGAGCTTCTTTTCTCCAAGAGACGGATCAGCTCGGTGAAGACCTTCTCACCATCTTCCACTGTTTTATCAGCGGAGCGATTGATGTTCTGCACCTCCTGTTGAAGCAGCTTCACATCTTTCTCTCTGTCCTGGATTCTCTGCTGGATGTTTTGTCGACTCACCTCCAGCTCTTTCTGCTTCTCCGTCCGTTCTGCTGCAGCTGAGACCGTGTCGTGGCCTTTATGTTCCTCCACAGAGCAGAGATAACAGATACACTTCTGATCTGTACGGCAGAACATCTTCATCACCTCATCGTGACGAGAGCAGATGTTCTCCTGCAGCTTCTCGGAGGGCTCCACCAGCTTGTGTTTCTTAAATCTCGGTGATTCATAATGAGGCTGAAGGTGTTTCTCACAGTACGAGGCCAGACACTGCAGACAGGACTTGAAAGCTTTCAGTTTTCTCCCAGTGCAGACATCACAGGCCACATCTTCTGGTCCAGCATAGCAGAGATCAGCAGAAGCAGCTGGGAGTCCGGTCTTCTTCAGCTCATCCACTAAAACTGCTAACATGGTGTTTTTCAGCAGGACAGGCCTCGGAGTGAACGTCTGTCTGCACTCAGGGCAGCTGTAGATTCCCTTTCTATCCTCTTCATCCCAGTGTGTTTTAATACACTTCATACAGTAGCTGTGTCCACATGTAGTCGCCACCGGATCCTTCAGTAGATCCAGACAGATCGAACAAGAGAAAGTTTCCCGGTCCAGCTGAGCTCCTTTCTGCGCCATTTCACCTCTCAGTCACAACGACTGTCTGAGTTTCACTTCCTCATAAGTGAAACAGGTCTGAGCTCTGATCTGAACAACATGAGTGTGTGTGCAGTGAGTCACCACCATGTTGGTAACACCCATTTTCAAACTCGTAGATCTGAAGGGGAGGGAACCAGGAAACACGTGGACAGAGTGGAGCTGGCTGTTTGAGAGCAGGAGAAGAGGGAGGGGTTGCTGTAACAAAGCACTAGAGGAGGTCAGACCATCTTTTTTATTCTTATTGTTCAAGTAAGGGGCAGACAAATATAAGAAATGTTTTCTTCTTGCTGCTCCTTTCCAATCATGAAGGTGTAGAGTGTCTCTGTACACATTTTGTTGTCCACCTTCATGAAAGGAACAAAATAAATAAAATAAAGGAAAAAAAGGCTGCAGATAACGATGATGAAGGTATCATTCACTCTCAAACTCACACTCCACCTCTGCCACACAACAATCAAGAATTATTAAATAAATTCTGTTTTATTACTTTATGTGTATTTCAATAGTCTTTATTGTTGATGAGTGGACGTGTGGTTGTTGTTTTTATGAGCTTATGGACAGTTGAATATCTATCTGTCAAGTAGGAAGGAATAAGCTAGTACACTGTAAAAAAAGATAAACTATAGCTACTCAATAAAATTGAGGCAACAGATTGCATGCAATAATTTCAATTAAATCTAACTCCCGGCACATTACAAGTTCAGTTAATAACAACTTAACAGGAAGTGCCTGTCAATTAAAAACGGACTACCAGTAATTCTATTGTGTTGGATTCATTCAGAATTATCTTGATTTAGAATTACATACACATACAGATTATATTTAATGTGATCAAAATAAGTAGATTCCATCTCAAACATTTTTATATTAAAGTTACTTAAACAACTGCCTCAATACCAAGGTCGCATTTATATTTAATACATTTTATCAAATTTTATTAGCAGGACCATCATTTGCATTTCAGCATTCTGCAGGTGGGGGCAGGTTTTCAGCAATAACCCCCTCACTTGATGATTGTCCAAAAGCATTTGTAATTTGTTGTAAGGAATGAGAAACTGTTACTATGATGAGCACTAATGACTAAATGTTGTGGAGGTTGAACGAACTGTTAACCCTGTGGAGTCTCCAAAAGCTCCAAATAATCCAGACTTGTTGCCTCCATCAGACTAGAAAACAAAGCAGCGTGGAGCCCTACTGTAAATTTACCTCTAAAGTTCTGGCTGTAAACTCCATGAGGCCAGTTTCAGTTTGATGATGATATACCAAGTAAAACTGGAGACAAGCTCAAATAGATTTAGTATCAAATGATAGAACTGGATGGAACCCTCTTATATGGTAGATTTGACACCTTTGTTCACATTTGCAACATTTAAAGTTCTTTATTGAGCATGATAGTGTTTTTAAAGTTTAAAAAAAAGGTTCAAAATCACATTTTATGTTGGACTAAAGGACTAAAAAGACACAAAATAACCAAAAAAATACACACAATGACTAAAAAAAGACACAAAAAGACACAAAATGACTAAAAAAAATACACACAATGACCAAAAAAAAGACACAAAATGACCAAAAAAGACACAAGACACAAAATGACCAAAAAAAGACACAAAAGACACAAAATGACAAAAAAAAGACACAAAATGACAAAAAAAAGACACAAGATGACTAAAAGACACAAAATGACTTAAAAAAATACACAAAAAGACACAATATGACTAAAAAAAGACACAAAATGACCAAAAAAAGACACAAAATGACAAAAAAAGGACACAAAATGACTAAATGACAAAATGACAAAATGACACAAAATGACTAAAATGAGACACAAAATGACAAAAAAAGACACAAAATGACTAAAAAAGACACAAAATGACAAAAAAAGACACAAAATGACTAAAAAATGACACAGAATGACCAAAAAAAGACACAAAATGACCAAAAAAAGACACAAAATAACTAAAAAAAAAAAAAGACATAACAACAGACACAAAATGACCAAAAAAGACACAAAAAGACACAAATAACCAAAAAAGACACAAAATGACTTAAAAAGACATGAAAAGACATGCAAATGATTAAAAAATGGACAAAATAGCCCTTTAAGGCTCCATAGAGTTAATAGTGATGTGAGAAATGCACCAAAGCGACTGAGAAAAACTGTATTTTGTGTGATGTCGCGTCCAGCCAGCAGGCGGCGCCTCCGCTGGTATTTGACAGTTGAACGATTCCTTTTGAAATAACACACGAAGAAGAAAACGAGCCAATCAGACGCGGAGTTGAGGAGAGACGTCCAGGCATGTTCAGGCTGAACACGTGCTGCAGATGGAGGTAAAGAACAAGATGTTTTATCTTTTTAATAGTAAATTATATTATTCTGTCTGTTGTCAACATGTTTATCTGTTTGTTTCAGTCTTATAAGAGATATTTTTCTCTGTCGAATGATGTTTATTTTATTCTGTGTCGTGTCTTTCTTCTAGCTAAATGTCAGTCTGTTTTCTAGAACTGACGCCAGACTCCGTTCAGATTTCTGACAGTTAAAGTTTAATTTGGCTACAGACAAAGTAAAGTACAATAACAAACACGATTTACAACTTTTTCTGAACAATTCGTGTTCAGTGTTTAATTCGGCTTAATTTAAACTCAACAATCTCGTCTGAATTAATAATTGTGAGCTATTTTTAGCGACGCTTTGTGACACGCTGCTCAAACGGCCTGCCTGAAAAGACACGTTGTAGGTAAACGAGAGTTATGCAGATCTTCTGTTCAACTATATATTATATTTACAGTCATGTGTTTGTTTTTACCGCCGAAGTTTAGCAATAGTTAAATACTAGCTCGGCTTTTTAAGCGAGTCAATAAACATAAAATACCGGAATTTTGAATGGAGTTTGGTGGCAAGTCAGTTAGAACAGCATGGGTCGTTACTTTAGAATATCTGGGAATAATAATAATAGGAATAATAATGCCTTTCTGGCATTTCACACACTTTATTAATTAACCCTATAAAGCCAAGTCTATCATATTAGATACAGTTATTTTTGAGACCTCTACATCATCAAAAACCTGATGTATACATGTGTTGAAGATAAACAAACTGAGCAACAAATTGCACAAAAATACCAGATGTAGCAAAAATGATATGCAGGTTCCACGAGTGGATCAGTCATTGCTGCATTAAAAAACTTCATATCAGCAGATGTATGATGTTGTGTTATATGGAAAAAATATGTATTTTGCATGTTTGAGGAAAAAGGAAAAGTCAAAGTCTTAATAGGTTAAATATGTTAGGGTTTATATGTTTTTGTTAGTTCGAGAAAAACAATCTGTGAGCAACAAATTGCACAAAAAGACCTGATGTATCAAATATGATACAAATTAGAATTCATATATGCAATTTATTTATTTCTTAAAATTCGTCAGCAGGTTAATAAGCACTCAGTTTTTACAAAAATTGAATTTTCTGGCAATTATTTCATGGTTCAGGCTTTATAGGGTTAACTTAACATTATTGGAGATATATTAAGTACTTGATATTGCTGTAAAATTAATTAAATAAACAAGATATTTTGCCGTTTTCTTGATTTAAAAATTGTCGTGTTGTGATGTGTTGCTGTCAATCACCTGCTGCCATTTAAAATCTTTATTTCTGCACAACCAAGTCTGAGAAATATTATATAGGTTGTAGTATAAAGTAGTTATTTTATTATTATTATTATTATTATTATTTGAATTGTTCCAAATGGTTTTATCATCCAAACGTGATCTTAGAAGCAGTGTAATTTGATGCATGTTGCTGTCACATTGCATGTACACACACTCCAGATACACGTTTCACACACACACACACACACACACACACACACACACACACACACACACACTCTCTCTCTCTCTCTCTGAGGTAAGGTTATGTAACAGCCCCAGTGGTAAAAAGAGACTGTGCTTCCTTTTTATCAGAGCAAATATGTTGATTTTTAAGATTAAATCCTGAATATTAGTGACCACCAACTAGGGCTGGGCGATATATCGATATAAAAAAATATATCGGGATATTTTTAAATTGTGATATGGAATTAGACCATATCACATATATCGATATAGTTTTAAAAAAAAGTATTTCTTTATATGTAAATGTTGCCCTTACTAGGGTTTGTCATATTTAGTTCTTTTGTAATTTTCCTTGTTTGTCATATAAATATATTCATTTCAGAAAAAGATTGGCCTATTTTATTTCATAGGCTATTTTTATTTAAGATATTTTCGTATTTAAATGTGCACTTTACGGAGCTTTGATTTAAAAAAAAAAAAAACTTAAATAAACAGTTTCAATAAAGTAGGGCTGGGCGATATATCGATATATTTTTAAATGCGATATGGAATTAGACCTTATCGCATATATCGATTTAGTTCAAATTTGCACACTGATCCTTGCTCCAGGCAAGCTGCGGCTTTTATTTAAGATATTTTTTTTTATTTAAATGTGCACTTCATGAAGCTTTGATTTTAAAAAAGGTACTCCTGTTGTTACAGATAGATAGATAGATAGATAGATAGATTACTTTATTCATCCCTGAAGGGAAATTCGGTTGTCACAGCAGTCCGGTATTCAAGTACAATAAAATACAATAGAATAAAATACTGAGGTAGCTTAAATAAAAACAACAATAGAAAAAAAACACAGAATAGAACAAGGACACATAAGAAGTTAAGAAAGAACATCAGTTGGTAGGATGGTTGGCAAGATGATGGTAATAATTAAACTGGTGATATGATGCAACAATGCTATAGTGACTAGACGGTATATAATAATAATAATAATAATAATAATAATAATAGTACAGTATATAATGTATATAATATGTAATAATAGATAATAAACAATATAAAAATAAAATGAAAATGAAAAATATAAATAAAGTAATTATAAGTAAAATAATATGATATATAATAATAATAGTAATAATAATAATATATAGAGTATTTATGTTCACTTCAATAAACAGTTTCAATAAAACTACTTGTGACATGTCATATTTGGCTTTGACTGAACATTTGCTCTCACTTTGTGATAAAAATATCAGGATATATATCGTATATGGATATTCAATATAAATAAATTTAAAAAATAAATAAATAAATTCAATATATTTTTAAATGCGATATGGAATTAGACCTTATCGCATATATCGATTTAGTTCAAATTTGCACACTGATCCTTGCTCCAGGCAAGCTGCAGCTTTTATTTAAGATATTTTTTTTTAATTTAAATGTGCACTTCATGAAGCTTTGATTTTAAAAAAGGTACTCCTGTTGTTACAGATAGATAGATAGATAGATTACTTTATTCATCCGCGAAGGGAAATTCGGTTGTCACAGCAGTCCGGTATTCAAGTACAATAAAATACAATAGAATAAAATACTGAGGTAGCATAAATAAAAACAACAATAGAAAAAAACACAGAATAGAACAAGGACACTTAAGAAGTTAAGAAAGAAGATCAGTTGGTAGGATGGATGGCAAGATGATGGTAATAATTAAACTGGTGATAAGATGGCAACGATGCTATATTGACTAGACGGTATATAATAATAATAATAATAATAATAGTACAGTATATAATATGTAATAATAGATAATAAACAATATAAAATGAAAAATATAAATAAAGTAATTATAAGTAAAATAATATGATATATAATATATAATAATAATAGTAATAATAATAATGTATACAGTATTTATGTTCACATCAATAAAACTACTTGTGACATGTCATATTTGGCTTTGACTGAACATTTGCTCTCACTTTGTGATAAAAATATCAGGATACATATCGTATATTGATATTCAGCCTAAATATATCAGGATATGGCTTTTGGTCCATGTTGCCCAGCCGTACCACCAACTTAATTTTTGTCCTAATTTTGATTATTTTATTGTTTTGTTTCCTCAGAAAATGACGTGTGACGATGTCCGAGTGGTCCAGAAGACATAAATCCTCTCGGGGTCTCTTCAGTAACTCCAGGTTTCTGTGTAAGCGTTCTCTGATGCTGAGAACCCTGCAGAGCGCCAGAACCAGAAAGAACCAGCAGCAGCAGAGGACGGAGATCAGCACCATGAAGAGGAAACCCTCCGACGGCCACGTCGAGCCTCTGGACACATTCAAACAGGTCAAAAAGACCAAACCTAACAAACTGAAGCAGGAGAGAGAGCCAGCTGTGACCTCTGACCCCCGGAGCTCTGGTCCTGACCCCGGTCCCTCTGAGGCGGCCCTCGGGGACCGCTGGGAGGTGGACAGCGGGTTCTGCTCGGAGACGAGTCCTCCGGCCAGCGGGCGCAGCTCGCCGTGCCTCGGCCCCGCCCCCGCCACGACCAGCACCTCGGTGGTGGCGTTGGACTGTGAGATGGTGGGGACGGGGCCCGGGGGGCGCTGCAGCGAGCTGGCCCGCTGCAGCATCCTGGATTACCACGGTAACGTCCTCTATGATGAATACGTGCGGCCCTGTCAGCCCGTCACCGACTACCGCACACGATGGAGCGGCATCAGGAGCCACCACCTGCTCAACGCCACGCCCTTCAGCCAGGCACGCCACCAGGTAGGCACGCCACGCCAGTTCTATCTTTAATTAACTCTGCTTCTTTAAAAACTTATTTTTTTTTAAGTCAGCTTCAGCTGTAAATTTACATCTACAGGTGCATCTCCAAAAAAGACACAGAATTACCAAAAAAGACAAAATTGTCAAAAAAAAAGACACAAAATTACTAAAAAAGACACAAAATTACAAAAAAAAAGACAGAATTGCCAAAAAAGACCCTTTTTTGTTTTTTAAAGACACAAAATTACCAAAAAAACCCCCACAATTACCAAAAAAATACACAAAATTACAAAAAAGACAGAATTACCAAAAAAAGACACAAAATTGTTTCAAAAAAGACACAATTGTTTCAAAAAAGACACAAAATTACAAAAAAAAGACAGAATTGCCAAAAAAGACCCTTTTTAAAAAAAAAAAAAGACACAAAATTACCAAAAAACCCCCACAATTACCAAAAAAATACACAAAATTACAAAAAAAGACAGCATTATTAAAAAAGACACAGAATTACCAAAAAAAGACACAAAATTATTTAAAAAAAGACACAATTGTTTTTTAGAAAAGGACACAAAATTATTTTTAAAAAATACGCAAAATTACCAAAAACAGTAATTAAAGGGACCTTCCACACACAACACGGTAAAGTGCCATTCATATAAAACTCACATTAAACTTTCATATCAAGGTGGGGGCCACAAGATATCGTCACGAGGGCTGCAATTGGCCCACGGGCCGCCAGTTTGAGACCTATGATGTACATTAATAGAGAAAACAGTGTTATTAATCTGTTGGCAGGAGTCACTTTGCTCAGGAAATATGTGGAACCTGAACCTGTTCTGCAGGTTAAATAAGTCTCGCGTCTGTGGAATATTTCAGATTCCTTCCATACGTCTTTACATTTTAAAGATGTAAACATGATGATTCAGGTCTGAATCCGTCCTGATCCTGATCCTGATCCTGTTTCTCTCCTGTAGATCCTCAGGATCCTGGAGGGTAAAGTGGTGGTGGGTCACTCCGTCTACAACGACTTCCAGGTTCTGGACCTGGTCCACCCGGGTCACATGGTCCGGGACACCTGCACCACCCGCCACCTGAGCCGGCTGGCCGGTTTCCCCCGGCAACGCTGCTCCTCCCTCAAAACGCTGAGCAGCAAACTGCTGAACAGGAAGATCCAGGTGAGATTCACACTCTAAATAATTATATCTGCTAGAAATGATGTTTAGTGTAAATATCTGTCCAGTAAGATCGACTCATCCCTGTTTTATCTCACATAATAAATACTTAATAAACATTTACAACATGGCATTTAGTAGTTTTTAATGAAAACCTTATTTATCATAAAGAGTTTTTGTAGTTTAGTTTTAAAGATACTTTAACCATCTGAACCACTGAGCAGTTATAGAGATTTTTCTTCATGTTTTCCTCTCTGTCCTTGTTTTTCACTGAAATATATAAATCTATAAGTCCTGCAGCTCTACATGTCTTTGTGCAGAATAACACAGAAAGGAAAATACAATTTGAAATTCTTTGACAGCTCCTTTTTTTATTGCAATAAAATAGAATATATACATATAAACATGTTACCAATATTGTAAAAAAAAAGAAAAAGAATTGTGGGTCTCCAAATATTACATAGTTTAATAGAACATATTGAAGTATTGTCATGATTCCAGCCTCTCCTGTCCTCTCCTCTCTGCTCTGTGTAAACAGATTTTCAGTTAATATTTGTCACGTGACCGTTTGTTCGATCGTTTTTTACCAGAAATAAAGTGTTTGCACTAACCAGATCCTGTTAGAAACATTAAATTCTGCTCCTCAGAGAACAGGAGAGGTTGTTTACACAGAGCAGAGGGGAGAGGACAGGAGAGGCTGGAAACACGAGAATAAGAGAACAATATGTGGAGAAAACTGTTTTTTACAAGATTCATGAAGTATTATAAATAGTATAAGTATATATAAATTCCATTTTATTCAAATTTTAAACTGATTTATCAGAGAAATTCAACTTGTTTTTTCTTTCTTTTCTGGTTTCTGTCATTTTAACTGTGTTATTCTGCACAAAGACTGTTTGAGTTGTTCTCATTGTGCTGATTCCACAGAGCTGCAGGACTCGCTCTATAGATTTATAGAGAATATTTAATATAATTTAATATATTGTATTGAAATACAAGGACACAGAGAGGAGAATGTGACAGGGGCAAAAAAACGCTCTGAAATGGTCAACAAAACCGTTTCTAAACAGAAGGTTTCCCCCCAATTAAAATGTGTATATCTAATCCAGTGTGGCGTGTTGTTGACTTGTTGTTGTTGTTGTTGTTGTTGTTGTGGTGGTGGTGCAGGCGGGGCGTGGAGGCCACTGCTCGGTGGAAGACGCCCTCGCTGCTCTGGATCTCTACAAGCTGGTGGAGGGCGAGTGGGAGCGAGAGCTGCAGGACAAACTGCAGGACGAGGACGCTCCGTCAGAGCCGAGCTTCGCCTCCTCCACACACTACATGCAGGACGAGTACTGGCCCGATGATGTCACCGCCCTCAGCCAATGAGAGCAGAGCATTCACGACGTACCTCAGATCAATAATGTGACTGTAAATCAAGTCTGGATGGAAAAAAAGTGATGCAACAAAATGCAAAACGAGTCGTTTTTGGAGGGAGAATATCACTTCAGGAGGGATTATTATTGCCCAAATAAGAACTCTAACTTATTACTTTTTAACATGTTAAACATGGTTGAACTTCATATCAGCACATTTTCTGCTGTGTTCAGATATTTATACATATCTGACAGACTTGACTCTATTTATAAGATGCTCTTAAAGTTTGTAATGTATAATAAATATTAGGAGTTCTCACACAGTATCTGCTCTTACTTGAAAGGCAAAGTGTAACTGTTTAAGGCCACAGCAGCAGATCATTTATTGTAAAACAACTGTATTTTCCAGTTGAAACGAGCTGCAGAGTTTCAGCTTTTAAAAATGTTTTTTCTATCTCCAAACAAGAAGAGAAACACATTTTAAAACTGGTTCAACCTGCAGCGGTTACCTCTGTGTTTATGGCCTTAAAGGTTTTATTATATTGTGACTATTGTGAATTATTATAACGGTGGTATATTATTACCTCAGTCAGCTGCTCTTCAATGTCCTAATAAAACAGCATCCTGTTCAAATGAAACACTTTGTTTACGTTTAATAAGTGAGTGTGAGTGCATGAAAATGAAATATTAACATATCAAACTTCTGTTTAACATACAAACTTATTAAACAGCCTAAAACAGAAGAACTCTGAGGGCAAAAATGCACAAGAGGCTTCTGCTCTGTAAAAATGTGCTTGATTAACAAAAAAAACCAACCTAATCATGGCTCAAAAACATGCCGTTTTTCAGGTCTTTGTCTATAATAAGTCATATTCAAATAACAATAACTCAGACATTCTTTATGCCAGAACTCTGTAAATAACCACACACGTTCTCCATCCTGTGAACCACATCTGCATAAAGTTTCACACCTGCAGCTCTAATCTAAAGGGAGCTTTGGAGTTTTTAGATTATGGTGTCCTGAAACTATAAAAAAAAAAAAAAAATGAAATAAACTATGGATGAATCTTGTCCCAGGTGAGTTTAAAGAGCTATATTTCTTCTTTGTCATGTCACTTTAAAAGTCTTCTTGTTCTGACCAAAGTCTAATTCCATATAATTTCAAAATGTATTGATATAACTTTTATATTGATAAATCGCCCAGCCTTATATCAGACTCAACATTCATCAGGTGGACAGAAACGTCTAAATATATATATAATCTGTATCTGTGTGTTGGACTGTGACGTTAAGGGTTAAAGTTAGTAAGTGCTGCGTCACCGTGGTCCCACTTGTCCTGCTGCCAGCTCGGCATTAACAGCAGCACGTTACAGATGAACTCTGTTAGTGTTGGGAAACTCAAACTGGATCAGGATCTGAAATCGTCTCACAGCTCCGAGTCCAAATAGGTTACAAAACCCCCAAACACCAGCTTTCATTATGGTGTTTTCACTCTGTTTCCTGTTAATACTGAAATCTCTCTCTCAAATAGTCTTAATATATATATTTATATACACACGCCACTGATGGATTGATAATAAATTGGATGGTAGCCTCTTTCTTAGCAGCACTGATCCCAAAAACACTTTTCTCACGAGTTTAAGGTTAGAATTATGAATATGAATTATTATAAAATAACATTAAATGTGCCAAACAGTTTCACTTCACTATCATGACACATTTTTAAAACACCATTTCCCAGAATGCTCTGACCTCTGGACACAGATCATATACATAAATCTAGTTTATTACATAGTATATTATATATTATAAGTATAATTTGGAGCGTCATATTGTTTTTCTTAGATGAACTGTGTGAACTTAGTTTGAATTTATAATCTGATCTGAGAAGCTTTTGTATGAAAACAATCACATTTATAATTGATCAATTATAAAAATAGTTTCATTGTTTTTATTATAGTTTTTAGTCTTTATATGTGCCTGACACTAAATCATGATGCAGTCGAGCTGCAGGTGGAGCTGTACATTTCTTTATTGGCTCTGAAACACACACACACACACACACACACACACACACACACACACACACACACACACACACACACACACCCCTGTAAAGCTCCTTGGCTGATCTGAGCCGTAACACTCGCCTGCTTTGTTTCTTTCAATCCGTCTAATTTTGTTCTCAAATCGCTTTATTGGGAAAGTTGAACCTGATTTAGCAGATTACCATCACTGCTGTTTCTCTGGTTGCATCAGAATGAAAATAAACGTGTGTTTGTGACGTCAGCGCTGCCGGACACACACACACACACACACACACACACACACACACACACACACAAACCTGCTGCCAGAGGACATTAGACCTTTAACATATAAATAAACCCCTTTTTTTTTTTTTCGTTTCTAAAATCAGAGCGGTTCTGAATTCCAGATCAGTTTTAAGTCACATTTTTTATGATAAACTTTTTAGATCTTGGTGGTATCTTGGTAAAATTTGCTGTCGGAAATTTGCCTCATAATCACGTGAATATTTGAGTGACTGTTAATGATACTGAGTTTTTTGAAAGGTACCAGGTTAATGGTTGAGGGTGTTATGATCATAGTAGAGTTATTCACTTCACCAGCCAACAGGAACAGAGCAGAGATCTTCTTTAATAATTTATTACAGTCTGATAATTATGAGGCTTCTCATGTTAACCAGCTGACGGACATGAAGAGGCTGATTATCTGCACAACTTTCATATCTATCTTTATTTGCATATGGCAACATGCCTCCTACAGTATTTTTTTTAATCAGGAATTTACTGACATGGACCTGAAACAGCAGATCAGTTTCATCCAATATTCAAGATTCTAGATATTTTATTGTAATTTGCAAGTAAGAAAAATGGGTTTTTACAGCAGAACAGAAGTTCTTACTTTTCCCGACTCCTTTTATGACAGAACAACAATAATAAAACTGCCGGTGTGTGTACACTATGATGAGATTCTTCAGAGATTTCAAACAATTAATACTAGTAATGTTATGATACTATATAATATACAAGGAGCACACCTAGAACAAGCATTCCTTTACAAGTATTTATTTATACAGCAACCTATGACCTTTAACCTCAAAATGTGCGTCTGTGTGTGTGTGTGTGAGTGAAACGTGTATCTGGAGGAGTCCGCATGCTTAAGCGCGCATTTGTGTGTGTGTGTGTGTGTGTGTGTGTGTGTGTGTGTGTGTGTGTGTAACTAAAATCACATAAAGTTGCGTGTGCATGTGTGTGTGTGAGAAGCATGTGTATCTGGAGGAGTGTGTGTGTGTATCTGTAACTGTAATCACATCAAAGGATCAAAGGCGTTGGGGTCGACCAATCAGAGCAGAGCAATCAACAGAATTAACTGCCGCTGTAGAATGTTCCGTCACAGTGACAGCAGCCAGAGGTGGACCGACTGGAATTTCTGGCCTCGAACAGAAAGCATTTTTGGCAAAACCATAATACCTATCATTGATCCGACTTTCACCTGAGTTCTTCCTGAACTTCTACATATGTTTTTTTTTTTAAGAAAAATGAACAAATAGCTTTGTTAGAGCGATCTAAACTGTTACATCTCCCTTTTCCAGAAATCTTCCTGCGTTTTTAATATGGGAGCCAATCAGGCTGTTGGTGGTGTTGGTGGATCATCTGTGCGTCCTACGCCCAAACTATAACTCTGACAGCTTTACCAGAGGATTGTGAGGGAGAAGACTAATTTTCCTACGTTTCTATGAATAAATTATTTCTGTAGAGTGGAAATTGCGGCCTGTAGCGCAGTTTTTAGATTTATTTTTTGACATTTTTTTCTCTCCCTCTACACTCTGGCGATGATGTCACACACTGTGACATGAACATTCCATGCAATACACACCCATTATAATCTGATGATCATGGTCATTGAACAGGGATTGATAAAAAACTATATGACCTATCGAAACGTGGATTAATACACCGATACACAAGACTTGTGTCTACTGTTTAAAGTTTAAATGGAGTCTCTAGGTGAAATTATGCCGGAGAAGTAGACGTTTAAAAATCTCCAATTATTGTTCTTTTTCGCTAATTTTTTGTCGGCCGTCCCATTCATTTCAATGCAAAATTTTGGGCAGTTGACTTACATCGCAAAAAATTCATATTCTGTAGAGAAAAGTAATAGCACACCGATGCCGATCAAACCACACGTAGCGGGATGAAATTGCGTCCGGAAGAGGAAGAAGAAGAAATCCTGAGTATAACAATAGTGCTCGGTGGGATTGCCCCGTGGCCCTAATCAATAATTATTAAATATAGCTTAAAGTGCAGTTAAAAACAGTTAAAATCCTGGGTCAAAATTACAAAGACGAGTTGATAATAAGGTGTAAAGTGCACAAAGTGTTCATGGTTTCTGTTTGTTCCAGATGAAACTAATCGGCTCCATGAGTTTTATTAAAACTGATTATATTTTTCATGTTTTTTAAAGGTTTGTTGGTTTATCTGAACCAAAGGGTCCTGCAGTCTTTTAATTACTGGTAAGACAGAAGCGTATCATTTTTATTTAGCAGCAGTAAGCGGTAGTCTGGTTCATGTCTCTGTGTTTCTGTCTCGTGTCTCTCTGTTGCTGTGTTTCATTCACACCTCTGTGTTGATAATTCCTGCAGATTAATCTCCAGATGAAGTGCTCGTTATATATAAAAGCTTTATGTTCGTTTCTCTCAGCTGCTTTATAGTGTGAGAACTAATCTGCTGATAGTTTAAGGTCCATGTTTACTGATATGAATGCACAAAGTCTAAATCCAAATCCTCCACGCTGTGTGTGTGCTTTAGTGTGTTTATGTGTGTGCATTAGAGTGGTGTGTTTGTGTGTGTGTGCATTAGTTTATTTATGTGTGTGTGTGTGTTTGTGTGTGTGTGTGTGTGTGTGTGTGTGTGTACTTATGTGTGTTAACTTTGAAGTAAAAACAGACTGTTAAAGGATCAAAAATCAAAGACGAAAACATCCAGTGCACCATGGTAGCAACCTGTCAATCATAGGGTAGCCCCGCCCTAATTTGAATATGAACTGTCCAGAGCGTTCTTTTGGCGGGACTTTTTTCGTCCCTGTAGAAGAGCAGGGTCTTTTTTCTCCCCTGTAAAAAGCCTGGTTGCTGATTGGATAGAACGCTAAGCAGGAAGTGACGTAGTACTGGACGCCACAACAACACGCGCCATTTGTAAAAGCCGGCGAAGCAGTGTTGCCAACTTAGCGACTTTGTTGCTATATTTAGCGACTTTTCAGACCCCCTTAGGGACTATTTTTCAAGAAAGCGTCTGGAGACAAATCCAGCGACTCCTTCTTACTCTTGTTAATGAGCCGGGGGCCAGCTCATTGAGAAGAGCCACCGTTAGCAGTTAGCTACAGTTAGCTCTGTAGCAGTACAGTGTGTATGTGCTAACAGGCCAACAGTTAGCTCTGTAGCAGTACAGTGTGTATGTGCTAACAGGCTAACAGTTAGCTCTGTAGCAGTACAGTGTGTATGTGCTAACAGGCTAACAGTTAGCTCTGTAGCAGTACAGTGTGTATGTGCTAACAGGCTAACAGTTAGCTCTGTAGCAGTACAGTGTGTATGTGCAAACAGGCTAACAGTTAGCTCTGTAGCAGTACAGTGTGTATGTCCTAACAGGCTAACAGTTAGCTCTGTAGCAGTACAGTGTGCATGTGCTAACAGGCTAACAGTTAGCTCTGTAGCAGTACAGTGTGTATGTGCTAACAGGCTAACAGTTAGCTCTGTAGCAGTACAGTGTGTATGTGCTGCTGCTGCAGGAGGTGTTCACTTAGCGATCTCTGTAGCACCGGACACTCTGTGCACAGTTAGCGATGCCGGTTAATTCACAATCACTATGTTTACGATCATTGGAGACTCTGTGCATAATTAGCCATGCTGGTTTCTTTATGATCAGCTGCTGACGTTGTGCACAGTTAGCGACGGCGAAAACCAAACGTCACCTCCAGAGTCTCTAAATCCCTCTGGGGGCTAACTGGTATCGAATATGTAATAACTTGTTCCCCTAAAGGAAACATGGCTGTACATACAAACTGTCTGCCGGTGGAGTCGCCCCCTGATGGACATTAGAGAGAATGCAGGTTGAAGACATTTTACCATTGGCTTCACTGTCCAGGCCACTTAAATCATCATCATTTTTCTATCTTTCAATACAGAGTCTTGACCTCATATCTGGAGGATAAAGTCAGTAAATACTTGAGGTTAAACTTAACTCGTTACTTAAGGAAAGTTTTTCACTTTAATGACTTGCAGGGACTTCTTTTTCACCACAATGACAGAAATGAGCTTCAGTATTGTCCTGCTGTCTGTAACATGCTGCCTGTGAACATGTGAACGGGCCGTGTGGACGCCGTGTGGACGGCGTCCTCCCGTCTCGCCGTCCTCCTCGGCGTGCGATCACGTTGCAGAAATCAGAACCCGATTCATCGTCACAATGGTCACTTTTCACTCTCAAGTCTCCGAGGAATGCTGTGAAATCCGTCCGCCCGCTCTAAGCAGCTCTTACCTAAAGGGTGAACTCCACATTACATCATCAGAAATGTGCTCTGGCCCCGCCCCCTCCTCACCAGAGCAGCCCAGCCATTGGCCGAAGGCCCTCGCCATCACCTGCTCCCTCCCTCTGACACTTTTATTCTGATTGAAAAGAGTAAAAAAGTGCTTTCTAATCTGGTGTGACGCCACTAATCCCAACGCTACAAATCAGAGCTGGAGCAGCTCGCTGCACCGAGACGCCAGCAGCACCTTCACCTCCACCTTCAGGTAGGACGCTCTGCAGCTTCTCCTCTTCCTCTGGAGGTGTTTTACACTCTGCAGCTCCTTTAGGTTACAGAGTTAACAGAGCTGAGATTTAACTAGAAAAATTCATGTTTTGTCTTTTCTCAATTGCATTTAATCAGAAAAAATGTGATTATTTGGCTCCTTTGACTCTCAAAAACACAGTTTTCTTCTTGTTTCTTGAGTTATTTTAATTAATTATTCCAACTTCTCTTTATTTGGGTTTTTTTTCCTTTCGTTTACATACAAAATAAAAAAGATGCATGTTAATTTATGCTTCAAATCAACACGAAAGAACAGAATGATAGTAGAAAAACAAAAGCAATTTAAAAAAAAACAACAAACAAAAACCTAGGTGAAGTCAAATCAGATACGAAAACCATAATATTAAGACATTTAAATAGTAATAATACAACTTGGAGGATGTCAACTGTTCTAAAATTTACATTTGTTAATTTTTCATGGGATTATATTTGGTATAATAGTCCATAAATGGCTGCCATATTGTGTAAAAGGTATCTATCTTACCTCTCAGGGTGAATTTTATTTTTTCTAACTGCAAATGTTTCATTACATCATTCATTAAGACTTGATAGACTGGAGGAGTTTTTTGTTTCCAGTTCGTTATTTGAGTTCATTCTAATTATTTTAAGACTTTTGTTGTCTGCTGTGACCAATAATTCACAAAATGCAACTTCTGGTGGTTCTGCAGATTTTGATTTCAGGTTCTATTGAGTGGTTTATTATATGTTCTAATAGAAAGAAATCTGTCTTTTACTCTGCAGAGACGCTCTGCTGCAGGTTGAACGGCTTTAAGTCTCTTTAATAATTCTGCCTGCAGAATTTCAAATGTGCAAGAATTTAACTTTTTATTTAATATAAATAAATTGAAAAGTAGTTTCATTTTAAGAGTAATAAATGCCAATCTGCTTATCAAATTCAAAGGAAAAATCCTCAAAGTTTCCAAAGATTATATTAAAATGTGTTAAAAATAATGAAAAAGACACATAATGAAAAAAATAAATAAAGATAAAATAATTATATATAATATATAATAATTTATTTGTCTTGCACCCTTTAAAACAGAGCAACACAACAGCAAAATAGAAAATAAATCCAGTAAAATAACATAAAAAATGACTATTTTAGAGCATTAAAATAATGTTTAAATTTGATATATTTTACATTTATTCATATGGATATTATTTATGACTGCAATTAAAACATGTTTTCTTCCCAAAGAGGGAAAGCAGTGCAAACTCATGCACAATTTAATATTTTTATTTATCTTTTATCTATCTCTACTTTAATGCACCTTTTAGAACAAAGTCACAAGGTGCTTTTTACGTCAGCAAAATAAATAAAAATATCTAATAAAATAATACTTGTAGTGCATTAAATTAATGTTGCAGCCAAACAAGTGCACACTGAGTTTAAATGTGATATATTTTACATGAAGTTTGGACTGAAAATAACTGCTGATTATTATAAATGTGTGCTCTATAAAATGCATGTTTAGTGAAATTATTTAAATATGTTTGTCACAGCTGCTAAAAGCCCAAAGTGACGCCTTCAAATAGTTTTTTTGCTTAATCGACCAAAAACATTTAACTCACTGCTGCATACGTGCAAAAAAAAGTTGGTTTTATTTTGTATTTTTACATGAGAAATGATTAATCAGTTATCAAAACAGTTGCAGATTAATTCCCTTTTGATTAATTAAAGAGAATGTGCTGAGTTTAATTGACTTTATCGGAGATTTAAAGGATTTTACTGATTTTACAAACTGAAATTCTAAACTTTGACAGAAACTATGAGTTTGTTGCCTATGAAACCAAAAGGCTGTGGAGCTTAAATCTGCTGATAAATGATCAGGAATGAGCTAAATATAGCGAGGTGAGGCACGGAGAGCACGGAGAGAGGGATGAAGGGATTAAAGAGGAGGACAGTGGGTCAATTGTTTCATCTTTTCATTTTTTTATTATTATCATTAACCTCCATTTCTTCTTCTGCAGACTGTAAGAAGACGACACAACGAGCAGAAGACATGGCCGTGGTTGTGAGTATTTACATTTATATTCATTAAAAACAGTTTGAGCTCAGAGAAAACTAATCAGTGCTCATATTTAGGTGGATTTCTGAGCATTAAAGCAGTAAAGGAGTGATTTATTAAGACAAACACGTGTTGTGGAGACATTTCTCAACACCAGAGCTCATTGTTCCAGCTGCTACAGTAGCCTGGCTGCTAATCTGGCCTCCTTACTGGTATTTACTGGCTTTACTGGACTCATGTGAAGCAGATTAATAAAACACACAGAGGCCTTTTGATTGTTGCTGCTCAGCGTCTCACGTGGATCAGACCAGTTGTTAAAGCTCAAAGAAAAAAAGTCTTGTGAGAGAATCAAACGTTATAGAAACAACGTTAAGCTGTTTTGATGCATATTATCTATATCAGTGGTTCTCAAATGGGGGTACATGTATGTGAGATTTTAAAATATACATTTAAAAAGTAGCATGGTAGTAGTAGCATCCATGCAAAAATCCTTTAATGATAATTATTTAATAAATATTTTAGGACAATATAAGTATAAGTTCATAAAATGAATTTTATATTCAGTAGGCTATTCAATTTGATTATTCTAAAAATCCAGAGTGTCCCCCATACCAGGATGGTTCGACCCAACCTGTCAATCATCAGGCATCACCTGTCAATCACCTGAAAATTCAAAGATGGAGTCGTGGTTGAAGCGTAGCAGTTATAAAAATACAAAAAACATACATATTCCACATAAAAGCACACACAAAAACACATTGAAAAAAACACAATAAAATACAAAAAACACACGTAAAAACACAAAAAAAACACAAAAAACCCCCACAAAAAACAAAAAAATCCACATAAAAAAACAAACACAAAAAAAATGGCATTAAAAATGCTGAATGCAAACTGCAAAATTAAATAATAATTCAGTAATATCATGTTACAATTGAACCCAACCTGTCAATCACCTGGCATCACCTGTCAATCACCTGAAAACTCAAAGATGGAGTCGTGGTTGAAGCGTAGCAGTTATAAAAATGCAAAAAACATACATATTTCACATAAAAGCACAAAAAGCAAAAAAAAAAACACATTAAAAAAACACAATAAAATACAAAAAACACACGTAAAAACACACAAAAAAATAAAAAAAAAAAACATAAAAAAACAAACACAAAAAATGGCATTAAAAATGCTGAATGCACACTGCAAAATTAAATAATAATTCAATAATATCATGTTACACTTGGACCCAACCTGTCAATCATCAGGCATCACCTGTCAATCACCTGAAAACTCAAAGATGGAGTCGTGGTTAAAGAGTAGCAGTTATAGTTTTAAATGGTTATATGCTCACTGTTTTTACTACATTAGTTTGAATCACTACATTTTAGTGATGAGAAATATTTGCAATAAATTTAGTCATGGATTATTAACATTTAAAATGTTTGAAATAGGGTTTTTTTTTCAAATGTTTGAATTCTGTATGTGTTTATCAGTTCCAAAGTTTAATAAATCAGACACTGATGGCACAGCGCTCTGTTTTTAACTCTTTCTTTTTTTCAACCAACAATGCTTTGCCCTGGTTAGGGGGTACTTGGCTGAAAAAATATTTCACAGGGGGAACATCACTGAAAACAGGTTGAGAACCACTGATCTTTACCATACATTACATTAATATTTGTGTTTTTGCAGAGTGGAACGTACCGCATGGTGTCGGAGGAGGAGCAGGCCCTCAGGGCCAAGCTGGAGCGGCTCACCGTCAAGGACCACGGGCCAGTGTTTGGACCCTGCGCCAACCTGCCGGACCACACCAAGCAGAAGGTGACACACACACACACACACACACACACACACACACACACACACACACACACACACACACACACACACAGCTCATGTTCAACAGTAACATCACTTTACTGCAGTTGGAGCTGAAAGAAAATTATCTAATGAGATTATTTTTACTGATAGTCAGGCAGTTTAGGACCAAATTTTAAAGTTTCAAAGTTTCAATTTTTGATGGGAGCCACTTCATCAAGATTGTGGATCGGAGATGGCAGCCATATAAAGTCTATGAGAACCAATATGTCTTTCAAGCCACTTAGAAGGTCAATCTTGGTGTCAAAATCTACATTTTCTGGGTCAAAGAATCATTTAAAGCTGTTGAGAATATCACTAGATGATTATTTGATCAAATAGAAATGTTCATTTTGGCCATGTATTTACATAATTTCCAACTCAATTCCTAAGCGGTCTGACTTATATCAATATAGGTCATATACAGTGCATGTATTCTGAAAAATTGATAACATGCATACATTTAATTAAACTTTATTAGCTTCACTTATATTATTTATTTCATTTACAACTACAAAGACCTGTGCAGTTCCAGTGAGCCTTCTTACCTGAGCACCTTTAGTGCATGTTATCAATTTTTCAGAATACATGCACTGCATATGACTTATTATAATAATCATCTACTGATATTCTCAATAGCTTTAAATGCTTAGTTTTAGTTTAGTTTTAGTGTTTTTGTAATGGGGTATTTGCCAGATTAAAAAAAGTCACAATAAATGTTTCCTTTATTTCCTTTGTCTGATCCATCTCAGCCCCAATAAGTTTATTAAGTCATAAAACCAGATAGATGAAATAGATTTCATATCAACCAAAAAGGTTTACGTATGAAAAAAGTTGACAAAGACGAAAACGAAGGACATTTCCACTATAATTTTAGTTATTTTTAGTTAGTTTTGTAACCACAAAATACAGTTTCAGTTAGTTCTCGTTTTTTTGAAAACTCTCGTTTTTATTTTTATTTCAGTTAACGAAAATGTTTTTTCAATTCTAGTTTTTGATATTTCCTTTCCTTTTTTTCTAATGTATTTATTCTTTTTTTTTAACATGCATGTTATGAAAGTATTTATTTTAAGGTTAGAGTGTGAAAGAAGAAGAAATGCATAAAAATTTTTTTTTTTTTAAATGTATGAAGAAAATAATGATAATAAGTAAGTTTGAGGGAAATAAAATGAGAGAAAATTAACAAAAAAACCCAGAAAAATAAATGTAAAAAAAATAAATTAAAATAATAGGGAAGCAAATTTGAACATGTCTCTGTGGAGACTTGAGGTGTTTCTCACTGTTTTTAATCTTAATTTTTTAGGAAATTAGGAAAAAAAAATTTACGGATGAAAAAAAGTCGACATTTTCACTATAATTTTAGTTAGTTTTGTAACCAGAAAATACAGTTTCAGTTAGTTATCGTTTTTTGTTTTTTTTAACTCTCGTTTTTCTTTTTATTTCAGTTAACGAAAATGTTTTTTTCAATTCTAGTTTTTGATATTTCCTTTCCTTTTTTTCTAATGTATTTATTCTTTTTTTTTTAACATGCATGTTATGAAAGTATTTATTTTAAGGTTAGAGTGTGAAAGAAGAAGAAGAAATGCATAAAACTTTTTTTTTTTAAATGTATCAAGAAAATAATGATAATAAGTAAGTTTGAGGGAAATAAAATGAGGGAAAATTAACAAAAAACCCCAGAAAAATAAATGTAAAAAAAATAAATTAAAATAATAGGGAAGAAAATTTTAACATGTCTCTGTGGAGACTGTGGAGGTGTTTCTCACTGTTTTTAATCTTAATTTTTAGGAAATTAGGAAAAAAAATTTTACGGATGAAAAAAAGTCGACATTTTCACTATAATTTTAGTTAGTTTTGTAACCAGAAAATAGTTTCAGTTAGTTATCGTTTTTTTTTTATTTTTTAAACTCTCGTTTTTCTTTTTATTTCAGTTAATGAAAATGTTTTTTCCATTCTAGTTTTGGTTATTTCGTTGGTTTTGGTTAACTCTAATAACTCGGCGCCAGTGGTGGAAAGTAACTAAGTACATTTACTCAAGTACTGTACTTAAGTAAAATTTTGAGGTACTTGTACTTTACTTGAGTGTTTCTATTTTCTGTAAATGTATACTTCTACTTCACTACATTTTGAGGCAAATATTGTACTTTTTACTCCACTACATTTAGCTGACAGCTTTAGTTACTTTTCAGGTCGAGATTCAACATAAAACATATGATAAATTTAAGGTGATTAGACTTTTTTTTTTTAATCAAATCTTATGACAGTATATTAAGTACTTAAATGAGCCATATCTACAAAATGAAAACCCTGCTTACATAAAATCATCAATACAAATAATGTAATAATAATATATTTAGAATATATAAAACAATCTGAGAGGTCCATTCGGCATAACAAGTACTTTTACTTTTGATACTTTAAGTACATTTTGATGCTGATACTTTTGTACTTTTACTTCAGTAAGTTCTGAATGCAGGACTTTTACTTGTAGTGGAGTCATTTCATAGTGTTGTATTAGTACTTTTACTTAAGTACGGGATCTGAATACTTCTTCCACCACTGCTCGGCGCCCCCTGCAGGCGAAGGACGAGCTGAACGAGACGGATGAGAAGCGCGTGGCCGCGGTGAAGGAGCTGCGAGGGATGATCAAGGAGAAGGCGGAGGCCGGAGACGAGCTGGCGAAGGGCGTCCAGGAAACGTTCGGAGAGAAACCCGACAGTCTGCTGGTCCGATTCATCCGAGCCAGGAAGTACGACGTCCCCCGAGCCTTCGACCTCATGAAGGGTACGCCGCCAGAAAAAACTCAGTCAATAACTTCAGAGAAAAACACAAAAAAACCCCACAAATTAATATTCTGAAGTGATTAGACCTGTCACTATAACACATTTATTAGGACGATATATTTTCCCAGAAACTATCACGATAAACAATAGATATTGCTATAATTCTATAACCATATTAGAGCATAATAAGTTCATACTTCTCTACAACAATGAATTTTTAAATCTAAATAAATAAATACATAAAAAAACACATAAAAAAACACACAAAAATCACACAAAAAAACAAACACAAAAAACCCCATAATAAAATACAAAAAAACACACGTAAAAACACAAAAATAAAAAAAAACATATATAAAAACACACAAAAAAAACATTAAACACAAAAAATAAAAATAAAAAAACATTAAAACACATAAAAACAAAAAAACACATATAGAAACACACAAAAACCACACAAAATATGTCACAATAACACATTTATTAGGACGATATATTTTCCCAGAAACTATCCTGATAAACGATAGTATCGTTGTATCGATGTTGTTTTAGTTTTATAACCATATTAGAGCATAATGAGTTCTTCCTTTTCCACAGCAATGCATTTTTAAATCTAAATAAAGAAATAAAAAAAATATAAAAATAATATAAAACATGGACATTATTTGATAAAAATGCAACACATTTTTTATTTTCCCAGAAACTATCACAATAAACTATAGATATTGTTATAATTCTATAACCATATTAGAGCATAATAAGTTCTTCCTTTTCTATAACAATGAATTTTTAAATCTAAATAAATAAATACATTTACCAAAAATAATATAAAACATATGGACATTATTTGATAAAGTGCTGCACAAATTGGTATTTATTTAATTATTTATTAACTAAATAATTTATTTTTTAATTGAGGTATTTATTTTAACATTTATTTGAGTAATTTAGTTATTTATCTTAACATTAAAACACATAAAAAAACACAAAAAACACATATAGAAACACACAAAAATCACACAAAAAACCCCCACAATAAAATACAAAAAAACACATATAAAAACACACAAAAAAAACATTAAACACAAAAAATTAAAATTAAAAAACATTAAAACACATAAAAAAATAAAAAAGACACATATAGAAACACACAAAAACCACACAAAATATGTCACCATAACACATTTATTAGGATATATATTTTCCCAGAAACTATCACGATAAACTATAGTATCGTTAGCTTTATAACCATATTAGAGCATAATAACTTCATACTTTTCTACAACAATTAATTTTTAAATCTAAATAAATAAATACATTTACCAAAAATAATATAAAACATATGGACATTATATGATAAAATGCTGCACAAATTGGTATTTATATATTTATTTATTAACTAAATAATTTATAGTTATTTATTTTAACATTTATTTGAGTAATTTAGCTATTTATTTTAACATTAAAACACACAAAAAACACATATAGAAACACACAAAAACCACACAAAAAAAACAAACACAAAAGAACCCACAATAAAATACAAAAAAACACGTAAAAACACACAAAAAAAAAAAAAAACACATATAAAACACACAAAAATCACACAAAAAAACATTAAACACAAAAAAATAAAAATAAAAAAACACACAAAAAAGCACCAAAAGTCAGACATGTAAACGACAATATATTGAGTCCAGAAAAAAACTATCGTGTCCATTTTTATATATTGAACGATAAATGGATATAGTAACTATGGTGACAGGCCTAGAAGTGACATATAGAGTATACTATAGTATAATATACAGTATAGAGTAAGTAAAATATAGCCCAGTTCAGTACTATATAAAGGTCTTGTGTGCTCTGTGTGACCTGGACTCCTCCTCCTCCTCCTCCTCCTCCTCCTCCTCCTCCTCCTCCTCCTCCTCCTCCTCCTCCTCCTCCTCCTCCTCCTCCTCCTCCTCCTCCTGTGTTTGCAGGCTACGTGCGCTTCAGGAAGGACTACCCGGAGCTCTTTGAGAACCTGACCCCCGAGGCGGTCCGCAGCACCATCGAGGCCGGCTACCCCGGCATCCTGCAGAGCCGAGACAAGTACGGCCGCGTGGTTCTCCTCTTCAACATCGAGAACTGGGACTACGAGGAGATCACCTTCGATGAGGTGAACCATCAGATCATTTAGTGCAGACAAACTGTTTAATCTGCACCTACTGATTTCTTTTTTTTATTGTTATTATCTTTTTATGAGAAATTTCACATCAGTCGACAAGCACAAATCTGCATCAAGCATCAGAATTGTACAGAGCCAAGGGTTTGGTATTAATAGCTTCTTGCACCAAATGTTCATTGTCCCTTTTAATAATATGAATATGTAAAGAAAAAGAATAAAAAAAACAAAGCATACAATTTATTTTACATCCAGAGGGGTATAGAGGCAAAAAGACAATACATAAAATGAATAAATAAATATAAATGTCTGCAGCAGTTGGGCATCATTCAGCTGTATTCATGTCACTGAGATTCAGTGGGAAACCCTCCAAATAACAAAAACCCATACTTATTTTGTATATAATTATTGATCTTCCACCACAAGAAATGTTGTGGGTAGGAATGGACAAAGTAGACAAGAAAACAGGAGAATGATGAGATATGTCTTTTGTCAGAAAGTGCAGAAGATAAGATAAGATATGAGTATTTATCCTGCAGTGGAAAATAAGTTATAGTCATAGCAGCTCAAGATACAGACAGGAGAATAAAACAGAATAAATACATTATATACACAATTTTTTTACATAAAATACTTACATGGCTGCTATTTGGCATTTATCAATGATATTGCACATCAGGGTTTTTGTTTTGTTGGGTTTTGTTTGTTGTTTGTTTGTTGTTTTTTTCCTAAAAGGATTGCAGCATGTTAAATAGGTTGTTGATGTAGTAATACAACACTAAATGAATATAAATATGTGTATATATATATATATATATATGTGTGTGTATATATATATACAAGCATCACTGTAATTTTTGTATTTATCTTTTATAAAAATACTTTTTCTCACTGTTAAATGTACTAAATACCATGTAATATTTAATGATAAAATATTTAATTGATGCAGCATTTATAAAGTATTTTCTTGTCATTTATATGGCAGAACAGCGTTTCTTTTATATATAAATTTAGCGTTCGTATTACTACAAATAATGTGAAATCGGCGTTTAAAAAAAATTAAAAGAGCTCAAAAATACTTAATTTTTGGGGCTGAACCAATTCACTATACTTAAACTTAATAAATAGTTTAAACAGCTCACAAGACTTCTGGCTTCAAATGTGCATGTTGTCACTAGCAGCATCGTACTCGTCTTGATCCCGCCGCTTTGTGTTCAAACATGACCAGAAGACATAAAATACGATAATAAATATAAAGGTTGAACTAATAATGTGTGTTCAGATCCTGCGTGCCTACTGTGTGATCCTGGAGAAGCTGCTGGAGAACGAGGAGACTCAGATCAACGGATTCTGCATCATCGAGAACTTTAAAGGCTTCACCATGCAGCAGGCGTCAGGAATCAAACCCACGGAGCTCAAGAAGATGGTGGACATGCTGCAGGTGGGACGCTCTCTGACGTAGAAGAAATCAGAACCAGAACCAGAATCAGAAGCCTTTATTGTCATTGCACAGAGTAACAAGTACTAGTACAACGAAATTAGCCATCAACCCGTCCAAAACGTATAAAAACACACAGTGAACAAGGACTGGGTCCTGGGATCATGCTGCTTGTCCAGCCTGTCAGCTCACTTGTTTCATTTATGCAAAAAACAGAAAAACAGAATGTATAAATGCCACAATGTTGTTTAAATGGGTTATGGGTTCCAGGAATTTACTGCAAGAAAATAGTCCAACCAGATCTTGACTTAATTTTCTTACATAAAAAGTGTCTCAGCAGCTTAGGTCCAAGCACGCCTCAGCCTTATGAGCTTTGAAACAGCCATTATGAGTAAATATTTCTTTCTTTGTTTGTCCAGAGGTGCATTGCAAATAAAAACACATCATAGCAGCATAGTCAGGCAGCCATCCGGACCTGCAGCCATGTGTGTAAGGTGAAAACTGAACGTGGAAAAGCCAAAAGTTTGCATGAAGTTCCAGGTGGTTTCAGATGGTTTCAGGTGGTTTCAGATGGTTCCAGGTGGTTCCAGATGGTTTCAGATGGTTTCAGATGGTTTCAGATGGTTTCAGATGGTTCCAGGTGGTTCCAGATGGTTCCAGGTGGTTCCAGATGGTTTCAGATGGTTTCAGATGGTTTCAGGTGGTTTCAGGTGGTTTCAGATGGTTTCAGATGGTTTCAGATGGTTCCAGATGGTTTCAGATGGTTTCAGATGGTTCCAGATGGTTTCAGATAGTTCCAGATGGTTCCAGGTGGTTTCAGATGGTTCCAGATGGTTTCAGATGGTTTCAGGTGGTTCCAGGAGGTTTCAGATGGTTTCAGGTGGTTTCAGATGGTTTCAGGTGGTTCCAGATGGTTCCAGGTGGTTTCAGATGGTTCCAGATGGTTTCAGATGGTTTCAGGTGGTTTCAGGTGGTTTCAGATGGTTTCAGATGGTTTCAGATGGTTTCAGTGGTCATGTGGTGTTTCTCTCAGTCAGAGTTTTCTAATGATTTCTTCCCCTCCAGGATTCGTTCCCGGCTCGTTTCAAAGCGGTTCACTTCATCCACCAGCCCTGGTACTTCACCACCACCTACAACGTGGTCAAACCTCTGATGAAGAGCAAACTGCTGGAGAGAGTGAGTCACCAACACACCAACATGAACACATTAACATGATCCATCACACTAACATGACTCAGCACTGCTGTGGCTGTGAGACGTCATGAGAGACGACAGAAAAAACTGAGACAACAACTCAGAATTCATTCACTTATTCACTTTTTAAAATATGATGTCAGTTGATGAAGCTTAGAGACATTAGAACAGGTTGTGAAAAATATCATTACATTTAAATTGTGGATTTAACAAAATGTATGTTTTTCTATTTAATTTGAGTAATTTCTTGTGTTAAGATATTTAATTTAACAGTGCTTCCTGATGCTGGAGCTTCCTGCTGTTATGCTCAAATAATCAAAATGTATGGAGGACCGAAGCTGCCAAAATAATAAATAAAATAATTAATTAATTAATATAAAAATTATGGACATTATTTGATAAAATGCAACATAAATTTGTATTTATGTTTTAATAATTAATTTTAAAAAAAGATAAATGGGTTAATTCAGTTTCAATAACAATGAAACACTGTAAATGTAGATATCAGACAAAACAGTATTTTTTACAGTTTTTAATTTTTTTAAATACATTACTCCACTGTAAAATACACTGGCACTGTGTTTGTAACAAAAATATACTGTAATATATATACAAGCCATCACTGTAAATTTTGCATTTATTTTTTGTTAAAATACTTTTTCTCACTGTTAAATGTACTAAACACCATATCTCTAACAGAAATATACTGTAATATTTAATGGTAAAATCTTTAATTTATGCAGCATTTATAAAGTATTTTCTTGTCAATTATATGGCAGAACAGCGTTTCTTTTGATGGACAAACTTTTATTTTTTTACGGTAAAATATGGAATAAAATGGAAATCTTAAATGTGAAATCAACAGTGCGAATATCATTTTACCGTAATATTAGAAAAAGTTGCACCGTCTTTATTGCGGTAAAGTTCTGGCAACCACAGCTGCTGGTTTTTCACCGTAAAAACAATAGTTGTTTTTTTTACAGTGCAGTCAAATTAATTTCCCACTTATTATTATTATTATTATTATTATTATTAATAATAATATTTTTTATTATTATCATTATTGTTATTGTAATTAGTAGTAGTATTCTTTAAAAAAAATGTATTATTATCATTATTTTAATTTTTATTATTGTTATTATTATTATTATTATTATTATTATTATCATTATTGTAATTATTATTATAAGTAGTAGTATTCTTTTAAAAAAAATGTATTATTATCATTATTTTTATTTGTATTATTGTTATTATTATTATTATTATTATCATTATTGTTATTATTATTAGTAGTAGTAGTATTCTTTTTTTAAATGTATTATTATCATTATTTTTTTTTATTATTGTTATTATTATTATTATCATTATTTGTATTATTATTATCATAATTTTTATTTTTATTATTGTTATTATTATTATCATTATTTGTATTATTATTGCTATTATTATTTTTATTATATTTAATATTATTATTGTTATTATTATTATTATTTTTTTAATTGTTATTATTATTATTGTTATTATTTTTGTTATTATGATTATTATTATTAATAAGTGATGTGCTGAAGCCCCTCAGCAGACTGTAACAGCTGCTGTTGTTTTTATCTGCAGGTGTTTGTTCACGGAGACGAACTGGAGAATTACTACAAGGAGTTTGACGCCGACATTCTTCCCTCTGAGTTCGATGGAAAAGGCTCCAAGTACGACGGGAAGGCGGCCGCCGACAAACTCTTCGTCTAAACGCCTGAAGAAATATATAAAAGCAGAATCCTGCAGCCGGTGGAGACTGGAAGCCTGAACCCACGCTGCGCGTCAGGAGACAGAATCACTATTTATTTTACTTCTTTAACTCTTCTCTGTCCTCAGTTTATCTCTGGAGAATAAAGCTGCAGCGACCACTCCATTAATCGGCTAAAAAACTAGTGGAATCTTGTTTCGTTTTTAGTAATTTTTGCAAGAAAAAAAAGCCAAACATTTTCTGGTTGCATGCTTCTTAAAGGTGCAGTACGAGTTTCTGCTGATGTTGAGCCTCGGCCTGAGGTCACAGAGCGTCAGTGACCTTTGACCCCAGACCCCAGAGCCTCCAGATCTCATGCTGCACCTTTAAAATGTGAGATTTTGTTGCTTTTTTTTGTCAGACGTTATAATAAACTGAATGGTTGAAGTTTTTGTAATGTCAGTCGGATTAAACGAATCACTTGAAGACGATGATGTCAGCTTGTTTTTCTGTTTTCTGACATTTAATGGACAAAATGATTCATCGAGAAAATAACAGGCAGTTTATTGTTAACCCTCTGGAGTCCATGAAACTGCTTCACCATGTCCTGAAATAAAAACCCTTAAAAAGTTTTGGCTTGATGCTCTATATATTTGATATAAAGATAAAAAAGTGGCAAATCTATGAGAAAAAACATGCAAATTTACGAGATTACAGTGGCAAATCTACGAGAAAAATGGCACAGATTTAAGAGATTAAAAGTGGCAATTTTACGAGAAAAAACTTGCAAATTCACAAGATTAAATTTGCAAATCTACGAGAAAAAACTTGCAAATTACGAGATTAAAGTGGCAAATCTACAAGAAAAAACTTGCAAATTCACAAGATTAAAGTGGCAAATCTACGAGAAAAAACTTGCAAATTCACAAGATTAAAGTGGCAAATCTACGAGAAAAAACTTGCAAATTCACAAGATTAAAGTGGCAAATCTACGAGAAAAATGTCACAGATTTAAGAGGAAAAAAAGGGGCAATTTTTTTTTCATACGTAGTTTTGAAAGTAAAAAAAAAAAAAGTTTCATTCAGTTTTTGGATTTTTTTGGTTTCCTTTGGGTTCAAAATGTTAGTCAAGTGAAAAAAGAATAATTACCAGGTCGTATAGGTGAGGTTGTGCTGACAAACATGACACCAACATGGCATGGTGAACACTTTTAAGTGGCAGAATGAGAATATTACAAAACTGACAAAATAGCCGGAGACTCCAAAGGTTTAACAGAGAATCTTCAGCTAAAACGAAGCGGGCAGATTTTTGAGTTTTAAAACATTTATTCTGCAGATGCTTTACATATTTGCAGATTTTATAGAATATTTTAAACCTTCCAGGGAACAACTGGGACATTCGCTCTAAAGTGGCTCGAAATTTCTGTTTCTTTGTTTTTCTCTTTGACACAAACACAATTTAGAAGTGATCCAGATCTGTTGCAGGACCTGTGTGGAGCTTTTCCACTAAAATATTTTATATTTCATAATTTTAAAGTGATGTTAACCCTCTGTGTCCACTCTAATTTACGACCCTTTCAGACCCTTCGGGCTGAAAATGTCCACTTCCAAAAAAACGCGGTAAAAACAGATTAATATTTTTTTCTACTTTTTTCTGCTCAAACCTCTTAAACAACTTCCGCCCTGCTCAAAACTACTAAACATTCAAAGATTTTGAATTTGATTGCACGATGTCACTGATGTTTTTTATAAAATGCCCCAGCCAGAAAATAACTAATTTTTTTCTTTGAAAAACAGTGACGTCTTGTAATCAAACTGGCATTTAAAGGGTTAAAATGCTCCAAATCTTTGAAAAATATTCATCTGTAAAGTTTTTATAGCAGTTTGTATTAAGGCACTTTACACCTGCTGCTTCAACTTTACAAGGAAAGATTTTTTAATTGATAATATGCCCAGTTTGTATGTTTTAATTCATTATTTTTGTCTAGTTTGTGTGTAAACTGACAAAGTTTTAAAGTTATATACTATTCCTTGATTTACAGTAATTAAGTGTCTACTATGGTGATGTACAATTCTTTATTTTACGCCTTATTTCTGATGCTATTTGACAGTCTTCTACTGTAATTTCTACAAACATTTTTCACAGCGTGGTAAAAATGATCTTCCATAAATAAGAAAGTATTTAAGACATTTAAACTCTGACCTCATGGTGGCGCTGCAGGACTCAGTAGGAGTTCCTCTGTAGATGATGAAAGTCTGAACTAAAGAACTGCTGCTGAGGAAAAATTAGACCATGTTTCAATAAACAGCCAAAGAAAAGAAGTATTTGAAAAATATTTATTAATGTGTGAGTTCCAAAATGACAAAGCAGTCTCCATAGCAGAAAATAAACATAAAGATTAGATAATAACTGTTACACCCACACAGAACCATAAAGTGCAGTCAGAACATATTGCACATTAAACACGAGGCCGAGCTGCTGCAGTCACACTGATTCAAACAGAGAATTACAGTAAACTGGTGATTTTTATTAATAAGACTTGCATGAATGCATGAACTCGGGTGGAGCTGCACGTCTTTGATATGTCTGACAGGATGTGACTTGCAGGAAACTGTGACTCACCCAACAAACGGCCAGAAAAAAAAAATCCTGCACATAAAACACACCTCTTATTCTGTCAATAATTAACAGTTAACTTCCCCTTAAACTCTCTGTATCATGAGACAGAACAGGTGAGGTTCAGGTGATAGTTTTCATCTTTTCTCCTGTTTGTTTTACTTTGTTCCACCCGTCTGTTATGTAACAATAAGCAGATTAAAACAAACCCAGAAACCCTGGTTCAGTTATGAAACGTGTTAATTAATTAGCCCTTGTTCAGATGAGAAGCTATGTGCCTTTTTTTTAAGGGTTTTTAGGGAGTTGTGCGGCCAAAAAGCTGCAGAATCATCAAAGTAAAAACAAGTTTTAATAGAAAAGTGAACAGTGCTTTGGTCCACAACTGGATTTCTTATCTAATGTTTACAGTTTGTGTCCAGTTTGCTTCTCCTCTCTCCTCCCTATTCAAAGTGTCTGTAAACACAGTTTTTTTACAGCTCTGTCCTCAGTGTCTCGTGTCCTAAATCCTTAAAAAAAAATACATTTTTGGTTGGTAACAATCGGAAAACGGTACCGTCTGAACATCGTCGTGCTGCTGCAGGAACGAGATGAAACAATGTGAACACCAGTTTTTATATAAAGGAACATATTTACATTCAACAACACAGAAAGGAAAATATTTCCTTTCTGTTTGTCTGTCTGCATTTAAAAAAAAACTTTTTCTGGCCTCTTCTACCCTCTGAACTCCAAAAATCAGCTTCAGGATGTTCTGTTTTTTGCTCCTGTCACATTTTACTCACGGTGGCCTAATTTTTTTAAACTGAAATATATTAAATTTCTACATATAATCTATAAGTCCTGCAGCTTTTTGGAAACAGCACATGCATGAGTAGAAATAGGGAGAACTTAAATATGTCTTTTTGCAGAATAACAAAGTTATATAAAGGAAAAATGTGTCCTTTCTGTTTGTCCGTCTGTGTTTTTATAACTCTTTCTGGCCTCCTCTACCCTCTGAACTCCAAATATCAGCTTCAGATTGTGCTTTTTTTCTCCAGTCACATTTTACTCACTGTGGCCTCAATTTTTCACTGAAATATATTAAATTTATGTATATAATCTATAAGTCCTGCACCTTTTTGGAAACAGCACATGCATGAGTAGAAATAGGGAGAATTCAAACATGTCTTTGCAGAATAACAAAGTTATATAAATGAAAAACGTGTCTTTTCTGTTTGTCTGCATTTTTATAACTCTCTCTGGCCTCTTCTACTCTATGAACTCCAAAAATAAGCTTCAGGATGTTCCTTTTTTGTCACATTTTCCTCATTGTGCCCTAACTTTGCACTGAAATATATTACATTTATATATATATAATCTATAAGTCCTGCTCCTTTTTGGAAAAAGCACAATCATGGCTAAAAGTATGGGGAACTCAAACATATCCTTTTTGCAG
The DNA here is from genome assembly GCF_030273125.1 of Centropristis striata. Lineage (NCBI taxonomy): Eukaryota > Metazoa > Chordata > Actinopteri > Perciformes > Serranidae > Centropristis > Centropristis striata. Next base: position 38,945,302 of record NC_081522.1, read on the forward strand.
AATAACAGTAATAATGAGATAAACCTGAGCCTGTTCACAATTTAACGTTTTTTTACAGGATCTGGTTCGTGCAAACTGTTTATTTTTGGCAGAACTCTTCCGCCAAGAGTAATTTTATATGTGTAGACGAGGTGATTTTAATGTTATATCACAGTTATTTTTCTAAGGGAACCGTTCATCACAACTGATTTGTTTAAAAACCGTTGGAAAACTGATGATCTTTTCTGTTTTTACAGTTTCTGTTTATGATATTTGTTGTTTTTTTTAGTTTAAGTGTATCCTGGAGTTCAGAGGGTTAAAAACACGACATCCTGATTCTTTTATTTTGAAGGTCAGCAGCAACAAAGTCAGCTGATGGTCCACTGAACACTGTGGAAATGCAGCGAGAAAAACTGGAGTCAAACTTAGCGAAAAAAAATTATGCCTCAATATATAAATAGACCAACCTGCAGCCTCGACTGGTACAAGCTTAAAAAAACTGCTAGAAAAAACTGCAGATTAAAACGGCAGCGTACCATCGCTCCTCAAATGTTTCAGTAACACATTTCAGTGACGTTTCTTAGTTTTTCCTGCTTAAAAACGAACCAAACGCTCAGCGCTGCGTCACGCTTCATCGCTCTGATTGTTTTTCGTCGATTCAAAAAGGAATTTTGGTCCCAAAATAAAGTGAGAGTTTCCAGAGTAATACCCATCTGCAGATTAGCTCCAGGCTATGTTATTAAAGCAGTATTAAGAAAATTAAATATACAGTTTGAGGATGTTAAGTAACTCTTAAAGCACTATAAAGCATAAATCAGGTCATACTGCTGATCAGAGGTAGCTCAATGATTCTTAAGGCACTTTAAACCTGCTGCTTCAACTTTACAGGGAAGACTTTTTAACTGATAATATGCTTTAAAATGCAGATAATTCAGCCGTATTTTAACCCTCTGGGATCACAAAAAATGCTATAAAAACTTTACAGATTAATATTTTTTTCTACTTTTTTCTGCATAAACCTCTTTAACAACTTCCGCCCTGCTCTAAACTATAAAATGTTTAAACATTTTTTGGCATTTTTAACCCTTTAAATGCCAGTTTGATTGCACAATGTCACTGATGTTTTTTATAAAAACAAATGCCCCATCCAAAAAAAAGGAATTATGTGGAAAATAACTCAATTTTTGTGTGAAAAAACAGTGACATCATGCAATCAAACTGGTTTTAACAGGTTAAAATGCTCAAAATCTTTGAAAAATATTAATCTGTGAAGTTTTTATAGCAGTTTTTTTGCAAGTGGACATTTTTTCAGCCTTAAGGGCCTGAAAGGGTTGTAAATTTGTACACAGGGTATTATAGAGCTATTAGAAAAAATGAAATTTAAAATACAGAATATATCAAGAAAAAAATCTCAATTTAAAAAATAATGCCATTGGCAGTATCACAGCCAAAACGATTGCCAAAACAAAAGGGGAAAATGATAACTGATTTGTTTAATAACCGTTGGAAAACTGATGATAATTTCTGTTTTTACAGTTTCTGTTTATGATATATGCTGTTTTTTTTTCCTTTTAGAGAAACTTTGCCTGTACCCTGGAGTTCAGAGAGTTAAAAAAAACTAACAGCCTGATTCTTTTATTTTGAAGGTCAGCAACAACAAAGTCAGCTGAGGAAAAATATGTCTTTTCTGTTTGTCTGCGTTTTTATAACTATTTCTGGCCTCTTCTACCCTCTGAACTCCAAAAATCAGCTTCAGAACGTGCTTTTTTTGCTCCTGTCCCATTTTCCTCACTATGGCCTCAATTTTTCACTGAAATATATTAAATGTATATATATAATCTATAAGTCCTGCACCTTTTTGAAAAAAAAAAACACAAATATGGCTAAAAGTAGGGGGAACTTTAACATGTCCTTTGTGCATAATAACACAGTTATAATGAGATAAACCTGAGGCTGATCGAAATTTTATGTTTTTTACAGGATCTGGTGGATGCAGAACAGTTTATTTTAGGTAGAAGAAGTATTTTTGATGTAACATCACTGTTTTTTCTAAGGAAAGCGTTCATCACAACTGATTTGTTTAAGAACCGTTGGAAAACTCTCTGGCCTCTTCTACCCTATGAACTCCAAAAATCAGCTTCATGATGTGCTTTTTTTTTGCTCCTGTCTTGTTTTACTCACTGTGGCCTCAATTTTTAACTGAAATATATTAAATTTATATAAATAATCTATAAGGGAAAGGGATAAATGAAAGGGAAAAATGACAAATTTGGCTGAAAATGTCCCGAGTGGTCCCAGAGGGTTAAAGCATATTATGATTCAAACTGAGATAAATGTCCAGTATTTAAGTTTTAATGTATTATTTTTGTCTAATTTGTGTGTAAACTGACTGAGTTTTTCACTCACTAATTTTATCTCCCGCTCTGTTTTCCAGCAGAGGGTGAACTGGTGTTACAGCGGAGGTTAACTGGGAACAATCCCCGCCAGGTCCTCTTTACATTTTCACGTTTTAACTCAGTTTACAACTTTTAGTGACTTCCCTGAATGACTGATTAGACTTTAAGGCGGTTAGTTGTGCAGCAGAGGGAATAAACGAGTGTGTTTCTGTGGTTTTGGTCCATGTTTCTGCCTCCCGTTACCCGCTCAGCGCCCCCTCGGCGCCGTGCTGACAGGAAGTCGTGTCCCGGCGGCGGCTCCTCTGGCACGCCGGCAGCTTCTTCTCCCAGTGGCAGATGGCGTCGGTGTACTCCGTCACCACCTTGTCCATCCAGGTGAGCGGCTGAGGGACGAGCATGGCGCCCTCGAAGAAGCCCAGGTGTCCTCCGTGTTGAGTCAGCACGAACATCACGTTGGGCATCTTCTCTACAGGTCAAAAAGACGTAAGAAAGTATTTTTATTACGGTAAAATATGGCACTAATAACACATATTTTAGCAGCAATGTATTCATTCTTTCCAAACGGCTGCTGAAAGGAAAAAATGTAACAGGATAAACATTTAAATCATGGGTCTCAAACTCCAATTGTGGCCCTCATGATGATATTTTGTGGCCCCCACCTTGATTTGAAAGTTTAATGTGAGTTTTATATGAATGTCTCTTTACCGTGTTGTGTGTGGAAGGTCCCTTTATTGCTCCAGCTGGAGCTTCGTTTCACTTGTTTCTATGACGACGTTAACAAAAAGAAAGGCAGCTGCTACCGGAGCGTTTATTATCTGCCCTGTTGTTGTTACCGAAAGAAGTGGAAATGTTATGTAATGTCATTTTGTGTCTTTTTTTGGTAATTTTTTTTGTTTTTCTAATAATTTTGTTTCTTCTTTTGGTAATTTTGTGTCTTTTGGGGCCATTTTGTGTCTTTAAGTAATTTAGTGTTTTTTCAGTCATTTTGTGTCCTTTTTTTTTTTTTTTTTTTTTACTAATTTTGTGTCTTTTTCTAATAATTTTGTGTCTTTTTTTACTAATTTTGTGTCTTTTTTTGGTAATTGTGTCCTTTTTTTTGTAATTTTGTCTTTTTTTAGTAAATTTGTGTCTTTTTTGGTAATTTGTGTCTTTTTCTAATAATTTTGTGTCTTTTTTTTAGCAATATAGTGTATTTTTTGTGTCATTTTGTGTTTTTTTTGGTGTTGTTGTGTCTTTTTTTGGTCATTTTGAGTCTTTTTTAGTAATTTAGTGTTTTTTTCAGTCATTTTGTGTCTTTTTAAAAATCATTTTGTGTCTTTCTAAAAATCATTTTGTGTCTTTTTTTGGTAATTTTGAGTCTTTTTTTAGTAATTTTGTGGTTTTTTTTGGGTAATTTTGTGTCTTTTTTTTTATTAATTTAGTGTCTTTTTTTGGTCATTTTGTGTCTTTTTCTAATAATTTTGTGTTTTTTTTAAGTAATTTATTTTTCTTCTGTCATTTTGTGTCTTTTTGTTTAGTAATTTTGTGTCTTTTTTATTAATTTAGTGTCTTTTTTTGGTCATTTTGTGTCTTTTTCTAATAATTTTGTGTTTTTTTTAGTAATTTTGTGTCTTTTTTGGGTCATTTTGTGTCTTTTAAAAGTAATTTTGTGTCTTTAAAGTAATTTAGTTTTTTTTCTGTCATTTTGTGTCTTTTTGTTTAGTAATTTTGTGTCTTTTTTGGTCATTTTGAGTTTGAGACCCCTGCTATACAGGAATTATATATTTTATATATTATGGTGAAAAACAAGTCCGCAATGTGAAAAATGTGACAGGAACAAAACAAAAAAACCCACCTCGAAACAACTTAAGGTGTAATTAACAAAACGTAATTTGAGAGTTTGGACCCGGAGAGAACAAAAGCTGCTCCTCCGTTTCTCTACGACCACGGAAACGTGAAGAAGAAGAAAAAAAACTATAATTGCTGTTCGTGTTTCCTTGAAGTCGAGGTCCGGTTTAGAATTTCACTTGTCAGGGTTTAAAGTCATTACTCACACTGATTTACACACACATGTGACCCACACACACACACACACACACACACCCTGCTCTCTATATATAATCCAGCAGCCTCGTCGGATCACATGACCCTGAAAAATTCAACAAGAGCGTCTGGCGACTCGCTGCAGAGACTTTATCAACACTTAAAGACTGAGGAGGCTCGGGTGTCCAGCAGCTCAAACTATCACACTACACTCAGTCTGAGTCTCTGTGACAAAGTCTCACTGTTGTCGTCAGTCGTCGTCAAGGAAACACAAAAAACACAATATGAGTCATCACAGCAACGGTTAACTCCTCTGCATGTTTCTGCAGGAGTAGAGGAGTTGGTTTGGTCCAGGGAGGCAGAAGAAAACTTACTGTGAGTGCAGAGATGCATTATTTTTAAGTTTTTACATCATTCTGCATCTTCCCAGTAGAGTTTCTTATGTATTAACCCTGTGGAGTGTCCAAAAGCTCCAAATAATCCAGACTTGTTGACTCCATCCAGACTAGAAAACACAGCAGCGTGGAGCCCTACTGTAAATTTACCTCTAAAGTTCTGGCTGATAATGACATTAAGATGTATTGAAGAAAACAACAACTAAATGACCAATAAAATGAAACAAACTGAACTTAAAGATGTATAATAAGCAATAAAAAGACACAAAATGAACAAAAAAAGACGTATAATGACAAAAAGAGACACAAATTGACCAAAGAAAGACACAAAATGACCAAAAAAAGACACAAAATGACAAAAAAGACACAAATTGACAAAAAAAAAGACATAAAATGACCAAAAAAGACACAAATTGACCAAAAAAAGACACAAAATTACCAAAAAAGACACAAATTGACAAAAAAAAAGACATAAAATGACCAAAAAAGACACAAATTGACCAAAAAAAGACACAAAATTACCAAAAAAAGACACAAAATTACCAAAAAAAGACATATAATGACCAATAAAAAGACACAATTGGTAATGATTTTGGTTATTATCCATAAAACCATGTTAAATGTCTAGATATCAGCTCTTAAATTAAACTCTTAGCAGCTGTTTTTGTTGTTATCATTATATTTGTCCAAACAAATGTACCTTCAGTTGTACCAGGCATTAAAATGAACAAGAAACGGAAGAAATTATGATTCTGGATGATTTCATTGCTACACACACTACCGCTCAAAAGTCCTGTGTTCCGGGAGAAAGAAATAGGATGGTGACCACGTTTTATAACTCTGCCTTAAACTGTCCATTTAACTTTATTTCATTATTATTATTGTTGTTATTTAATTAATTAATTAATTTTAATTATGTATACTTTCATGATTATTATGATTGTGTAGTATTGTTTTATTGTTATTTATTTATTTCCTCTCCATTTTTTTTTTTTTTTAAATTTTATTTATTTATTTATTTTTATATTTAATTTATTTAATGTATTCATTAATATGATTTAATTTGATTTATTTATTACTATTATTTATTAATGAATACATTTATTTTATTTTATTTTTTATTAACTGAAGTATTTGTTTTCCTCCGAGATTACTGTTGGTTATGAGAGGGAGGGATTACCTTTTTTTGGTAATTTTGTGTCTTTTTTGGTAATTTTGTGTCTTTTTGGGGTCATTTTGTGTCTTTTTTAAATAATTTTGTCTTTTTTTTAGTAAGTTTGTGTTTTTTTTTGTAATTTTGTGTCTTTTTCTAACCATTTTGTGTCTTTTTTGGTAATTTTGTGTCTTTTTCGAATAATTTATTTTATTTTATTTTTTATTAACTGAAGTATTTGTTTTCCTCCGAGATTACTGTTGGTTATGAGAGGGAGGGATGGGGTTTTATGACTGTATGTTCGTTGTTGTGTTCATCGTGTATTACTTTTTGTGAAAAAACTCAATAAATAAAGTTTTGAAAAAAAAAAAAAGTCCTGTGTTCCAGTGGCACATTGTGTTAATCTGTTTATAGTGTTAAAGTCTGATTGATCATTAAAACACCTGAACATCATGTTAATGTTATAATATAATGATCGGTTGAGGATCTGGAGGTAAAGTTGGAGATTTGTGCAGGTTAAAATGATTATTTCTACCCTTGTTCATGTTTTTACTATATTTTAGATCTATTTCATGTTTGTTTTCATGGTTAACAACAGACATTTTCTGGGTGACCCCAAACTTTTGAGCACTAGTGTTTATATCCTGATCCAGCCAGTGTGTGTTAGTGACGGTGGTTAGTGTGTTCCCTGTCACGCCCCGAGTGGGAAAGAAACGATGTGCCACACAAACACAGTGACAGAAAACCAGATAAAACAGTAAATCTGAGGGAAATGATCTTGCTGCATGGACAGATAATTTACCTTGACAAGATTTATTAAATTAAGATTATTAAATCTAGAAATAAGCATGTTGAACACTTAAAATAAGAAATTAACTCTTAAAACCAGATAAATTAAAGCTGCCAGCAGTGATGAACTGGCCCGAGCAGAGTGACCTGATGATTATTTGTTTCTTACCAAGATAAAAAAATTTGTTCTTTTTTTTGGTCTTTTTGTGTCTTTTGTGGTGATTTAAAAAAAAATCTTTTTATGTCTTTTTTGTGATTTTATGTCTTTGTTTCTTTTTTGGTAATTTTGTCTTTTTGTTTCTTTTTTTGTGTCTTTTTTGTGTCATTTTTTGGTCTTTTTGTGTCTTTTTACATCTTCTTTTGGTCACAAAATGACCAAAAAAGACAAAAAATGTACAAAAGAGATAAATTAAAGCTGCCAGCAGCGATGAACTGGCCCAAACAGAGTGCACTGAAAATTATTTGTTTCTTACCAAGATAAAAAAAACTTTAGATTTAGAAGTGATAATTTGTCTTGTGACTCCGGTATTATTTATCCTTTTTTGCAGTGTGGAGCAACATTTCCCGTCTCCTGTCAGCTAAAATAACTGTATTTTTCAAATGAGTCTGGTGGAGAGTGATATTTGTGCTGCTGTGGACGAGGCTGCAGCGAAACAAATCACTAGAACAGACAAACGGTCCTTTAGACTTAAAACGGGGAACTCCAGGCTGAGATCCTGTGGAATTCCCCAGGATGGGAGTCAGCTGGAGGATTTATCAGGACGGGAAAACACAAACAAACAGGAGCAGGTGGGACCGGAGCCATAATAACAATAGGTCAGGTTTTATATAGAGATATAAACCGTCTCTGACAAACTTTAACCCTCCAGAAGTTTAAGACCGGATTTAGTTTTCCTTCGTTTAGAAAAAGTAGAGGAACCTACCTATAGGAACTGACAAATTTGATTTATTAAAAGTTTTTGTGCCTTTTAGTGGAAATATTTGTGAGTATTTGTGTTCTGTTTCTTTGTTATCTACGCTCTCTTCAAAGCAGCCAGACTCCACTGACAAAAACAGCAATTATACCGGCTCGTCTCACACTTCTCGTGTCCTAAATCGTAAAAAAAAATACATTTTTGGTTGGTAACGATCGGAAAACGGTACCGTCTGAACATCGTCGTGCTGCTGCAGGAACGAGACAAAACAACCAGTTTATATAAAGGAACATTTTTACATTCAACAATATTTCCTTTCTGTTTGTCTGTCTGCATTTTTAAAAAACTTTTTCTGGCCTCTTCTACCCTCTGAACTCCAAAAATCAGCTTCAGGATGTTCCATTTCTTGCTCTTGTCACATTTTATTCACGGTGGCCTCATTTTTTTTTTACTGAAATATTTTAAATTTCTACATATAATCTATAAGTCATGCACCTTTTTTGGAAACAGCACATGCATGAGTAGAAATAGGGAGAACTCAAACATGTCTGTGCAGAATAACAAAGTTATATAAAGGAAAAATGTGTCTTTTCTGTTTGTCTGCATTTTTATAACTCTTTCTGGCCTCTTCTACCCTATGAACTCCAAAAATCAGTTTCAGGATGTTCTGTTTTTTGCTCCTGTCACATTTTACTCATTGTGGCATCAATTTTTCACTAAAATATATTACATTTATATATATATAATCTATTACTCCTGCACCTTTTTGGAAACAGCACATACATGAGTAGAAATAGGGAGAACTCAAACATGTCTTTTGTGCAGAATAACAAAGTTATAATTAGATGAACCCTCACAATGAAAACAGTAATTTTACCTGCTTGTCTAACACTTCTGACCATGTTGTCTGGTTGGTTTCTTGTGTTATTGTGTGACATTCTGATGTGAGCTAACCAGGGCAGGATATTCTGGTTTCCTAACAGTGACTCAGCCAACATTCACAGCTGACAGCTCGCTTTCTGCTGGCTGACTGTTACATGTTTCCATTTAAAAACCCTGGAAACACTTTTGACTGCTTACAAAACAGTCTGACGCTCTTCATCACCTACATCTGGGAGAAAACTGTCTGTTTCTATAAAGTTATTCTTACTTCCTCAGCATGAGATTCTTCATAAAACCAGACACAAAGATTTACAGAGCAGAATGTTCTGTTCATGTTTCCCCAGCAGGTAAAGTCTGTCAGTGAGTCCTCCTGTTGTCCTCGGGTCAAGGAAGGAAGAAGAGGGAGGATGCAAAGGGAAGTAAAAAAGGATGGAGGAAAGAAGGAAGGAAGGAAAGAAAGAAGGATAGAGGAAGGAAAGAAGAGAGGAGGAAAAGGAGAAAGAATGGAAAGGAGAGAGAAAGGAAGGAGGATGGAGGAAAGAAAGGGGAGGAGGAGAAGAAAGGAAGGAAAAAATAAAGAAGGGGGGAGAAAAGGAGGGAGGCAGGAAGGAAAGAGGGCAGAAAGGAAGGAGGAAGGAAAGAAAGAAAGAAGGAAGGAGGGAGAAAAGGAGGGAGGCAGGAAGGAAAGAGGGCAGAAAGGAGGGAGGAAGGAAGGAAAGAGGGCAGAAAGGAAGGAGGAAGGAAAGAAAGAAAGAAGGAAGGAGGGAGAAAAGGAGGGAGGCAGGAAGGAAAGAGGGCAGAAAGGAGGGAGGAAGGAAGGAAAGAGGGCAGAAAGGAAGGAGGAAGGAAAGAAAGAAAGAAGGAAGGAGGGAGAAAAGGAGGGAGGCAGGAAGGAAAGAGGGCAGAAAGGAGGGAGGAAGGAAGGAAAGAGGGCAGAAAGGAAGGAGGAAAGAAAGAAAGGAGGGAAGGAAAGGGAAGAAGAAAGGAGGATAGAGGAAGGAATGGAGGCGGGAGGGATGAAAGAAGGAAGGAAGGAGGAAAGGAGAGGAAATCAGGAGGAAGGAAAGAAGAGAGAAAGTAAAGGAGATAGCGGAAGGAGGAAAGAAAAGAAGGGAAGGAGAGAGGAAAGGAAGGAAAGAAAGAAAGGAGGGCAAGGGAAGGAAAGAAGGAAGGAGGATAGAGGAGGAAGGAAAGAAGGAAGGAGGAAAGAAGAGAGGAAGGCAGGAGGAGGGAGGAAAGAAGGAATAGTCAAAACAGATGAAAACAGGACGACAGGAGGGTTAAAGGAAGCAGGAATATTGTAATTAAATACCTCTCCTTATAATAACTCTTCTAACTGATGAGTTTCTCTCCACTAACCTGCGAGTGTTCGTGGGATGTCGAGGAGCGACTGGTGGATCAGCGGGTCGTCTGACGAGTTCACCAGCAGCAGAGGAACAGAAACCTAAACACAAGATGGAAACAGTTTGTTAAGGCAGCAGTTCTCAACCTTTTTGAGTCGCGACCCCAAATTTAACATGCATGTTGTCCACGACACCCCCCCGACCCCCCTTTGGCTCTTCAGTTTTACTGGTTTCAAGTCAAGTCAAGTCAGATTTATTTATTTATATAGCGCATTTACAGACGGCTGAGCCGCACCAAAGTGACAAAAAACAAAACAAAATTTAATTTAAAATAAATTAAAAGAAGATGGGATATTTTTTTAAAAGCACTGAGGGATTATTAGGGGACACTATTCCCTAGCACTTGCCAGAGGAAAAAAAAAACTTTAATCAAAGGCAAGAGAAAAGAGGTGGGTTTTTAAGTGGGATTTAATTAATTGAAGGTTTATTTGAATAGGGACAAATACAAAAACATAGACAATCTTGACAGTTTATCTGATGTATGCATCATAGTGTTTTTAGCCAGAGCTAATTCACAACACTTGTCCCTAGTAGGGCTTTTGATCAAAAATAATAATACAGATTAACATTATTAAAAATACAGGCATAAAACAACAGCATAATAATAATAATAATACAGAGAGAATACAAGCTAAACATTAAAACTAAATAGTAAAAAACTAAGTATGAGAGCAAGATTGTTGCTGAAGTAGCCACACTTTTGTTTGTTTTTTAAATGCAACAAATGTAGGGATACATTTCAAGTAGTCTGGCAGTGAGTTCCATAATTTTGTCCCTTTTATTGAAAAGGCAGTTTGAGCAAAAGATGTTCTGCGGAATGGGATACTACAATTGCCTTTTGACGTTGCTCGGGTGGTGGATCTGGTACCACTTTGCAGTCTTGTTATTGTCTTGCAGAGCAGTTGGGGAGCAGCATTATTTAGGCATTTGAAGACCAATTTAACTGAGTGGAAGGAAATAAAATTAGCAAAACTTAAGAAAACTTTTAAACTTTTTAAAAACTTTTAAACTTTTAAAAACATTTAGTGACTGCGCTGCACGGATGTGGAGGGGGAGGCAGGTCCAGAGTCTGGGGGCTGCTACTGAGAAGGCTGGTCTGGTTTCAAGCATTCGTTTGCCAGAACTTCAGAGCAAATGACACACTGGATATTCTGTGTTTTTTTTGTCATGCATGAAAAGTCATAATTCAAGAAGTCTGGCTGATATTTACGGAGCCTAGCCGGTGTCGGCCCCACTGCCCTCCGTTTCTCGGCTCGTGGTCCTGTTTAGCATTCTGCTGGTCGACCTTTGACCCCTGCTAGTGCTGCTGATGGTGCTTTTCTTTGCAGCCATTGCTACATTTTTCCAGCATTAGTTATAGCTAGCTGCTAGCAAACTGCAGCTGCGGTAAAGCAACAACGCGCCTGTTTTTTTTCCTTTTTGTTTATTTCTTTTTTTCCGCTGTGCTCACTGAACAATCTCACAGTTCAGATCAGACAAACTCAGTTGATACGACGGATTTTGGACAAACAATGAAGCAGACAACAACTAAAACATCTCTCTGTCTGAAATTATGTCATTTAATATTCATTTTGTGCATTTACATTTTTTCCAAAATGATTTGGCGACCCCCAGAAATCATATCGCGACCCCAATTTGGGCCGGGACCCCAAGGTTGAGAATGGCTGTGTTAGGGGTCGTGGTTTAAATATCAGAGTAAACCTGTGAAGCTTTCTGTCTTCTCACTCACTTTGTGGATGAACTGCACGCAGCTCTCCTTCTCGTAGTATTCCTTCAGAGAGCTGTAGCCGTGGAACTTCCTGCAGAAAAAAAAAAAAAAACATTCAGTGGAACTTCAGTGAACCAGGGAAGAGCTGCAGAGTTTATTAGAGTAATACTAGACGGCTTTAGTAATGGAGACAAGAAACTGCTTTATATTCTTTTAGCAGCAAGAAAAAGGCCAGAATTACCAGAAGATGGCTCAAGAAATGAGGACTGGATCAACATTATACAAGACAAAAATGGATACACAAAATGGAAAAAGTGACTTTTCAACTAAAATTGCATTTAACTAACAACGACTGCTGCAAATGATGATTCTGGGTGAAAAAGATGATGCTGTGTGGTTTATGTACCCCCACCCCAACTGTTCCTGTTTCTTTGTTCTGTATAAAATGTTTAAAAAATTCCTCTATAAAAAGTGAATTAAAAAAAAAAGAGCTGCAGAGTTTGTGGCAGCTATTAGGAGCCGAATCTAAACATTAAAACTAGGGCCGGGACTTTAACGCGTTAATTAAGATTAATTAATGACACAAAAATGAACGCGTTAAAAAAAATTGACGCATTTTAATCGCACTTATTTTTGCACGGCGGAACGTTTCTCCCTGGATGAGTTTCAGGAGGACCGATTATACTGGAGCACCAACTAGCGTTGATGAGTTGAGACAACAACAAACCACAGTGAACATGAAGGAAGAAGCTGATGAGACCTTTGGTTGGCCCCGTGGATGATGGGACATTTAGTTACTAAAAACCAACGGATGGAAGCGTCCATAAGAGCATGGTTGTGTTGCTAGGCAACAAGGAATTCACATCCAGCCTCAAGTATCACCTCAATGCTAAACATATAGCAGCTAGCGGCTAGTGTGCTAGCTAGCGTGGATTGTGTTTTACTTAAAAAACCAAAGTATTCTAGTTTACAGAAGGTCTACCTACCTATAGGCTACCTGGATTTATGAAATGGACTATATTTATAAATATGATATTGCTACACTTAATGGCAAAAATTGCACTGGTCTGTTGGACTTGAACAAAAATAAACAATATTTTTTGCTGCTTAAGCTTATGTATTCAGTCATTATTCAATGGTATACTAAAAATCCATGTGGAAAAAATTCCTTCTCACTGTTCTCAGGTCAAATATTTATATGCGATTAAAATGCGATTAATTTCGATTAATTCATTACAAAGCCTCTAATTAATTAGATTAATTTTTTAGTGCGGCCCTAGTAAAAACGTATCAGAACTGTCTGATCTTCACCTCATGATGCTGTCGTCGATCTGCATCAGAGACGTGGCGGCGTACAGGCGGCTCAGGTCGCCGTCTCCGATGTTGGAGGAGTTCAAGCTGAGCAGACTGCTCCTGGTGACAAATACAGAAATACAGTTATTTAGACAAATCAGACTTCATTTGTACAGCACTTCTCATACAAGAGGAAATGTAACACAAAGCGCTTCACATAAAAAGGAGAAAAAAAAGGAAAATAATAATAATAATAATAATAATAATAAAACAACATAGAAACAAGCAAACGCCCTCCATGTCATTATAAACAAAGCACAAACTGAGGAAACACTGGAGGCAGCTTAGAAATTAATTAGATAAAATAAATAAAAATAAAGTAAGGGAAGATAAAATAAAATAAAAAAGTAAGTGATAATAATAATAATAATAATAATAATAATAATAACAACAAAAAAAAGTAATACAGCTAGATAAAAAAGATGAAAATAATAAATAAATAATTAAAAAAGCATGATAAATATATGTAAATATATAGTTTTTATGCTCCAGATTTCTGAAACAAACTCCAGAAAGCTGCAACTCTCAGCTCTTTAAAATCAAGACTGAAGACTTTTCTGTTTGATTAAATCAATAATTCCTTTCTGTAACTTTTATTCTATGTAAACTTGTTGTTCTTTGACTCTTCTGTCTCTTCCTAACGTGCTGCTGTGTCACTTTAACAGCTCTTATTGCTGTAATCTGCTGTATAAATAAAGCTGCCTCGCCTCTATTTGACTGATAGCTCAGAGAACAAACTGACGCCTCCAGTTAGATGTTTACTTTGGTGTTGCTGCAGAAATATTTTGCATATTTTGGAACAATTCCCGTTGAGAAAGCGTTGAGCTTTCTGACTGACACACCAGAATAAAACAGGCCTGTAGTCTATTTTAAAATGTATTCATTATTGCACAATTTGCTGTGATTAATCACGTTTAATCTTTTTATTTTACTTCCATACCAAAGCCTAAAACTGTGGACATTAATGTGTTAAGAGGAGACTTGTTGGTGTCAAAGAACCTGTTTTTATTCAGATATTCTGATCACATGTCAGTTTTCCTTTGAAACGTTATTTATCTTGCTTCCCGTCACGATATGAGGACATGGAACAAATTAATTCTTTATGTCTTCTAGCTCGAAATGAGACTTTATCTTTAAAACTCAGCCCACTAGAGCCCAGAACTCACACGGTAAATATTTGTAATTAATGCTGAAATGAACACATTGTGACAGCGTTAGAATAAATGCAATAATCTATAGAAAAAAATGTTATTAATTGCATAATTTACTGTGATTAATCATGTTTAATCTTTTTCTTTTACCTCAATACCGAGGCTTGAATTGTGGATATTAGTGTGTAAAGAGGAGACTTGTTGGTGTCAAAGAACCTGTTTTTATTCAGATATTCTGATCACATGTCAGTTTTCCTTTGAAGCGTTATTCATCTTGCTTCCCGTCACGATATGAGGACATGGAACAAATTAATTCTTTATGTCTTCTAGCTCGAAATGAGACTTTATCTTTAAAACTCAGCCCATTATTCTGCCCTACAAAGTCTAACTGCAGTAACTAGCAAAGGGTCAAACTGAGAAAAACTGCTTTAAAGTTTTTTAACGTTATTTAACTGGCCAGCCAAATTAGTCATAGGTAGGTAAGTGTTATGACACTTATTTCTATCTGTATTGATGATGTCATTTTTATGCAAAAAAATCATGATGATTTATTTGACCTTTGACCCCAAAAATGTAGTTACTTCACTCTGGTTTTGCTGTAAAAAGTTCTTATAGTAATGCACAAAAAGAGTGCAGTAACTATAATGTTGTTGTCTTCTTTCAGCTTTTATATTTTGTTTTCAGTGGAAAAACATTTTCAAATTGATTTTGTTAGAAGTCTATTTAAAAGTGTTTAACAACTCTATTCAAAGATTTGTGTATTTTAGACATAATAATATAAAGTAATGTTATATTTTAGTCTTAATATAATTTTATCTCACTTCTTTACTTCATCACTATCTAGACAATAATTTCCCTTTCAAATAAACTTATAATTTCTATTATTTTTATGTTTAAATTAGTATACATATCCAAAGCAGATGGTTGGTAAGTGCAATTACTGCTTTGGTTTTGAGTTGGATTTTGTGGTTTTTATATCATTATTTCTTTGAAATAAAGCAACATTTAAATCTAAATGTTTAAATCTTTGTCACAAGATAAAACAGACACAAAGGAGTTCATTTTTAGTTATAACTCAATTTGGACCATAAATGTAATTACTGCAATTAGACTTTGTAAGGCTGTACAGACCAGAACTCACATGTTTAATATTTCTAATTCATGCTAAAATGAACACATCGTGACAGCTAACACAGTTAGAATAAAAGCAAAAAATGCACTTTATTAAATGCTGATTAATGTGTTCCTGCAGAAACTGTTTGTGCACCTGTGGTTGAGGATGAGCTTCTTCATGTTGTCTGCTAAGAAGAAGTTGTAGAGGCGTCGGCACTGATCCCACTGCAGGAACGTCTCCTGAGCCCTGCAGAACAAACACAGAACACAGAACACAGAACACAGAAGGTAAGGAAACACCTGAGAACCCTCGTCTCCTCCTCCTCCGTCTGTTCTCCATCTATAATTCATATTCAGAGGTTTATGTCTGACGGACCTGAGGGCGCTGTAGCCCTGACACACGGTGACGCAGCAGACCACGTTCTCCTGGTTCTCCCAGTTCTCCCCCAGGAACTTACAGACGATGTTCCCTCCGAGGCTGAAGCCGACGGCCACCAGCAGCGTGTGAGGGAACGCTCGCCGCACGTGGTTCACCATGGCGCCGTATTCCCACGTACAGCCTGAACACACACACAGACATTTATTACTTTTATATTTCGTTTTATTTGTATTTTTTGTTAATTTCCCCTCATTTAATTCCCCCCAAACTTACGTATTTTCATATTTTCTTCATTCATATGAATGAATAAATCCATTAAAAAATAGAAATAATGGGCGTTTCAATAAATCGTATTCATTTTCTTTATTATGGTTCTCACACATAAAAAAATGGTTATTATTGTTATGTCATTTTTCTTCCCTATTATTTTAATTTTTTTTTTTACATTTATTTTTCTGTTTTTTTTTTGTTAATTTCCCCTCATTTAATTCCCCCCAAACTTAGGTATTTTCATATTTTCTTCATTCATATGAATGAATAAATCCATTAAAAAATAGAAATAATGGACGTTTCAATAAAACGTATTCATTTTCTTTATTATGGTTCTCACACATAAAAAAATGGTTATTATTGTTATGTCATTTTTCTTCCCTATTATTTTAATTTTTTTTTTTACATTTATTTTTCTGTTTTTTTTTGTTAATTTCCCCTCATTTAATTCCCCCCAAACTTAGGTATTTTCATATTTTCTTCATTCATATGAATGAATAAATCCATTATAAAATAGAAATAATGGGCGTTTCAATAAAATGTATTCAGAATGTATTTATTTTCTTTATTATGGTTCTCACACATAAAAAAAAATGGTTATTTTTGTTATGTCATTTTTCTTCCCTATTATTTAAATTTTTTTTTTTTTTTTACATTTATTTTTCTATGGTTTTTTTTGTTAATTTTCCATCATTTAATTCCCCCCAAACTTACGTATTTTCATATTTTCTTCATTCATATGAATGAATAAATCCATTAAAAAATAGAAATAATGGGCGTTTCAATAAATCGTATTCATTTTCTTTATTATGGTTCTCACACATAAAAAAAATGGTTATTTTTGTTATGTCATTTTTCTTCCCTATTATTTTTATTTTATTTTTTTTTTACATTTATTTTTCTATGGGTTTTTTTGTTAATTTTCCATCATTTTATTTCCCCCAAACTTACATATTATCATTATTTTCTTCATACATTTAAAAAAAAAAAAGTTTTATGCATTTCTTCTTCTTTCACACTCTAACCTTAAAATAAATTAATAAAATGCATGATTTAAGGTTTTATTCATTGTTTTTAAGTGCTTAAATGATCTGGCACCGTCTTATTTATCAGAGCTTTTAAAACCCACAGTACTTCCAGAGCACTTAGGTCGTCTAACCAGCTGCTCCTGGTCGTACCTATATTTGAGTATGATTTTTATTGTATTTTAATAACTGTACAGCACTTTGGTCAACTGAGGTTGTTTTTAAATGTGATTTATAAATAAACTTTGACTTGACTGATGATCATAATCATCTTTCCTCTGTGTTTCTGTTTCTCTTTGTTTGTTCTGCTTCCTTTATTTATTTATTTTTACATTTTGTCTTTATTTAGAATCACATTACAACAGTCATCACCGTTTTGATAATAGACACTGTGATCCATATTTTCATTTTATAAACAAACAAACGAACAGAACTTGGGGGTGTTTCCATCTACAGTAAGTAGTAAAAAACAGACTAAAACATTTTTTTTAAAAGAAAGTTACACAATATTAAACAAAAGAAGGGCGTGTTCTGCTTCCTTTAATTGAACTTCTCTTCTCTTTAATGAAGCAACATGAGGAACACCCTGAGCTGGACTTCCCCTCTGAACCGAGTGATAAAACTCAGTAGTAGTAGTGATAATAATAACAACAGTATGCGTCTCCATGGTTACCGTAGGTGAACATGCGGGGCGCGGTGAGCTCCAGGTCGGGCAGAGCTCCCAGGTGGTTCAGCACGGCGCAGCGGTAGCCCTGCCGCTGGGAGTGATCCACGAAGGTCCGGATGTAGTTCTTCTCACTATGGTTACCGATCCCAGGGCAGATCACCATGGTAACGTCATCTGACACACACACACACACACACACACACATAAACACACACAGACAAACAAGAGGGAAGTCAAACATACAAAGTGGAGTCATGTGTGGGCGTAAAAGTGGAAGCTGTGTGTGTGTGTGTGTGTGTGCTGGTTTAATTGGCTGCAACACGTGCCTTTCTTTCTCGCTCTGGAGATTTCATCAGTGTTGTGTAATTATTCTACTGCTTGTTACTTCCTGATGGTCTCAAGATACAAACAAGAACAAAAAACTCATAAAAAACTGAACAATAATCTGTGAAAAAAGCTTCAAGCTTCAGTTTCTACGGCCGAATTTATCCAACGAGCGTACGACAGAAAGTGAGCGTAAAGTGTCGATCAAACGTACGATCATTTCTACAAGGCTCGGCATTTTTCATTTATTAAATTAAATTTCCTGCTCTAAACGTAAAATGAATTAATAAATAATAGTTCAGATCACCCAAAAAAGACACAAAATGACCAAAAAAAGACACAAATTGGCCACAAAATGATCAAAAAAAAGACACAAAATAACCAAAAAAGACAGAAAATGACCAAAAAAGACACAAAATGACCAAAAAAAATACACAAAATGACCAAAAAAAGACACAAAATGACCAAAAAAGACACAAAATTACCAAAAAAATACACAAAATGTGTGTGTGCTGGTTTAATTGGCTGCAACACGTGCCTTTCTTTCTCGCTCTGGAGATTTCATCAGTGTTGTGTAATTATTCTACTGCTTGTTACTTCCTGATGTTCTCAAGATACAAACAAGAAACAAAAAACTCATAAAAAACTGAACAATAATCTGTGAAAAAAGCTTCAAGCTTCAGTTTCTACGGCCGAATTTATCCAACGAGCGTACGACAGAAAGTGAGCGTACAGTGTCGATCAAACGTACGATCATTTCTACAAGGCTCTTTTCATTTATTAAATAAAATTTCCTGCTCTAAACGTAAAATGAATTAATAAATAATAGTTCAGATCACCCAAAAAAGACACAAAATGACCAAAAAAAGGAAACAAAATGACCAAAAAAAGACACAAATTGGCCACAAAATGACCAAAAAAATACACAAAATTACCAAAAAAGACACAAAATTACCAAAAAAATACACAAAATGTGTGTGTGCTGGTTTAATTGGCTGCAACACGTGCCTTTCTTTCTCGCTCTGGAGATTTCATCAGTGTTGTGTAATTATTCTACTGCTTGTTACTTCCTGATGTTCTCAAGATACAAACAAGAAACAAAAAACTCATAAAAAACTGAACAATAATCTGTGAAAAAAGCTTCAAGCTTCAGTTTCTACGGCCGAATTTATCCAACGAGCGTACGACAGAAAGTGAGCGTACAGTGTCGATCAAACGTACGATCATTTCTACAAGGCTCGGCATTTTTCATCTATTAAATAAAATGTCCTGCTCTAAACGTACAATAAATTAATAAATAAAATTTATAAAATGCATGTTTATAAATTAATAAATCCATTAAAAAATAGAAATAATGGGCGTTTCAACAAAAAACTTTTTTTTCCTAATTTCCTAAAAATTAAGATTAAAAACAGTGAGAAACACCTCAAGTCTCCACAGAGACATGTTACAATTTTCTTCCCTATTATTATTATTATTATTATTTTTTTACATTTATTTTTCAGTTTTTTTTTGTTAATTTTCCCTCATTTTATTTCCCTCAAACTTACTTATTATCATTATTTTCACAACAACTACACTACAACTACACAACAAACCTACTTTTTTTGTTAAGTACATAATTCCACATGTGTTCATTAATAGTTTTGATGAATCTACAATGTAAATAGTCATGAAAATAAAGGAAACGCATTGAATGAGAAGGTGTGTCCAAACTTTTGGCCTGTACTGTATATATATATATATATATATATATATATTAGGGCGTGGTGTCTAAATGAGGCTTGTTTCGAGCCGCCATATTTATTTGTTTGATAAACGGGACCCTCATCCTGTGATTGAACCCTGAGAGGATCAGCTGCTGCAGAGCTTCACCTCGTGGACGTTCGGGTCACTGACCTCCTGAACTGTGGTCTCCACGAGCCTCAAACAGGTCAAAGGTCGCCGTGGCCCCGTCCGCCATGGGCAGGAACTTGCGGACGCCGCAGGGCGACGGCGTGCTGATGCGTCCCATCTTACCGTACAGAGCCGTCTGCAGGTGGCCGCTCTTCCCCCACAGCAGGGGGGGGACGTACCTGAGGAGGAACAGCCAGTCAGCACCACAGACACACTCAGGTTACACTACAACTACACAACAACTACACAACAATTACACAACAACTACACAACACTCAGGTTACACTACAACTACACAAAAAAACCTACACAACAACTACACAACAACTACACACAACTACACTACAACTACACTACAGCTACACTACAAGTACACAACAACCACACTACAACTACACAACAACTACACTACAACTACACAACACTCAGGTTACACAACAACTACACTACAACTACATAACAACTACACAACAACTACACTTCAACTACACTACAACTACATAACAACTACACTACAACTACACAACAACTACACTACAACTACACTACAACTACACTACACTCAGGTTACACTACAACTACACAACAACTACACAACAACTACACAACAACTGCACTACAACTACACAACAACTACACTACAACTACACAACAACCACACAACACTCAGGTTACACAACAATTACACAACAACTACACTACAACTACACAACAACTACACTACAACTACACTACACCTACACAACAACTACACTACAACTACACAACAAACCTACACAACAACTACACTACAACTACACAACAACTACACAACAACTACACAACAGCTACACTACAACTACACAACAACTACACAACAAACCTACACAACAACTACACAACAAACCTACACAACAACTACACAACAAACCTACACAACAACTACACAACAAACCTACATTACAACTACACAACAACTACACAACAACTACACTACAAACCTACACAACTGAGTATCGGTATCGAGTTGAACATTTTAGTATCGTGACAACCATAGCAGTAAGGAGAAGGAGAAGGAGAAGGAGAAGAAGAAGGAGGACAAGAAGAAGAAGAAGAAGAAGAAGAAGAAGAAGAAGAAGAAGAAGAAGAAGGAGATGGAAAAGAAGAAGAAGAAGGAGGAGAAGGAGAAGAAGGAAAAGAAGAAGAAGAAGGAGGAGAAGAAGAAGAAGAAGAAGAAGAAGAAGGAGAAGGAGAAGAAGAAGAAGAAGAAGAAGGAGAAGAAGAAGAAGGAGAAGAAGGAGGAGAATATTAACAGACTGACTCTGAGGTGAGCAGGGGGCAGGTCTTGAGCAGGTATCTGCTGAGCGCCGTGTCCTGGTAGACGAGCTCCGGAGACGCCGTGGAGCTCTTCAGGTTGAGGCAGCGGACGATGATGTAGAGGACGGTCGCCACGGCAGCCAGCTTCACGCCGTCAAACATGGCGGGCAGCTCGGGGCCGAAGGAGCTCAGGGCTCCGTCCTCCAGGGAGGACATGGTGGACGAGGAGACGACCTGCAGAGGATTCAACACTTTACACTTTCTGCTTTTATTTTGGTAGTCACTTCCTGCCCTCATGTGTCACCTCACCCATTCAATTACATTTATTCAGTTTTTTTTTACAAAATGACTCTATCTTTTGCGCAAACGGACAGATTTCTGCACTTTCGTCCTAACAAATATGTATTTAATGTTAAACTGCAGATGTTTTATGTTTCTGTCTGCAACATTTTTAAAATCAATCAATCAAACTTTATTTATATAGCGCTTTTCATACATATAAATGCAACTCAAAAAAGCTTTTAATCTTTGATGCACAACATGGTCTAAAGTGACCCGACTAAGTTTTTATGTTCTATATCTTTGCAATAAATTAATTTCATCATTCAGTTCTGCAGGTTTTCCTCAAATAACTTGTTTTTGATCATCATACGTCCCAATTTTTTGTTTTAATTTCTTACTTTTTGAATAAAAACCCTTCTTGTATCACTACGATTCTAATGCAGAAGGTCATTTTTGACCCATGTAATAATACAGAAACTATTTTTCTTCATAAAGTATGAAAGGAAAAACGGATATAATATGTCGTAATAAAAAAAAAAAAAGATATTCAAACACACAGCAGCATGAAATAACATGAGAAATGAATGTGCATCAAAGCTTTAAAGACATTTAATCTCTGGAAAAACATTGTGGACAACTTTGCCACATGATACTGTTTATTTACTGTGTTTATATTTTATATTTTTAAGCTGTATTTTCACTTAATTTATGTATTTTGTGCCTTTTAGTTGCATAGCCAAGTTTTTTTTTTAGATTTTTCAGAATCTGTCTTCAGTTTGTTCTGTATTTTTACCCTGATTATCTCCATCTGGGTCTAATCTGTTCTCCTTCTGTTTGTCTGCAGCGTTCTGGCTTTTATTTCCTAGTTTCTCCAAGTTTTCAGTGTTTTTAATTTATTTCCTGTCGGACCTTCTGCTTCGTTCGTAATTTTCTCCACTAAATAATTCCCCTGCTGACTCATCATCAGAGTTTTTCTGCGTCTGTAACTCCTGAAACTGAAACAGAACTTATTAGGTTATTATTTTTATGAGTTATGAGTTTATTCAGACAGTAATGTGACTCTGTTAGAGGACTCAGACTGTCTGAGGGGCAAAAATAATAATAAAAGGCACCAGCTGCATCACGTCTTCTTCATTTTAATGCCGCCCTAAAGGAACTTTATCCTGTTTTCGCTTTGTGTCGTTTCCTGTGAACAGAGTCACTTTTCTCACAGCTGATCTGATTTTGTTTTATTGTTTATAAAAGTATAAATCATCAACTAATTCTGTGGTAAACCTTCTAAACTAACTTCATTCAAACTAGGGCTGGGCGATATGGCCCTAAAAGAATATCACGATATTGCTGGCTATTTTTGTGATAACGATATTCTTGACGATATTAGGAAATACTTTAAAAGACATAGAAAATATGATTTTTAGTCTGTATAAATAATAAAAAATCTAAAATGTAGTTTGAAGTGCAAATCTCAACAGTTGCCAAATACAAAAAAAAAATTACTCTTGACTCTTGAGTATGAGCAAATAATAAAAAATAACCATTTAGGGGTTCTGGGGGCATATTTTAATGACATTTTGTAAAGGAGAATAAAGGTTCTTGTATGTTTTATTTAAGGCATCTTATTTTGACAGTCTTCTTGTAAATTATGTGGTGGATTCTGTTAACACACTGTGCTCTTATTTTGAAAGCTGCATGTGTTTAGCTACAGGGAGTAAGTAGCTTTTTATGATTAAAACAACTTTAACCACTACATCAAGAAGTAGGAACGTTGCCAATATCATGATATGCATTTTTTTAACCATAAAAAAAATATACCGATATTATCGTGAATGATACGATATGGCACACCCCTAATTCAAACTCACTGGCACGAGTTTTACACTTTTCTTGGAATTTATCCTCGTTATGCTTTAGTAGTTAGGGGGAAAACACCCAAATATCTGATATAAAAACAGTTGAAACAGAGTCTAATCTTGAGGTGGAGGGAAACTCATCATGTTTTCTCCATTTAAAGGTGTTAATAGAAGTCACTTCATCACATTTTCTCCATTTAAGACCACTAGAGAACACTTTTTCATCTTTTTTGGTCATTTCACTTCTTTTTTTGCCAATTTTCTGTCTTTTTTTGACATTTCACATCTTATTTTGGTTGTTTTGGGTCTTTTTTAATTTAAGAGCTGATTTCACTTGACAAGATTTCTTAAATTAAGATTATTAAATCCAGAAATAAGCATGTTGAACACTTTAAATAAAGCGTTCAACATGTCATATTGTGACAAAAACACCCAGCTGTCTGAAATAAAAGTTAAGAGCAGCATCACATTTTATATACAAGAAGGGAACCAAGAGGGTATTTCTTTTTCTTTTTTTCTACACTTTAAGGACACAACAGAGATCACTTCTTCACACTTTATCCATTTCAGGGTAGAATAAACAGCACTTTCTCAAGTTTTCTCGACTTTAAGGATACAATAGCGATAATTTCATAACATTTCCTGTAATTTTGTGTCTTTTTTTGGTAATTCTGTGTCTTTTTTTTGGTAATTCTGTGTCTTTTTTAATAATTTTGTGTCTTTTTGGGTAATTCTGTGTCTTTTTAAAATAATTTTGTGTCTTTTTTTGGTTATTTTGTGTCTTTTTTTTTGGTAATTCTGTGTCTTTTTGAATAATTTTGTGTCTTTTTGGGTAATTCTGTGTCTTTTTGAATAATTTTGTGTCTTTTTTGGGTAATTCTGTGTCTTTTTTTGGTTATTTTGTGTCTTTTTTTTTGGTAATTCAGCATTTAAT